>NC_084548.2:76247500-76580000 GCF_033978685.3 Nerophis lumbriciformis
CGTAAATATGAATAATGGCTTCCGGCCTGGACAAAAGTCCATATTTTAGTGAATGTTTGTACACTCTGAGGATATTACCAACTTATACACTGGGTTTGTAAATGGAAAAGTTTGTATAGTGAAGCAAATGTTTCCATAAGAAACAACGTAAATATGAATAATGGCTTCTGGCCTGGACAAAAGTCCATATTTTAGTGAATGTTTGTACACTCTGAGGATATTACCAACTTATACACTGGGTTTGTAAATGGAAAAGTTTGTATAGTGAAGCAAATGTTTCCATAAGAAACAACGTAAATATGAATAATGGCTTCTGGCCTGGACAAAAGTCCATATTTTAGTGAATGTGTGTACACTCTGAGGATATTACCAACTTATACACTGGGTTTGTAAATGGAAAAGTTTGTATAGTGAAGCAATTTTCTCCATAAGAAACAACGTAAATATGAATAATGGCTTCCAGCCTGGACAAAAGTCCATATTTTAGTGAATGTTTGTAAACTCTGAGGATTGGTGCTTGAACTGGGTTTGTAAATGGAAAAGTTTGTATAGTGAAGCAAATGTTTCCATAAGAAACAACGTAAATATGAATAATGGCTTCTGGCCTGGACAAAAGTCCATATTTTAGTGAATGTGTGTACACTCTGAGGATATTACCAACTTATACACTGGGTTTGTAAATGGAAAAGTTTGTATAGTGAAGCAATTTTCTCCATAAGAAACAACGTAAATATGAATAATGGCTTCCAGCCTGGACAAAAGTCCATATTTTAGTGAATGTTTGTACACTCTGAGGATATTACCAACTTATACACTGGGTTTGTAAATGGAAAAGTTTGTATAGTGAAGCAATTTTCTCCATAAGAAACAACGTAAATATGAATAATGGCTTCCAGCCTGGACAAAAGTCCATATTTTAGTGAATGTTTGTACACTCTGAGGATATTACCAACTTATACACTGGGTTTGTAAATGGAAAAGTTTGTATAGTGAAGCAATTTTCTCCATAAGAAACAACGTAAATATGAATAATGGCTTCCAGCCTGGACAAAAGTCCATATTTTAGTGAATGTTTGTACACTCTGAGGATATTACCAACTTATACACTGGGTTTGTACATGGAAAAGTTTGTATAGTGAAGCAAATGTTTCCATAAGAAACAACGTAAATATGAATAATGGCTTCCGGCCTGGACAAAAGTCCATATTTTAGTGAATGTTTGTACACTCTGAGGATATTACCAACTTATACACTGGGTTTGTAAATGGAAAAGTTTGTATAGTGAAGCAATTTTCTCCATAAGAAACAACGTAAATATGAATAATGGCTTCCGGCCTGGACAAAAGTCCATATTTTAGTGAATGTGTGTACACTCTGAGGATATTACCAACTTATACACTGGGTTTGTACATGGAAAAGTTTGTATAGTGAAGCAATTTTCTCCATAAGAAACAACGTAAATATGAATAATGGCTTCCGGCCTGGACAAAAGTCCATATTTTAGTGAATGTTTGTACACTCTGAGGATATTACCAACTTATACACTGGGTTTGTAAATGGAAAAGTTTGTATAGTGAAGCAAATGTTTCCATAAGAAACAACGTAAATATGAATAATGGCTTCTGGCCTGGACAAAAGTCCATATTTTAGTGAATGTTTGTACACTCTGAGGATATTACCAACTTATACACTGGGTTTGTAAATGGAAAAGTTTGTATAGTGAAGCAAATGTTTCCATAAGAAACAACGTAAATATGAATAATGGCTTCTGGCCTGGACAAAAGTCCATATTTTAGTGAATGTGTGTACACTCTGAGGATATTACCAACTTATACACTGGGTTTGTAAATGGAAAAGTTTGTATAGTGAAGCAATTTTCTCCATAAGAAACAACGTAAATATGAATAATGGCTTCCAGCCTGGACAAAAGTCCATATTTTAGTGAATGTTTGTAAACTCTGAGGATTGGTGCTTGAACTGGGTTTGTAAATGGAAAAGTTTGTATAGTGAAGCAAATGTTTCCATAAGAAACAACGTAAATATGAATAATGGCTTCTGGCCTGGACAAAAGTCCATATTTTAGTGAATGTGTGTACACTCTGAGGATATTACCAACTTATACACTGGGTTTGTAAATGGAAAAGTTTGTATAGTGAAGCAATTTTCTCCATAAGAAACAACGTAAATATGAATAATGGCTTCCAGCCTGGACAAAAGTCCATATTTTAGTGAATGTTTGTACACTCTGAGGATATTACCAACTTATACACTGGGTTTGTAAATGGAAAAGTTTGTATAGTGAAGCAATTTTCTCCATAAGAAACAACGTAAATATGAATAATGGCTTCCAGCCTGGACAAAAGTCCATATTTTAGTGAATGTTTGTACACTCTGAGGATATTACCAACTTATACACTGGGTTTGTAAATGGAAAAGTTTGTATAGTGAAGCAAATGTTTCCATAAGAAACAACGTAAATATGAATAATGGCTTCCGGCCTGGACAAAAGTCCATATTTTAGTGAATGTGTGTACACTCTGAGGATATTACCAACTTATACACTGGGTTTGTACATGGAAAAGTTTGTATAGTGAAGCAATTTTCTCCATAAGAAACAACGTAAATATGAATAATGGCTTCCAGCCTGAACAAAAGTCCATATTTTAGTGAATGTTTGTACACTCTGAGGATATTACCAACTTATACACTGGGTTTGTACATGGAAAAGTTTGTATAGTGAAGCAAATGTTTCCATAAGAAACAACGTAAAAATGAATAATGGCTTCTGGCCTGGACAAAAGTCCATATTTTAGTGAATGTGTGTACACTCTGAGGATATTACCAACTTATACACTGGGTTTGTAAATGGAAAAGTTTGTATAGTGAAGCAAATGTTTCCATAAGAAACAACGTAAATATGAATAATGGCTTCCAGCCTGGACAAAAGTCCATATTTTAGTGAATGTTTGTAAACTCTGAGGATTGGTGCTTGAACTGGGTTTGTACATGGAAAAGTTTGTATAGTGAAGCAAATGTTTCCATAAGAAACAATGTAAATATGAATAATGGCTTTAATAAAGGCTTTGTACACAATATAAAGGCCATACTACATGAACTATCTCATTATTAACAAGCCAAAAAAACAACAACAACAACAAGCTAAACTGTGCTGTATGCTTTGCCGACACACACAAGTCCATTTTATAAATGGTTGTTGTGGTATCGAATACATAAGGAGAATCGTGAAAATCAGATCAGTATCGACTACTTACAGAATATTATTATTTTGTCAACTAGTCTGTTCCAGGGTCAAAGTGTGTAAGAATAGGAAGTCCACATTTCAACATCCTTCACTCTCAAATGTTCCTGTTGACTTAGTGGATTCTTTGAACTCTCCCAGATGGCCAGCATCAGGGCAGAGAAAACCTTCCCTCCCTGCGAGTCGGACAATCCTGACGACCAGGTCCAACCCATGCTGGACTGGGCACACGGCGGCTTCCTGCCTAAAGGCCAGGAGGGACTCAAACCCACGCACAGTGCAGGTGCGGCGCTGCAGGCCACCGACACCTGGTTTGTCTGGCAGCTACTCAGTGTGTGTGTCTGTGTGTGTGTGTGTGTGTGTGTGTGTGTGTGTGTGTGCAGACAGCAGCCCCTTAGCCCTGCAAGTCCTTGACGTGTCCCTGCCAGACTACCCCCCCAGCGCCAAGCGTCCCAGGATCAGTGTGTGCAAGACCAAGGACGCCCCGGAGGAATCCTACAGCAGAGGTAGAGGTTAAAGGTCAAGTAGCACAACCACTCCTAAACGTGGGTGTGTGTTTCTTCTAGAACAAATGGTCAATGAAGTGCTGAGAAACAAAAGAAGTATTGAAGGTAAAAAGTAGCATTTGGAGATATTACAAAGCCCAAAAGCAGTGAAGTTGTCAGGTTGTGTAAATGGTCAATAAAAAGAGAATACAACAACTTATATTCAATTGAATAGACTGCAAAGACAAGATATTTCATGTTCACACTAAGAAACTTTCCTATTTTTGTGCAAATATTAGCTCATTTGGAATTTGATGCCTGCAACATGTTTTTAAAAAAAAAGCTGGCACAAGTGGCAAAAAAGACTGATAACGTTGTGGAATGCTGATCAAACACTTACCGTATTTTCCGCACCATAAGGCGCCCTGGGTTAAAAGCCGCGCCTTCAATGAACGGCATATTTCAAAACTTTGTCCACCTATAAGCCGCCCCGTGTTGTAAGCCGCATCTAACTGCGCTAAAGGAATGTCAAAAAAACAGTCTGATAGGTCAGTCAAACTTTAATAATATATTAAAAACCAGCGTGATGTGGGCGCGCATGGAGTCGTATATCAACATGGACAGAGCTGCGTGAAAAAAGCCACCCGGCCTCTTCGCGTAAACTTAAACTTACCTTAACCACTCGCTCATCTTTTCTTCATCCATCCCTTCGAGTTAGCTTTTATGATGACGCCGGCTGGAAAGGTCTCTTTTGGCAAGGTCTTCCTTTTGAATATCACCATGGGTGGAAGTTTCTGGCCATTAGCATGGCAAGCTAGAACCACAGTGAAGGATGACTTCTCATTCCCTGTGGTGCGAATATTCACCGTACGTGCTCCCGTTGTATCCACAGTGCGGTTCACAGGAATATCAGTTGCTGTGAAATAGTAATCCGTGTGCGGATGGAGAGATTGCGTCTTTTCATGAACCGGATCCCTGTCGCTTAGTAGGAGCCATTTTGTGGTCTTTACAGATGTAAACACACAAAGGAAATGAAACGGTAATATCCGCGCGCTTTTTCTTCTTCTACGCGGGCGGGTGGTTGCTTACAGTAGAAGAAGAAGCGCTTCCTGTTCTATGGGGGCGGGTGCTTACCTTGGCGGTTGCTTGCGTAGAAGAAGAAGCGCTTCCTGTTCTACCGGGAAAAAAGATGGCGGCTGTTTACCGAAGTTGCGAGATCGAAACTTTATGAAAATGAATCTTAATATTAATCCATATATAAAGCGCACCGGGTTATAAGCCGCACTGTCAGCTTTTGAGTAAATTTGTGGTTTTTAGGTGCGGCTAATAGTGCGGAAAATACGGTATTTGGAACATCCCACAGGTGAACAGGCTAATTGGGAACAGGTGGTTGCCATGATTGTTCACCACTTTGTCAACAAATGCCTGAGCAAATTGTTTAAGAACAACATTTCTCAACAAGGAATGTAGGGATTTCACCATCTACGCTCCGTAATATCATCAAAAGGTTGAGAGAATGTGGAGAAATCACTGCACGTAAGCCATGATATTACGCACCTGGGATCCCTCGGGCGCTACTGCATCAAAAAGCCACATCAGTGTGTAAAGGATATCACCACATGGGCTCAGGAACACTTCAGAAACCCACTGTCAGTAACTACAGTTGGTCGCTACATCTGTATGTGCAAGTTAAAACTCTACTATGCCATTTATCAACAACACCCAGAAACGCTTCCCTGGGCCCGAGCTCATCTAAGATGGACTGATGCAAAGTGGAAAAAGTGTTCTGCGGTCTGACGAGTCCACATTTCAAACTGTGGACGTGGTGTCCTCCGGACCAAAGAGGAAAAGAAGCATGGGGACTGTTCTAGGGTGAAAGTGTAAAAGGCAGCATGTGTGATGGTATGGGGGTGTATTAGTGGCCAAGACATGGGTAACTTACACATCTGTGAAGGCACCATTAATGCTGAAAGGTACATACAGCTTTTGGAGCAACATATGTTGCCATCCAAGCAACGTTGCCATGGACGCCCCTGCTTATTTCAGCAGTCCAGACCTGTCTCCCATTGAAAATGTGTGAAGGCTAAAATATGAGAAGGGAGACTGTTGAACAACTTAAGCTGTACATCAAGCAAGAATGTCTCCTCAGTTCCCAATCCTTTACAGACTGTTGTTTAAAGGAAAGGCCATGTAACACACTGGTAAAAATGTATTCTGACTTCATGATTATTTGCAAAAAAAGAAGAAAGTTTGTCAGTGTGAACATGAAATATCTTGTCTTTGCAGTCTATTCAATTGAATATAAGTTGAAAAGGATTTGTTGTATTCTCTTTTTATTTACCATTTACACAACCTGACAACTTCACTGCTTTTGGGCTTTGTAGTTTGTTTATCTATGTGCTCACTAGTGTGTGTGTGTGTGTGTGTGTGTGTGTGTGTGTGTGTGTGTGTGTGCGCGCGTCAGAGTTCTGCCTCTCCTGTGGCAAGATGAGGGCAGCGACCTTCCATCCACTCTTTGAAGGAGGCCTGTGTCAAACCTGCAAGGTAACTGAGCTCCTTAAGAGACCCCATGAATGCCAAAAGGGGGCGGGGCCTCCAGGTAGAATTCTGATTGGCCCTGCATTAAATATTTCTGCTAGTTCATTCCTACCAGAAGTGCACTGTGGTCAATAATGAAGTTTTATGCTGCCGAGTCCAAAGACCCTCACTCCCCTTTTGCTAACCATCCGTCCTCCCAGTCCACAATCTGCACCTTCTTGTCCCCAAAAGGGTGCAGTTCCTCCTCCAGCTGAGTCTGGACCTGAAGAGTCCATGCTGCGCCATATGTCGGCTTGGTGCTACTTTTGTTTTGTCTTTTGTAAAAAAAACACCTTAATGCTTTTCCTTTCGAGCCACTCCCTTCTTTGTCCTGCTGAAAGACCACCCATGACCCGCTGAGGGATTGTGTTGTCACTGACCTGGGATCCATGCCTGTCCTGCAGGACGTGTACCTGGAGACATCCTACATGTACGATGACGACGGCTACCAGTCCTACTGCACCGTCTGCTGCGGCGGGCGAGAGGTTCTGCTGTGCGGCAACGCCAACTGCTGCAGGTGCGACACACGCCCACCTGGACCCAGGCTTTGTGTGACGCATACTGGCTCCTCTCCAGGTGTTTCTGCGTGGACTGTCTGGATCTTCTGGTGGACCCGGGAGCCTCCAACAACGCCCGCTTCCTGGACCCGTGGCGATGCTACATGTGCCAGCCGCCGCTGCAGTACGGCGTCCTCAGACGGCGGCACGACTGGAGCGTCAAACTGCAGGAGTTCTTTGGGAACGACAAAGGCCAAGAGTTTGTGAGTCTCTGCGTCTTCTATTGTGTCTTCATTCAGCTATTTATGGAACTGGATTTTTTTTTACATCAAATTATGCTGAAAAAAAATTGTAAGCAAAATGCATAGGTTTTAAAATTCAGTGTAAAAAAATCAGTGCAAAATAATTCAGTGTATAAAAATTCGGTGAAAGGGACAAGCGGTAGAAAATGGCTAGATTGATAGATGTATAAAAATACAGTGTAAAAAATATCAGTGTATAAAAGTTCAGTCTAAGAATTTCAGTGTATAAAAATTCAGTGTTAAAAAAAAATTACATGTAAAAAAATTCAGTGTATAAAAATTCGGTGAAAGGGACAAGCTGTAGAAAATGGATGGATGAATAGATGTATAAAAATACAGTGTAAAAAATTCAGTGTATAAAAGTTCGATGTAAGAATTTCAGTGTATAAAAGTTCAGTGTAAAAAAAATCCATGTAAAAAATGTTCTGCGTAAAATATCCGTCAAAAATTTCAGTATATAAAATTTCAGTGTATAAAAGTTCAGTGTAAAAATAATTATGTGTAAAAGATTCAGTGTAAAAAAATTCAGCGTAAAAATTTTTGTGTAAAAAATATCAGTGTAAAAAAAAATCCATGTAAAAAAAATTCAGTGTATAAAAATTCGGTGAAAGGGACAAGCTGTAGAAAATGGATGGATGAATAGATGTATAAAAATACAGTGTAAAAAATTCAGTGTATAAAAGTTCGGTGTAAAAAAAATCCATGTAAAAAATGTTCTGCGTAAAATATCCGTCAAAAATTTCAGTATATAAAATTTCAGTGTATAAAAGTTCAGTGTAAAAATAATTATGTGTAAAAGATTCAGTGTAAAAAAATTCAGCGTAAACATTTTTGTGTAAAAAATATCAGTGTAAAAAAAATCCATGTAAAAAAATTCAGTGTAAAACATTTCAGTGTATAATAATTCAGTGTAAAATATATCAGTGTAAAAATAATTCCATGTAAAAAATTTCAGTGTAAAAAAACTCAGTGTTAAAAAAAAATTACATGTAAAACAATTCAGTGTATAAAAATTCAGTGAAAGGGACAAGCGGTAGAAAATGGATGGATGAATAGATGTATAAAAATACAGTGTAAAAAATTCAGTGTATAAAAGTTCAATGTAAGAATTTCAGTGTATAAAAGTTCAGTGTAAAAAAAATCCATGTAAAAAAATTGTCTGCGTAAAATATCCGTCAAAAATTTCAGTGTATAAAAGTTCAGTGTAAAAATAATTATGTGTAAAAGATTCAGTGTAAAAAAATTCAGCGTAAACATTTTTGTGTAAAAAATATCAGTGTAAAAAAAATCCATGTAAAAAAATTCAGTGTAAAACATTTCAGTCTATAATAATTCAGTGTAAAATATATCAGTGTAAAAATAATTCCATGTAAAAAATTTCAGTGTAAAAAAACTCAGTGTTAAAAAATAATTACATGTAAAAAAATTCAGTGTATAAAAATTCAGTGAAAGGGACAAGCGGTAGAAAATGGATGGATGAATAGATGTATAAAAATACAGTGTAAAAAATTCAGTGTATAAAAGTTCGATGTAAGAATTTCAGTGTATAAAAGTTCAGTGTAAAAAAAATCCATGTAAAAAATGTTCTGCGTAAAATATCCGTCAAAAATTTCAGTATATAAAATTTCAGTGTATAAAAGTTCAGTGTAAAAATAATTATGTGTAAAAGATTCAGTGTAAAAAAATTCAGCGTAAAAATTTTTGTGTAAAAAATATCAGTGTAAAAAAAAATCCATGTAAAAAAATTCAGTGTATAAAAATTCGGTGAAAGGGACAAGCTGTAGAAAATGGATGGATGAATAGATGTATAAAAATACAGTGTAAAAAATTCAGTGTATAAAAGTTCGGTGTAAAAAAAATCCATGTAAAAAATGTTCTGCGTAAAATATCCGTCAAAAATTTCAGTATATAAAATTTCAGTGTATAAAAGTTCAGTGTAAAAATAATTATGTGTACCGTATTTTCCGCACTATAAGGCGCACCGGATTATTAGCCGCACCTTCTATGAATTACATATTTCATAATTTTGTCCACCAATAAGCCGCCCCGGACTATAAGCCGCGCCTACGCTGCGCTAAAGTGAATGTCAAAAAAACGCTGCGCTAAAGTGAATGTCAAAAAAACAGTCAGATAGTTCAGTCAAACTTTAATAATATATTGAAAACCAGCGTTCTAACAACTCTGTCCCAAAATGTACGCAAATGTGCAATCACAAACATAGTAAAATTCAAAATGGTGTAGAGCAATAAATAGCAACATAATGTTGCTCGAACGTTAATGTCACAACACACAAAATAAACATAGCGCTCACCTTCTGAAGTTATTCTTCATTCGTAAATCCTTCGAATTCTTCGTCTTCGGTGTCCGAATTGAAAAGTTGCGCAAGCGTGGGATCCAAAATGGCCGGTTCCGTCTCGTAGAAGTCATCGGGAGTCAGTGTCGCTGTTGTTCTGTGAATCCTGCCTTCCGGAAAGCTCGGACCACAGTTGTGACCGAAATATCTGCCCAAGCATTTACGATCCACTGGCAAATGTTGGCGTATGTCGTCCGAGGCTGTCTGCCCGTCTTAGTGAAGGTGTGTTCGCCTTCGGAGCTGTGTGAAAAAAGCCACCCGGCCTCTTCGCGTAAACTTCCCTTAACCACTCGCTCATCTTTTCTTCATCCATCCATCCCTTCGAGTTAGCTTTTATGATGACGCCGGCTGGAAAGGTCTCTTTTGGCAAGGTCTTCCTTTTGAATATCACCATGAGTGGAAGTTAGCATGGCAAGCTAGAACCACAGTGAAGGATGACTTCTCATTCCCTGTGGTGCGAATATTCACCGTACGTGCTCCCGTTCCACAGTGCGGTTCAGTTGCTGTGAAATACGGTAGTAATCCGTGTGCGGATGGAGAGATTGCGTCTTTTTATGAACCGGATCGTTTAGTAGGAGCCATTTTGTGGTCTTTACAGATGTAAACAGGAAATGAAACGTACGGTGATATCCGCGCGTTTTTTCTTCTTCTTCCGGGGGCGGGTGAAGCGCTTCCTGTTCTATGGGGGCGGGTGAAGCGCTTCCTGTTCTATGGGGGCGGGTGCTTTCCTTGGCGGTTGCTTGCGTAGAAGAAGAAGCGCTTCCTGTTCTACCGGGAAAAAAGATGGCGGCTGTTTACCGAAGTTGCGAGATCGAAACTTTATGAAAATTAATCGTAATAAAGCGCACCGGGTTATAAGGCGCACTGTTAGCTTTTGAGAAAATTTGTGGTTTTTAGGTGCGCCTTATAGTGCGGAAAATACGGTAAAAGATTCAGTGTAAAAAAATTCAGCGTAAACATTTTTGTGTAAAAAATATCAGTGTAAAAAAAAATCCATGTAAAAAAATTCAGTGTAAAACATTTCAGTGTATAATAATTCAGTGTAAAATATATCAGTGTAAAAATAATTCCATGTAAAAAATGTCAGTGTAAAAAAACTCAGTGTTAAAAAAAAATTACATGTAAAAAAATTCAGTGTATAAAAATTCGGTGAAAGGGACAAGCTGTAGAAAATGGATGGATGAATAGATGTATAAAAATACAGTGTAAAAAATTCAGTGTATAAAAGTTCGATGTATGAATTTCAGTGTATAAAAGTTCAGTGTAAAAGAAATCCATGTAAAAAATGTTCTGCGTAAAATATCCGTCAAAAATGTCAGTATATAAAATTTCAGTGTATAAAAGTTCAGTGTAAAAATAATTATGTGTAAAAGATTCAGTGTAAAAAAATTCAGCGTAAACATTTTTGTGTAAAAAATATCAGTGTAAAAACAAATCCATGTAAAAAAATTCAGTGTATAAAAATTCGGTGAAAGGGACAAGCTGTAGAAAATGGATGGATGAATAGATGTATAAAAATACAGTGTAAAAAATTCAGTGTATAAAAGTTCGGTGTAAAAAAAATCCATGTAAAAAATGTTCTGCGTAAAATATCCGTCAAAAATTTCAGTATATAAAATTTCAGTGTATAAAAGTTCAGTGTAAAAATAATTATGTGTAAAAGATTCAGTGTAAAAAAATTCAGCGTAAAAATTTTTGTGTAAAAAATAGTGTAAAAAAAATCCATGTAAAAAAATTCAGTGTAAAACATTTCAGTCTATAATAATTCAGTGTAAAATATATCAGTGTAAAAATAATTCCATGTAAAAAATTTCAGTGTAAAAAAACTCAGTGTTAAAAAAAAATTACATGTAAAAAAATTCAGTGTATAAAAATTCGTTGAAAGGGACAAGCTGTAGAAAATGGATGGATGAATAGATGTATAAAAATACAGTGTAAAAAATTCAGTGTATAAAAGTTCGATGTATGAATTTCAGTGTATAAAAGTTCAGTGTAAAAGAAATCCATGTAAAAAATGTTCTGCGTAAAATATCCGTCAAAAATTTCAGTATATAAAATTTCAGTGTATAAAAGTTCAGTGTAAAAATAGTTATGTGTAAAAGATTCAGTGTAAAAAAATTCAGCGTAAAAATTTTTGTGTAAAAAATAGTGTAAAAAAATATCCATGTAAAAAAATTCAGTGTAAAACATTTCAGTGTATAATAATTCAGTGTAAAATATATCAGTGTAAAAATAATTCCATGTAAAAAATTTCAGTGTAAAAAAACTCAGTGTTAAAAAAAAATTACATGTAAAAAAATTCAGTGTATAAAAATTCGGTGAAAGGGACAAGCTGTAGAAAATGGATGGATGAATAGATGTATAAAAATACAGTGTAAAAAATTCAGTGTATAAAAGTTCGATGTATGAATTTCAGTGTATAAAAGTTCAGTGTAAAAGAAATCCATGTAAAAAATGTTCTGCGTAAAATATCCGTCAAAAATGTCAGTATATAAAATTTCAGTGTATAAAAGTTCAGTGTAAAAATAATTATGTGTAAAAGATTCAGTGTAAAAAAATTCAGCGTAAACATTTTTGTGTAAAAAATATCAGTGTAAAAACAAATCCATGTAAAAAAATTCAGTGTATAAAAATTCGGTGAAAGGGACAAGCTGTAGAAAATGGATGGATGAATAGATGTATAAAAATACAGTGTAAAAAATTCAGTGTATAAAAGTTCGGTGTAAAAAAAATCCATGTAAAAAATGTTCTGCGTAAAATATCCGTCAAAAATTTCAGTATATAAAATTTCAGTGTATAAAAGTTCAGTGTAAAAATAATTATGTGTAAAAGATTCAGTGTAAAAAAATTCAGCGTAAAAATTTTTGTGTAAAAAATAGTGTAAAAAAAATCCATGTAAAAAAATTCAGTGTAAAACATTTCAGTCTATAATAATTCAGTGTAAAATATATCAGTGTAAAAATAATTCCATGTAAAAAATTTCAGTGTAAAAAAACTCAGTGTTAAAAAAAAATTACATGTAAAAAAATTCAGTGTATAAAAATTCGTTGAAAGGGACAAGCTGTAGAAAATGGATGGATGAATAGATGTATAAAAATACAGTGTAAAAAATTCAGTGTATAAAAGTTCGATGTATGAATTTCAGTGTATAAAAGTTCAGTGTAAAAGAAATCCATGTAAAAAATGTTCTGCGTAAAATATCCGTCAAAAATTTCAGTATATAAAATTTCAGTGTATAAAAGTTCAGTGTAAAAATAGTTATGTGTAAAAGATTCAGTGTAAAAAAATTCAGCGTAAAAATTTTTGTGTAAAAAATAGTGTAAAAAAATATCCATGTAAAAAAATTCAGTGTAAAACATTTCAGTGTATAATAATTCAGTGTAAAATATATCAGTGTAAAAATAATTCCATGTAAAAAATTTCAGTGTAAAAAAACTCAGTGTTAAAAAAAAATTACATGTAAAACAATTCAGTGTATAAAAATTCAGTGAAAGGGACAAGCGGTAGAAAATGAATGGATGAATAGATGTATAAAAATACAGTGTAAAAAATTCAGTGTATAAAAGTTCGATGTAAGAATTTCAGTGTATAAAAGTTCAGTGTAAAAAAAATCCATGTAAAAAAATTGTCTGCGTAAAATATCCGTCAAAAATTTCAGTATATAAAATTTCAGTGTATAAAAGAATTATGTGTAAAAGATTCAGTGTAAAAAAATTCAGCGTAAACATTTTTGTGTAAAAAATATCAGTGTAAAAAAAAATCCATGTAAAAAAATTCAGTGTAAAACATTTCAGTCTATAATAATTCAGTGTAAAATATATCAGTGTAAAAATAATTCCATGTAAAAAATTTCAGTGTAAAAAAACTCAGAGTAAAAAAAAATTCATTGTATAAAAATCCAGTGTAAAAATTTCAGCATATAAAAATTCAGTGTAAAAAAGACCAGTGTAAAGAAAATCCATGTAAAACATGTCAGTGTAAATAATTAAGTGTAAAAGATTCAGTGTAAAAGATTCAATGTATAAAAATTCATTGTAAAAAAATGTCGGTGTCGGAAAATTTGCTGCTTTTAAAAAGTAAAACTCACTTCCAGGAAATTAAGATCGATCAATCAATCAATCATGTCTCAGAAGCAGCCAATGAGGTGTCAAGTTTGAAGTCACGTGACACGGGTCCTGCAAAAGTGCATAAAAAGGAAGTTACCTGGGCTACCTGGGCATGATGCAACATCATCAACATTCACAGAAATGATTCCAATGGTTAGAATCTGCACTTTTGAGTGACATACGGGTTACTATGGTGACCATATCGGGAGCGCTGCTTCATGCAGAGTGGGCGGGGCAACAACGAGCCTGAGACCTGGCAAATGTTCTGCAGAACAGTGATGTTGTATCCAATAAGTACATGTTTTTTATTCTTTTGCTTTTATTTTTCACCGTGTTTGTTGCTCTTGCTGGGTTATAAAAGATGTCAATCAAGGAGGTGGTCTGCAACAATCATATATTTTTAATATTCATATTTTATTGTTCATAGTTAATATTGTAAATCCCTTTTTCTGTATTGTCATGTACATTCTTCTTTAGTAAAAAACTAAACAGACCATCTCAAAAAACGGAATGATTTTTAATTTTTTACTGAATTATATGACAGTAAGAATGTACCTAAAAATACAGAATGAGGGATTTACAATATTAACTATGAACAATAAAATATGAATATTAAAAATATATGAACGTCGCAGACCACCTCCTTGATCGACACCTTTTATAATCGAGCACGAGCAACAAAGATGCAACAAACAGGGTGAAAAATAAACACAAAGGGTACAAAAACATCCACATATTGGATATATCATCACTGTAGAAATCTGCCTCTGTCTGACACTCGCCACTCTGTTAACAAGCCCCGCCTACTCTGTTTGTGCCCCGCCTACTCTGTTTGTGCCACGTCTGCATGAAGCAGAGCTTCGCCTGTCACTCAAAAGTGCAGATTGGAATCATTTCTATGGTTAGAAAACATCCATTGAAATGTTGATGATGTTGTATCCATCATGCCCAGGTAGCTGCCTTTTTTCTGCTGTTCTGCAAACACCCCTGTCATGTGACTTCAAACTTGACTCCTCATTGGCTGCTTCTCAGACAGGATCCATTGCTTCAGTCTTAATTTACCGGAAGTGAGTCTTGCTTTTTGAAGCAGCACATTTTTAGACACAGGATTTTTTAGCACTGAATTTTTAAAACACATTTTTTTTAACTCAATTTCTTTACACCTTATTTTTATAAACACATTTTTTTAACTCAATTTCTTTACACTGAATTTTTATAAACACATTTCTTTAACTCAATTTATTTACACTGAATTTTTATAAACACATTTGTTTAACTCAATTTATTTACACTGAATTTTTCTAAACACATTTTTTTTAACTCAATTTCTTTACACTGAATTTTTATAAACACATTTTTTAACCCAATTTCTTTACACTGAATTTTTATAAACACATTTTTTTAACTCAATTTCTTTACACTGAATTTTTATAAACACATTTTTTGACTCAATTTTTTTACACTGACTTTTTATAAACTAATTTTTTTAAATCAATTTCTTTACACTGAATTTTTATAAACTAATTTTTTATCTCAATTTCTTTACACTGAATTTTTATAAACACATTTTTTTAACTCAATTTCTTTACACTGAATTTTTATAAACATTTTTTTTAACTCAATTTCTTTACACTGAATTTTTATAAACTAATTTTTTTAACTCAATTTCTTTACACTGAATTTTTTTAACTCAATTTCTTTTCACTGAATTTTTATAAACACATTTTTTTTAACTCAGTTTCTTTACACTGAATTTTTATAAACACATTTCTTTAACTCAATTTATTTGCACTGAATTTTTTTAAACTAAATTTTTTTACACTGAATTTTTATAAACACATTTTTTTAACTCAATTTCTTTACACTGACTTTTAATAAACTAATTTTTTAACTCAATTTCTTAACACTGAATTTTTATAAACACATTTTTTTAACTCAATTTCTTGACACTGAATTTTTAGAAACACATTTTTTTAACTAAATTTCTTTACACTGAATTTTAATTAACTAATTTTTTTAACTCAATTTCTTAACACTGAATTTTTATAAACACATTTTTTTAACTCAATTTCTTGACACTGAATTTTTAGAAACACATTTTTTTAACTAAATTTCTTTACACTGAATTTTTATAAACACATTTTTTTAACTCAATTTCTTTACACTGAATTTATATAAACACATTTTTTTAACTCAATTTCTTTACACTGAATTTTTGTAAACACATTTTTTTAACTCAATTTCTTTACACTGAATTTTTATAAACACATTTTTTTAACTCAACTTCTTTACACTGAATTTTTGTAAACACATTTTTTTAACTCAGTTTCTTTACACTGAATTTTTATAAACACATTTTTAAACTCAATTTCGTTACACTGAATTTTTTTAAACTCCATTTTTTTACACTGAATTTTTATAAACTAATTTTTTAAACTCAATTTCTTTACACTGAATTTTTATAAACCAATTTTTTATCTCAATTTCTTTACACTGAATTTTTATAAACAAATTTTTTTAACTCAACTTCTTTACACTGAATTTTTATAAACACATTTTTTAACTCAATTTCTTTACACTGAATTTTTATAAACACATTTCTTTAACTCAATTTATTTGCACTGAATTTTTTTAAACTAAATTTTTTTACACTGAATTTTTATAAACACATTTTTTTAACTCAATTTCTTTACACTGACTTTTAATAAACTAATTTTTTAACTCAATTTCTTAACACTGAATTTTTATAAACACATTTTTTTAACTCAATTTCTTGACACTGAATTTTTAGAAACACATTTTTTTAACTAAATTTCTTTACACTGAATTTTAATTAACTAATTTTTTTAACTCAATTTCTTAACACTGAATTTTTATAAACACATTTTTTTAACTCAATTTCTTGACACTGAATTTTTAGAAACACATTTTTTTAACTAAATTTCTTTACACTGAATTTTTATAAACACATTTTTTTAACTCAATTTCTTTACACTGAATTTATATAAACACATTTTTTTAACTCAATTTCTTTACACTGAATTTTTGTAAACACATTTTTTTAACTCAATTTCTTTACACTGAATTTTTATAAACACATTTTTTTAACTCAACTTCTTTACACTGAATTTTTGTAAACACATTTTTTTAACTCAGTTTCTTTACACTGAATTTTTATAAACACATTTTTAAACTCAATTTCGTTACACTGAATTTTTTTAAACTCCATTTTTTTACACTGAATTTTTATAAACTAATTTTTTAAACTCAATTTCTTTACACTGAATTTTTATAAACCAATTTTTTATCTCAATTTCTTTACACTGAATTTTTATAAACAAATTTTTTTAACTCAACTTCTTTACACTGAATTTTTATAAACACATTTTTTTAACTCAACTTCTTTACACTGAATTTTTGTAAACACATTTTTTTAACTCAGTTTCTTTACACTGAATTTTTATAAACAAATTTTTTTAACTAAATTTCTTTACACTGAATTTTTATAAACTAAATTTTTTACACTGAATTTTAGAACACATGCATTTTGCGAAGACATTTTGTTTCAATGATATTGTCAGCATAATTTGATGTAAAAAAAATTCAGTTCACAAAATCCAAACGCATAAAATGAAATTCCATAAATTCCATAAAGCCAATGAACCTTTATCAGAAGACCATGGACCCTCTCAGGTCCAACACAGATTGTTGGTATAGTGTTCTGTAGTATTAACACCATTTTCTCTCCAGGAGACACCAAAGATTTACCCAGCAGTCCCTGCAGAGCAGAGGCGGCCAGTCAGAGTCCTCTCCCTGTTCGACGGCATCGCCACAGGTGAGGACGGGCGCCTGACAGGAAGCAAAGAAAAGAAGTCAGCGGGACATCAATGGACTTGTGTGTTTGTGCTGACAGGCTACCTGGTCCTTAGAGATCTGGGCTTCAAGGTGGACCTGTACGTGGCGTCTGAGGTGTGCGAGGACTCCATCTCTGTCGGCGTTGTCCGACATGAAGGAAAGATCCATTATGTCCACGATGTCCGAAACATCACCAAGAAAAACGTAGGCTATGACGCCAACAGTGGTATTGTGTTCTGCGTGTTAGGCCCGTCTTCAGATAGGGGTTTTCCAAGTCCAATCGGATTTGTTAGATTTTGCCATGATCAGTCGACTTTGGATAAGATGTTTTTTTGTATAACGCAGGCCAGCCAGGGTGGCTCAGCCAGGTTGACGTTGGTAAGCCTCTCTCTCCCGACCACCTCAAAAGAGCAGCTCAGGCTTTTGACCTAGTAGCTAGCACACTTACCTCTAAATCGGGCGAAGTGGGTTTGTGGGAAGCTCTATTAACAATACAGAGCCGCTAGGGTGGTGCCGTGACCCGGATGAGAGTGGGTGAGGTCTGGAGGGGTAAGTGGAACAGAGACAGATTGGCTGTGGCAGCTGTACGTTTTAGCCTCGTGGCTAGCACACCTACCTCTCGATCGGGCGACGTGGGTTCGGAGGCAGTCTGGGAGAATCAGGAACACAACGCAGAGCCGCTACACTAGCACGCATGCTACATGCAATAGCAACGCTAATGGGGATCCCCACAAATGAACAGATACAATTTGTCAATTATTCCACCTCAAGAAGGCCAAAACATAAACAAGTAAACACAGCAGAGATTGGATCGTTTAAAGGGAGGTCCTCGGATCGACCTCGCCGGGGTCAGTTTTGGCTCTGGCGCAGCCGCTAAGAAGACGATCTGGTCAAATTTGAGCGCCCAAACTATCTCGTCTCCCAAGGCCAAAGTGAAACCGTGCCAATGGGCCGTGGGCCAAACGCAGCAATTTTAAACGTACCATAAGTGAGGGGTTTAGCCCCATTTCGCCATATGCCCTAATTTCCAGGCGATAGAGCGCAACTAGAACAACATTTTATTTTGTACGCACATTGGCAGTTGGTGTACACATTGAAAAATACAATATTTACACAAGCGCTTGGGTTTACTCACAGAATTAACAAAAGGCAGTGCCTATAGTAGCCTAGGTCATTTAGATCGGTCTTCTTCCTTGTCTTCTTCCTGCGTGCTAAAGTCGTCTTCTTCAGCGCACAGCGGTTAAACCTTTTCAGGGCCCGTTAGCGGTGATGGCTGTTTACTTATTCAGTGGGCGGGTAAATCGTCTTGAGCTCTGGGGCCGCATTGTATCCATTTCCTAGTTTCTTCTCTATGACGAAGGTGAGGCCATAACATGCTAAACGGCCAGCTAAATGTTTGTGTGAATGCGTTTGGTTTATTATGAACAATTTATTTGGCGCAGCCGCCGTGATACGTTCGTCAATTTCATTTGTCTGGTGTGACAATGCTAAATTTATTGGCGGCACGTGAAGCTTGTGGCAGATTATAGTCTTGAAATTACGGGATAAGGTAGTGTTAAACGTCACGGTGGACAGATGGCAACCAGTTAGCTTTGCGGACATACCATCAAGGATTGTGAGCTTGAAAGAGGTCGGTATGAACATGTATTATGAAAAAGCCACTCTTTGGTGGGCCAAACAAAATGACTTGGCGGGCACCTGGGAACCCCTGATGTAAAGGAAGTAAGCATCGTAACAAAGTTTCCGTAGGTGAACCTCTGGAATGATCATTGTTGTTGCCAGGGGAGCAGTGAGGGAAGCCTCCTGGACGTGCAAACTCATTGTCTGCAGGGTCCTATTTCCAGCTGATCTCATCAGGGCGGGTGGCAGGCCTTTGGCATGGCGTGCTACGTGTCGAACAGGGCATCCTAGTCCGGCAGTAGCGCATCCCCACAGGCCCCACGTCCCAACTGTACACGGGGGGGACTCGGGTACTCATTGAGCCTCCTCCCACAAAGGGGGTTGATTGTACGACGATTCGATTGAAAGTTTGGTAGTCGAAAAAGACTCCTTGGAATCGCTGCGTGCTGAGTGGAACAACATAGAGAAAGAGAGATAATTGGCTCCGAAGGGGTGGGTCTGGCACGGAGCCCCAGACAGAATGGAGGTGGAAGGAGGGCTGGACAGAGACACTGAAATAAGGACCTTTCCTTCTCCTACTGTGAAAAAAGTCTGCTGTCATCACAACTGGAGACTAGGCTGGCTGCCTTGTCTCAAAATTGATGCCAGAGGTACACACAATGAATGAATGAAGCCTTCGTACACAGGCACATGGTTCGCCCAAAAGTTTGTCAACTGAAAAGTTTGCCAATAAAAGGGGTCCATAAATCCAGGTACACTTGTGTCTACCGTCAAGCATGGTGGTGGTAGTCTGAGTGCTGCCGGCACCAGGGAGCTGTAGTTCAATGAGAGAAAGATGAATTCCAAGGTGTCCTGTGTCAACTGGCAGTTTTCCAACATGATAAGAAGTCCAATCCTCCCTGATTTTGATTGTCAGGTGTTAGCATCTGTGTGATTCCTTCAATGATTCATAGTATCTAATAATCTTAACATGATGTTCCTCGTCAGATTCTTGAGTGGGGTCCATTTGACCTCGTCATCGGGGGCAGTCCGTGCAATGACTTGTCTATTGTCAACCCAGCAAGAAAGGGTCTCTTTGGTATGTCGGACTTTCTTCATCTGGTGTTGTGTGAGTGCGGTCTACAGCGTGACCTGCTCTGCACTGTTTTTCTAGAAGGGACAGGGAGGTTGTTCTTTGAGTTCTACCGTCTGCTGAGCGAGGCCAAGCCCAAAGAGGGAGAGAACCGACCGTTCTTCTGGATGTTCGAGAACGTGGTCGCCATGGGTGTCAACGACAAGAGGGACATCTCACGATTCCTGGAGGTAAGACCGTGGGCAGACTCTTGAATTGGAACCAGGTTTCACCTCAAGGTGAGAGATTGACAGTGTCTTGTGTGGGTTTTAGTGTAACCCTGTGATGATTGACGCTATCGAGGTCTCTGCTGCCCACCGTGCTCGATACTTTTGGGGGAACCTACCAGGCATGAACAGGTGGGCAACCAGCTTCAAAAGATATATCAGTGGTACATTCATATACGCTTCATAATGGTACGTTGCAGACCTCTGTGTGCGTCCGGGATGGACAAACTGGTGCTGCAGGACTGTCTGGAACACGGGCGAGTGGCAAAGGTCCAAACAACAACAGCAGCAAAGTCATCCTCTAATCTTTGAGACTTTTGTCTCAATGAACGTTGTGTTTTTGTTGTTTAGTTTGGAAAAGTGCGCACCATCACCACGCGCTCAAACTCCATCAAACAAGGAAAGGACCAGCACTTCCCTGTTCTGATGAACGGCAAGGAGGACATCTTGTGGTGCACGGAGCTGGAGAGGTAAATGCCATCAGAAAGCCACCGCTTGTGTTGCCAATTCCATTTCTGACATTCAAATTCAAATGAACTCTTGCAGGATCTTCGGCTTCCCGGTCCACTACACAGACGTGTCCAACATGGGTCGAGGTGCTCGGCAGAAACTCCTAGGCCGGTCCTGGAGCGTTCCTGTCATCCGGCATCTTTTTGCCCCTCTCAAAGACTTCTTTGCCTGCGAATAGACACCACCCGGCACATAGACATGCACCTCCAATTGACAGAAATAAGAAACCCCTTGATAGCCGCCAATTATCACAGCTCTTCACCAGTAAATAGGCACAACCTGAAGCACCACCCAACCCTAGAAAACAGACGCCGTCTGTGAGAAGAGGCACCACCCATCCCCAGTAAATAGACTCCTTACGATAGAAATTGTCTTATTGTTACCATTAATCAGCAGCAAATAAAAGCCATCTGCCACCACAAAATAAACACCACCCAATGATAGGAAACAGACCACGTTAAGTGATACTACCTGTGACCAGAAAATAGACACTACCCATCCCCAGTAAATAGACTCTTTACGATAGATAGTGTTTTATTGTCACCATTAATCACCAGCAAATAGATGCCAACCATCACCGGAAAATAAACACCAGCCAAACCTAGAAACTTGACCGTGATAAATGATACAGGAAATAGACGCCACCCTTCATCAGTAAACAAATGCCTACCGATAGCGTCTAATTGTTACCATTAATCACCAGAAAATAGATGCCATCCGTCACTGGAAAACCTAGAAACCTGACCGTGATAAGTGACACTACCTGTTACCAGGAAATAGACGCCACCCTTCATCAGTAAATAAACGCTGACCGATAGCGTCTAACTGTTACCATTAATCAGCAGCAAATAGAAGCCATCTGCCACCAGAAAACCAACACCACCCAACGATAGAAAACAGACCATGTTAAGTGATACTACCTGTGACCAGAAAATAGACGCTACCCATCACCAGTAAATAGACTCTTTACGATAGTGTTTTATTGTCACCATTAATCACCAGCAAATAGATGCCAACCATCACCGGAAAACAAACACCAGCCAAACCTAGAAACTTGACCGTGATAAACGATACAACCTGTTGCCAGGAAATAGACGCCACCCTTCATCAGTAAACAAATGCCTACCGATAGCATCTAATTGTTACCATTAATCACCAGAAAATAGATGCCATCCGTCACTGGAAAACCTAGAAACCTGACCGTGATAAGTGACACTACCTGTTACCAGGAAATAGACGCCACCCTTCATCAGTAAATAAACGCTGACCGATAGCGTCTAACTGTTACCATTAATCAGCAGCAAATAGAAGCCATCTGCCACCAGAAAACAAACACCACCCAACGATAGAAAACAGACCATGTTAACTGATACTACCTGTGACCAGAAAATAGACACTACCCATCCCCAGTAAATAGACTCTTTACGATAGATAGTGTTTTATTGTCACCATTAATCACCAGCAAATAGATGCCAACCATCACCGGAAAATAAACACCAGCCAAACCTAGAAACTTGACCGTGATAAACGATACAACCTGTTGCCAGGAAATAGACGCCACCCTTCATCAGTAAATAAATGCCTACCGATAGCGTCTAATTGTTACCGTTAATCACCAGAAAATAGATGCCATCCGTCACTGGAAAACCTAGAAACCTGACCGTGATAAGTGACACTACCTGTTACCAGGAAATAGACGCCACCCTTCATCAGTAAATAAACGCTGACCGATAGCGTCTAACTGTTACCATTAATCAGCAGCAAATAGAAGCCATCTGCCACCAGAAAACAAACACCACCCAACGATAGAAAACAGACCATGTTAACTGATACTACCTGTGACCAGAAAATAGACACTAACCATCCCCAGTAAATAGACTCTTTACGATAGATAGTGTTTTATTGTCACCATTAATCACCAGCAAATAGATGCCAACCATCACCGGAAAATAAACACCAGCCAAACCTAGAAACTTGACCGTGATAAATGATACAACCTGTTGCCAGGAAATAGACGCCACCCTTCATCAGTAAACAAATGCCTACCGATAGCGTCTAATTGTTACCGTTAATCACCAGAAAATAGATGCCATCCATCACTGGAAAACCTAGAAACCTGACCGTGATAAGTGACACTACCTGTTACCAGGAAATAGACGCCACCCTTCATCAGTAAATAAACGCTGACCGATAGCGTCTAACTGTTACCATTAATCAGCAGCAAATAGAAGCCATCTGCCACCAGAAAACAAACACCACCCAACGATAGAAAACAGACCACGTTAAGTGATACTACCTGTGACCAGAAAATAGACACCAGTAAATAAACACCAACGGACCATAGTAAACAGACTGTGATAAGTGATATCAGCTGTAAATAAACGCCTACAGATAGCGTCCAATTGTTACCAGTAATTCACCAGCAAATAGACTTTTATCAACCACCCAAAAATGTAAACACTACCCAACCCTAGAAAAATAGTTGCCACCTGTCACCAGACAGTTGACACGACTAGACCCCACCTGTGACTAGTAAATAACCGACTAGAAAATACTGTCATTACCAGGAAGTATACACCACCTTGTCCTTGTTTTGTTCCATTGTTTCTTTCATCGTGAGCTACCTAGCGTGAATCATTGCTGGTAAAGACCAAAGTTTACTTTTGGCGTTTTGAGTCCAAACTGGCCTCAGACGTTGTAGAGTTGATGATGACGACCTGGCGTGGATGATGATTACCTGGTGTGACTCGTCATGGATATTAGTAATAAAAACATAAAAGGACAGCGGGGAGTTTTTCCAAGACTAGGAACTGGAGGCTAGTGCTATTGCTAAAAGTGTCATAGAGTTCAGTGCGCTTTTGTTATTATTAGCAAAATAGAAAAATGCAATGTGTGTGATCATCTGTCAAAAAGCTACATTACGTGCAAATACTTGAACTACAGCCAAAGAAAAAACAGTCCACACTTGCCTTCTTTTCTGCAGGTGTGTTTTGTGATTAAGTACGGCAGCAAACAGTTTACAGTCGTGACTGAAAAGAAGTTATTTTGTTGGAGTGTTGCGGATAAAGACACAAATGGTGGGAAACACTGCAAGAAAAGGCCATTTGTATTTGTGTAAACAAGCACTGATTGGTTTTGACTAAGCTTCATGTCAAACTGCTTGAACTTTTTCTTTTTTTCAAACATTCTCGCAAGTTCTTTCCGATCTTTGGACGAGTGAAAGGTTGTTTTTTGCGGAACATTACCTCCAAGCAAGGTGTGCAGCGCTACTGTGTGGTGACACTGGATACAGCTGCTTTGTGTTTGAAGTCAGCCTATTCTTTCTGACTTTGTTCAACGTTCAAGTCATCCCTGCTGCTTTTCAATCTGCCAGCGCGAAGGTGACAACTTTCTCCAAAGGAGCAAAATCTGTTTACATGTTTCATTCATGCAAAAAGTTTGTATTTTTTGTACTTTGTTTTGATACTATCTATGTTGTCGTCCTTTTTTAGTCAATACTTGTAATCCACAGCGTCTGGTAGGTTTAGCTGTTGTTGTGTTTTATTTTCATGTTTCCTTTTAAATTTGTAGAATTTTATCGCAACGTTTTTCTACTACCTTTTTGGTCATTCCTTGGAACTTTTAAGTGTAAAAGCACTGTGTGTATTTTGATATCTTTTTCTAGGATTTGTACGCATTAAAGGGCAACTTAGCTGAGCTACAAAATTGTTTGACTGTCTTGTGTTATTACTGACTGGAAGCTGTTCAAATGTGACCTTGTAATGCACACTTGTCTACTTTCGACACAAGCTAACTGATAGCTTGCTTGCATGATATTTTGTTAGCTAAATTTGCTTCTGTTTACCACTTCAACTTTTATTATTGTAGCTCTGCACGTTTCTCTTACGATTAATACGAGAAGGAGCGGCCAACGAACCCCCACATGTTATACCGTCGGAAAGATTTCACTCGCGCCTACGGCGCTACTTTAAGTTAGCAACATTTCGTGTTACCTTGGTGACGCTATTCACGAATTTTAAAAAAAATGGGCCAATTGAATGGGTACATACCCTTTTAAAAGATGATTGCTTTGAGACAAAAGCCAAAAAGACAAGATTAGCTCCTCTTGTAGCTCAGCCATTCTTTCACATAGCTTGGTGCTTAACGTCTCATTTTGTTCACACACTTGTCTACTTTTTGGGGCGGCATAGCTCGGTTGGTAGAGCGGCCGTGTCAGCAACTTGAGGGTTTGCAGGTTCGATTCCCGCTCCCGCCATCCTAGTCGCTACCGTTGTGTCCTTGGGCAAGACACTTTACCCACCTGCTTCCAGGACCACCCACACTTCTTTAAATGTAACTTAGATATTGGCTTTCACTATGTAAAGCGCTTTGAGTCACTAGAGAAAAGCGCTATATAAATATAATTCACTTCACTACTTTCGACACAAGCTAACTGATAGCATGCTAACGTTAGCTTGCTTGCATGCTAACAGAAGCATGATTTTTTTTTTCTTCTAAATTTGCTTCTGTTTACCACTTCAACTTTTATTATTATAGCTCCGCACGTTTCTCTTACGATTAATACGAGAAGGAGCGGCCAACGAACCCCCACGTATGTTATACCGTCGGAAAGGTTTCACTCGCGCCTACGGGGGTACTTTAAGTTAGCAACATTTCGTATTACCATGGTGACGCTATTTTTTGTAAAAAGGCAAAAAATCTAGAGATGAAAATAACCGTGAAGGGAGAAAGTGAGTGAGAAGAAGTGGATGATATTCAACGAATGACAAAAAAACTACGCTGAACGGTGGACATGTATCCATAAAACTAAAGAAAAGCTACCGATTGTGTATTTGATGGAGAAGCAGCTGAAAGGAGATACCGCAGAAGTCCACTCTCCCAGGTAAATACCGTACATGAATTATTACAACATTACTGCTAAAATCTCTTGTATTGTTTTTCATTCAATATTTATTATCGAAACATTTGTTTTTCTTTTTTTTTTCAAGAGGCACCACACATGTTCAAATGGTGGTGTTCTGCAGGGAGGGGGGCGAGTACAAACTAAATTAATGTCCAGTCATTTCACACAAGCGCTTAGATTTAGAAAATCTTTATTGTCCCAGAGGGGCAATTTGGTTTGCAGCAGTAGTCATTAAAAACAAGGTTCAACAGTAACAACAAGGTACAACAGTAAAAACGAGGTACAACAGTAAAAATGAGGTACAACAGTAAAAATGAGGTACAACAGTAAAAACGAGGTACAACAGTAAAAACGAGGTACAACAGTAAAAACAAGGCACAACAGTAAAAACGAGGTACAACAGTAAAAACAAGGTTCAACAGTAAAAACGAGGTACAACAGTAAAAACAAGGTACAACAGTAAAAACAAGGTTCAACAGTAAAAACGAGGTACAACAGTAAAAACGAGGTACAACAGTAAAAACGAGGTACAACAGTAAAAACGAGGTACAACAGTAAAAACGAGGTACAACAGTAAAAACAAGGTACAACAGTAAAAACGAGGTACAACAGTAAAAACGAGGTACAACAGTAAAAACGAGGTACAACAGTAAAAACGAGGTACAACAGTAAAAACAAGGTACAACAGTAAAAACGAGGTACAACAGTAAAAACGAGGTACAACAGTAAAAACAAGGTACAACAGTAAAAACAAGTTACAACAGTAAAAACGAGGTACAACAGTAAAAACGAGGTACAACAGTAAAAACGAGGTACAACAGTAAAAACGAGGTACAACAGTAAAAACAAGGTACAACAGTAAAAACGAGGTACAACAGTAAAAACGAGGTACAACAGTAAAAACGAGGTACAACAGTAAAAACAAGGTACAACAGTAAAAACGAGGTACAACAGTAAAAACGAGGTACAACAGTAAAAACAAGGTACAAATACATAAAATACATACAAACCATCATGAAGGCATTGAGCTAAAAACATTTGTAATACAATAAAAACTAATCATCACATGTCGCTTCCCACTAAAGTGACTGCATAGCAGCTAAGCTTGTTTAAGAAGCTCATTTATAAAGTCAACAGCTGAGGGAAGAAAGGATCTTATGTATCTGTTGTTTTTGGCCTTTCTATTACTAAGGGCGTACCTGCATCCTGAGGGCAAGAGTCTAAACTCTGAGAAGAGGTTAGGGTGCCGAGGGTTGACCAGAATGGCCTTTGCCTTCTGGATGACTCTGGCCTGATAGATCTGGTTCAGGAGGTTCAAGGTAGTGCCTATGGTCTTTTGGCACACCTTGATTATACCACCCAGTCTATTTTTATTGGCCACACTGAGGTTACCAAACCAGGAAGTGATGGAATAAGTTCAAATAGATCCAATACAAGATGAATAGAACTTCCTCATCAGTGTCCTATCAACCTGAAAGCCCCTCAGTCTCCTCAAGAAAAACAGCCTCTGATTGGCCTTCTTGCAAATACGGTCAGTGTTGACATCAAAGGTCAATTTATTGTCTAAAATTGTGCCTAGATACTTGTATTCACGGACTATCTCAACAGCAGAGCCATTAATGAGAAAGGGTGCTTTGGCTGGGGGATCACGGCGAAAGTCAATGTACATCTCCTTCCTTTTATCGCCATTAAGCTCCAGGTACCAATCATCGCACCATTTGATGAAGTTCTCCAGAACAGGACCGTGGTCTGACTCTTTGTCCTGCAGGAGGCTGACTATGACCGAGTCGTCTGCAAACTTAATGATGTACCTTGACTGAAGTGTGCTCTGACAGTCATTTGTGTACAGTACAAACAGCAGGGGGGACAGGACCCGTCCCTGGGGTAATCCTGTCTCCTAAGCTGAGGCAGTACTTTTGTACACTTAAAATACACAAGTGTTGCTTTTATCTGTGATGATTTCACACCTTGGTGAGTTTGCATGCAAGTTAAGGGAACTGAAAAATTCCCAGAATAATAATAATTAAAGCTGCAAGCAGCATTGGTCGGGCCCGCGTATTTGGCAGGTGCTAGTCCTAACTGTCCCAATACTTTTGTCCAGTGGTAGTCATAAGTGTCCCAATACTTTTGTCTACTTTTAGTCTGAAGTGTCCCAAGACTTTTGTCTAGTGTACCTACCTTGTCTGCATTGTGTGGGCACGTTGGTGCTTCCTGCTTTTAAGCAGCCATCTTAAAAAAACAGCAGCTCAGCAGCATCAGCGCAGCGGGTCTTTGAAGGGTCATAAAATCAAAACCGGAGCAGTTAGAAAAAAAGCGCTTCTGTCATTGTAATCACAAGGGTTCAATCTCTCTCCTGTGTTAGTTTGAAGCCGAAACGACAAAGGCCAGAGGAGTTCGTTTTTGAAGGAAGGTGACCGGTTTTTACAAAAAATTTGTTTTGAAGGGGGAATAGCAAACTTCCTGTTGATTTTTGCTGGGGGTTGTCAATTTATGAAATGTAGGTCTAAGTGAGACCTACATAGAGGTTTTTGTTTCATGTCTCTCCGACCTTCCCAGTGGGAGTTACAGGCAGTTTTGTCATTTTTTTCTTCCGAGGAGCAGTTTTTTTTGCGTTTTATTAAAAAATTGCAGTAGAGCGCAATTTTGAGATTTGGGGTTAGGTTTTTTCTTTAGATCGCAATGTTTGCCAGTCCTGATGTGTGCGTTCAGTTTGGTGAGTTTTGAAGCATGTTAAGGGGGTCAAATTACAGCTCAAAGAGGCAAAAGTGACTGTTTTTTGTCTTGAAGGGGGAATTGCCAACTTCCTGTTGATTTTTGCCCGAGAATGTACTATTATGAAATCTAGGTGTAAGTCACACCTACATAAAGGTTTTTGTTTCAGGTCTCTCCGACCTTCCTAGTGGGAGTTACAGGCAGTCTAGTTTTTTTTTTTCCTAGGGGGCGCTAGAGCGCAATTTTGATTTTTTGCGGTTCGTTTTTTTATTAAAAGACAATTTTCGCAGGTCCTGATGTGTGGGTCAAATATGGTGAGTTTTGAAGCATGTTAAGTGGGTCAAATTAGTGCTCAAAGAGGCGGCGGAAGAATAATAATAATAAAGAATAATAAAACCTTACAAATTCAATAGGTCCTTATGTCCCATTGCATAAGGACTCCCTGTGGGAGTCCTTATGCAATGGGCCATGCGGGCCCTAATAATAAAAACAGCAGATCTAATGAGGCATGTTGCTAGGTCCTGCATATCAAATATAAAGTGTAATATGAACAAAAAAGACAGATATTTGTGTAAAAAAAAATATGTAAGGATCTGAAAAGTATCATCTCACCACCAAGGGTAGTATCAATTCCATACCGATACTACCCTCGGTATCAATATTTGGAAAGATCTGCCCACCCCAGCACCGTACACTTGTGGTGTACAACACCGATGATTTTTCTTGCAGATCCGATACGGAGTAAAATTCAGTCTGGAATCAGCGATATCCATCTGATACCGATACAAATGATATTTAACGTGTCTGGTAAATATTACAAAGGTTGTATTTTTGTCTCATTGCTGTGGGAATGCTGCATGTGTTCAGAAGTGGCACTAGCTGCAGTGTACTCACACAACCACCAGGTAGCATATAAAACTGTATCATCTCTTTCTCTTTGGTCGATCGTGCATACATACTGCAATACATCTAGACTATATAGTGTAGTGTCATAATATACATACTGCAATACATCTAGACTATATAGTGTAGTGTCATAATATACATACTGTAATACATCTAGACTATATAGTGTAGTGTCATAATATACATACTGCAATACATCTAGACTATTTAGTGTAGTGTCATAATATACATACTGCAATACACCTAGACTATTTAGTGTACTGTCATAATATACATACTGCAATACATCTAGACTATTTAGTGTAGTGTCATAATATACATACTGCAATACATCTAGACTATTTAGTGTACTGTCATAATATACATACTGCAATACATCTAGACTATTTAGTGTAGTGTCATAATATACATACTGCAATACATCTAGACTATTTAGTGTACTGTCATAATATACATACTGCAATACATCTAGACTATTTAGTGTAGTGTCATAATATACATACTGCAATACATCTAGACTATTTAGTGTAGTGTCATAATATACATACTGCAATACACCTAGACTATTTAGTGTACTGTCATAATATACATACTGCAATACATCTAGACTATTTAGTGTAGTGTCATAATATACATACTGCAATACACCTAGACTATTTAGTGTACTGTCATAATATACATACTGCAATACATCTAGACTATTTAGTGTAGTGTCATAATATACATACTGCAATACACCTAGACTATTTAGTGTACTGTCATAATATACATACTGCAATACATCTAGACTATTTAGTGTAGTGTCATAATATACATACTGCAATACATCTAGACTATTTAGTGTACTGTCATAATATACATACTGCAATACATCAAGACTATTTAGTGTAGTGTCATAATATACATACTGTAATACATCTAGACTATATAGTGTAGTGTCATAATATACATACTGCAATACATCTAGACTATATAGTGTAGTGTCATAATATACATACTGCAATACATCTAGACTATATAGTGTAGTGTCATAATATACATACTGTAATACATCTAGACTATATAGTGTAGTGTCATAATATACATACTGCAATACATCTAGACTATTTAGTGTAGTGTCATAATATACATACTGCAATACACCTAGACTATTTAGTGTACTGTCATAATATACATACTGCAATACATCTAGACTATTTAGTGTAGTGTCATAATATACATACTGCAATACATCTAGACTATTTAGTGTAGTGTCATAATATACATACTGCAATACACCTAGACTATTTAGTGTACTGTCATAATATACATACTGCAATACATCTAGACTATTTAGTGTAGTGTCATAATATACATACTGCAATACACCTAGACTATTTAGTGTACTGTCATAATATACATACTGCAATACATCTAGACTATTTAGTGTAGTGTCATAATATACATACTGCAATACACCTAGACTATTTAGTGTACTGTCATAATATACATACTGCAATACATCTAGACTATTTAGTGTAGTGTCATAATATACATACTGCAATACATCTAGACTATTTAGTGTACTGTCATAATATACATACTGCAATACATCAAGACTATTTAGTGTAGTGTCATAATATACATACTGTAATACATCTAGACTATATAGTGTAGTGTCATAATATACATACTGCAATACACCTAGACTATTTAGTGTACTGTCATAATATACATACTGCAATACATCTAGACTATTTAGTGTAGTGTCATAATATACATACTGCAATACATCTAGACTATTTAGTGTAGTCTCATAATATACATACTGCAATACATCTAGACTATATAGTGTAGTGTCATAATATACATACTGCAATACATCTAGACTATTTAGTGTAGTGTCATAATATACATACTGCAATACATCTAGACTATATAGTGTAGTGTCATCATATACATACTGCAATACATCTAGACTATTTAGTGTAGTGTCATAATATACATACTGCAATACATCTAGACTATTTAGTGTAGTGTCATAATATACATACTGCAATACATCTAGACTATTTAGTGTAGTGTCATAATATACATACTGCAATACATCTAGACTATTTAGTGTAGTGTCATAATATACATACTGCAATACATCTAGACTATTTAGTGTAGTGTCATAATATACATACTGCAATACATCTAGACTATTTAGTGTAGTGTCATAATATACATACTGCAATACATCTAGACTATATAGTGTAGTGTCATAATATACATACTGCAATACATCTAGACTATATAGTGTAGTGTCATAATATACATACTGCAATACATCTAGACTATATAGTGTAGTGTCATAATATACATACTGTAATACATCCAGAGTATTTAGGAAACATGTTATTATTTGAAATACATAAATTGTTGAACCTTAGCAGACATATTGGGTATATTTGCACAAAGTATCGGTATCGCCGATTCCAGCCTGAATTTTACTCTGAATTGAATCGGAAAGAAAATCAGCAGTATCGCACATCACTATCGACATAGTAAAATAATTACATTGGCTATCATCGCTGTTTGAATACAACTTTTGTCAATAATATCGCGTGAACGCGCAGTTAGCTAGCGTATCGCAAACATCGCTTGTCGTAGCGACACGATTGTTAGCTAACAGTTGGGTGAACACGGCTAGCAAACAGTTCAGTGAACATGGTTAGCTAACACTTTGGTGAAGAAGGTTAGCAAACAGTTGGGTGAACAAGGTTAGCAAACAGTTGGGTGAAGAAGGTTAGCAAACAGTTGGGTGAAGAAGGTTAGCAAACAGTTCGGTGAACATGGTTAGCTAACAGTTGGGTGAACAAGGTTAGCAAACAGTTCAGTGAACATGGTTAGCTAACAGTTTGATGAAGAAGGTTAGCAAACAGTTGGGTGAACATGGTTAGCAAACAGTCCGGTGAAGAAGGTTAGCAAACAGTTCGGTGAACATGGTTAGCAAACAGTTGGGTGAACATGGTTAGCAAACAGTCCGGTGAAGAAGGTTAGCAAACAGTTCGGTGAACATGGTTAGCAAACAGTTGGGTGAACAAGGCTAGCAAACAGTTGGGTGAAGAAGGTTAGCAAACAGTTCGGTGAAGAAGGTTAGCAAACAGTTCGGTCAACATGGTTAGCAAACAGTTTGGTGAACATGGTTAGCAAACAGTTCGGTGAAGAAGGTGAGCAAACAGTTCGGTGAACATGGTTAGCAAACAGTTGGGTGAAGAAGGTTAGCAAACAGTTCGGTGAACATGGATAGCTAACAGTTGGGTGAACAAGGCTAGCAAACAGTTGGGTGAAGAAGGTTAGCAAACAGTTCGGTGAAGAAGGTTAGCAAACAGTTCGGTCAACATGGTTAGCAAACAGTTCGGTGAACATGGTTAGCAAACAGTTGGGTGAAGAAGGTTAGCAAACAGTTGGGTGAAGAAGGTTAGCAAACAGTTCGGTGAACATCAATCAATCAATCAATCTTTATTTATATAGCCCTAAATCACAAGTGTCTCAAAGGGCTGCACAAGCCACAACGACATCCTCGGTACAAAGCCCACATGGTTTGCAAACAGTTGGGTGAAGAAGGTTAGCAAACAGTTCGGTGAAGAAGGTTAGCAAACAGTTGGGTGAAGAAGGTTAGCAAACAGTTCGGTGAAGAAGGTTAGCAAACAGTTTAGTGAACATGGTTAGCAAACAGTTGTGTGAAGAAGGTTAGCAAACAGTTCGGTGAACATGGTTAGCAAACAGTTGGGTGAAGAAGGTTAGTTAACAGTTCAGTGAAAAAGGTTAGCAAACAGTTGGGTGAAGAAGGTTAGCTAACAGTTGGGTGAAGAAGGTTAGCAAACAGTTCTGTGAAGAAGGTTAGCAAACAGTTCGGTCAACATGGTTAGCAAACAGTTGGGTGAACATGGTTAGCTAACAGTTCGGTGAACATGGTTAGCTAACAGTTCGGTGAACATGGTTAGCTAACAGTTCGGTGAACATGGTTAGCTAACAGTTCGGTGAACATGGTTAGCTAACAGTTGGGTGAAGAAGGTTAGCAAACAGTTCGGTGAAGAAGGTTAGCAAACAGTTCAGTGAACATGGTTAGCAAACAGCTGGGTGAAGAAGGTTAGCAAACAGTTCGGTGAACATGGTTAGCAAACAGTTGGGTGAAGAAGGTTAGTTAACAGTTCAGTGAAAAAGGTTAGCTAACAGTTGGGTGAAGAAGGTTAGCAAACAGTTCGGTGAAGAAGGTTAGCAAACAGTTCGGTCAACATGGTTAGCAAACAGTTCGGTGAACATGGTTAGCAAACAGTTCGGTGAACATGGTTAGCTAACAGTTTGGTGAACATGGTTAGCTAACAGTTTGGTGAACATGGTTAGCTAACAGTTCGGTCAACATGGTTAGCTAACAGTTCGGTGAAGAAGGTTAGCAAACAGTTCAGTGAACATGGTTAGCAAACAGTTGTGTGAAGAAGGTTAGCAAACAGTTCAGTGAACATGGTTAGCAAACAGTTAGGTGAAGAAGGTTAGTTAACAGTTCAGTGAAAAAGGTTAGCAAACAGTTCGGTGAAGAAGGTTAGCAAACAGTTGGGTGAAGAAGGTTAGCAAACAGTTGGGTGAAGAAGGTTAGCAAACAGTTCGGTGAAGAAGGTTAGCAAACAGTTCGGTGAAGAAGGTTAGCAAACAGTTGGGTGAACATGGTTAGCTAACAGTTGGGTGAACAAGGTTAGCAAACAGTTCAGTGAACATGGTTAGCTAACAGTTTGGTGAACATGGCTAGCAAACAGTTGGGTGAAGAAGGTTAGCAAACAGTTCGGTGAAAATGGTTAGCAAACAGTTGGGTGAAGAAGGTTAGCAAACAGTTTGGTGAAGAACGTTAGCAAACAGTTCGGTCAACATGGTTAGCAACCAGTTCGGTGAACATGGTTAGCAAACAGTTCAGTGAACATGGTTAGCAAACAGTTCGGTGAACATGGTTAGCAAACAGTTGGGTGAAGAAGGTTAGCAAACAGTTGGTTGAAGAAGGTTAGCAAACAGTTCGGTGAAGAAGGTTAGCAAACAGTTCAGTGAACATGGTTAATAAACAGTTCGGTGAACATGGTTAGCTAACAGTTCGGTGAACATGGTTAGCAAACAGTTGGGTGAAGAAGGTTAGCAAACAGTTGGGTGAATAAGGTTAGCAAACAGTTGGGTGAAGAAGGTTAGCAAACAGTTCGGTGAAGAAGGTTAGCAAACAGTTCGGTCAACATGGTTAGCAAACAGTTCGGTGAACATGGTTAGCTAACAGTTCGGTGAAGAAGGTTAGCAAACAGTTCAGTGAACATGGTTAGCAAACAGCTGGGTGAAGAAGGTTAGCAAACAGTTGGGTGAAGAAGGTTAGCAAACAGTTTGGTGAAGAAGGTTAGCAAACAGTTCAGTGAACATGGTTAGCAAACAGCTGGGTGAAGAAGGTTAGTTAACAGTTCAGTGAAAAAGGTTAGCAAATAGTTCGGTGAAGAAGGTTAGTTAACAGTTCAGTGAAGAAGGTTAGCAAACAGTTCAGTGAACATGGTTAGCAAACAGCTGGGTGAAGAAGGTTAGCAAACAGTTCGGTGAACATGGTTAGCTAACAGTTTGGTGAACATGGTTAGCAAACAGTTGGGTGAACAAGGCTAACAAACAGTTCGGTGAACAAGGTTAGCTAACAGTTGGGTGAAGAAGGTTAGCAAACAGTTCGGTGAAGAAGGTTAGCTAACAGTTTGGTGAAGAAGGTTAGCAAACAGTTGGGTGAAGAAGGTTAGCAAACAGTTGGGTGAGCAGCATGTAACCACATGAAATAGTTTGAGTCGGTGTGGCAAACAAAGAGAGTGAAAGTGTGGATGGCAAACAAAGAAAGTGAATTACCATGAATTGATTAACGTGGACCCCGACTTAAACAAGTTGAAACATTTATTGGGGTGTTAGCATTTAGTGGTCAATTGTCGGGAATATGTAGTGTGCTGTGCAATCTACTAATACAAGTGAAAAAATGAAAGTGTGGAAAGAAAAGGTGGAGATAAAGATACTGACCGGGGGGTGGTGGGTGGGGGCTGGGGTGAGGGGATTCTCCTTGGGCGGGGGGCCCCCGGGGGCCCTCAGTCTTGTTGCTGCTGGTTTAAATGCCGACAAGCAGCGAAGGAGCCATGGTAAGTCCACACAATGTCTCTTCTCTGCATCACTATTTACACTTTAGTTGCTCAAACACGAGCTTGGCCGCCATGCTGTTTAAATGAACATGTCGTCCCACGTGCAACATGCGGTGCTTTGTACTTATACAACACACTGACATAGACACCATTAATAACGCAACATGAATAATAACCATGTTCTAGAACGTTCACGTGAGGCATTCTACTGCACGTCATGTAGCAACAACTTCTATCTTCATGTTTGTTAGCCGAGCACATGCGTGTTGTTTACATCCACTTATATAGCATCACGCTAAGCTTGCATTTACTTCCCAGTCAAGTCAACCTCCTTGCGGGTGTATTTGCATGTGTTGCGTCAGCTGTGTGGCACTCTGGAGCACGCCAGTGTGGAGTTGAATGTTTGTGTGGAGTTGAATGTTTGTTAGGCGCCATTGTGTGCTGCACTCTTTCAACATGCCCGCCATGTTGCCTTCTCAGCGACGGGACAATGTCCGCGCGCGGCTGACCTGAGGTCAGGCGGTCAGGCGAGTGTTTCTCCACGCCGCGTAACACCCGGTCGCAATCTGACCCCAGATCAGTCTATAGAAGTTTGGATCTTATTGATTCCATTGGTCAAAAGTTGTTCCAGCTGCGGTGTGATTGGGCAAGAGACAGCTACTTCCGGTCTTCACTGGTTTCAACTTCCGGGTGGGAGGGACACGAAGTTCGCTGTGGCTTTTTTTTGTAATAAACTTTCATGTGTTTTTTTTTTATAAACTGGTATTAACAACCAACATAAGGTATGTTTTTTGATGTCGTTTTAAAAAATCTGTATTTTACCTTGAACAGGCAAAACGAGTGTTCGCTCCATGCTAGCTATCCCAGCATGCATTGCGTTATAAACCTTTATTTATAAATTTTCAACATTTACAAACAGTTGAGAAATAATAATCAAAGTAAGTACAAAAACTGTACAAAACACCGCCAGGGGGTTGTAAATTCAAAGTAACTAAAATAGAATGCAATATATATATATATATATATATATATATATATATATATATATATATATATATATATATCAGTGACGTGCAGTCACTAGAGGCGGGGCCTCACCTGCCATCATGGAAAGAAAAAAAATGTAAAAATTTTTTTTTTTAATTAAATTGTTATATGTATCCAGTAGAGATGCGCGGATAGGCAATTATTTCATCCGCAACCGCATCACAAAGTCGTCAACCATCCGCCATCCACCCGATGTAACATTTGATCAGAACCGCACCCGCCCGCCATCCGCCCGCACCCGCCCGTTGTTATATATCTAATATAGACGATGCAAGGCATTAGTGAGGTTATAAAGCTTTTGCCTGTTAAAGAAAGGAGACTGATCCAATGCAGCACAGACATTCGCGTGCCACGCTGTCACGACCCAGACGCACACCAGTGCGCAATCATATGGGAGCCGCGCTGAGCGCACCTCCAAGCACGTCTCGCTGCCGGCGACGGCCGGGTATATGGGCCCGACGCTCCAGCGCCATCCATTTTCAGGGCTAGTTGATTCGGCAGGTGGGTTGTTACACACTCCTTAGCGGGTTCCGACTTCCATGGCCACCGTCCTGCTGTCTATATCAACCAGGGTGAGCCCCACCCCTTTCGTGAGCGCACTGCGCGCGGAGTGACCCCTGTTACGCGCCCCCGGCAACAGGGGTGGCGGGCAGGTAAGCTGCGCGGGCGGAGTGCGCGGAGTGACCCCTGTTACGAGCCCCCGGCCACGGGGGTGGCGGGCAGGTAAGCTGCTTACCTGCTGCGCGTGACGCCGGCCGCGGCGAAGGCGGACGAGGCGGGGTGTCGGTGCAGTGGGCGCGGTGGTGACCCTGGACGTGCGTCGGGCCCTTCTCGCGGATCGCCTCAGCTACGGCTCCCGGTGGGGCCCTCTCGGGGGAAGGGGCCTCGGTCCCGGACCCCGGCGAGGCGTCCCTTCTCCGCTCCGTAAAAGTGTCCATCTCTTTTCTTTTTTTCTTCTTCTGTTGTGGCATATGCTGCAGGTGCCTGCTCGTTTTTCGTATGTGGGTAACAACATTTAACTATGTATATATATTTACCAATTGGTTTAACTGCCACCCGCCTGAATCTATTTAAAATCTTTTTTTTTCTTTTTTTCAACCGCCCGACCCGACCCGCGGATAAAATCTAATTTTTTTTAATTTCATCCGCCCGATCCGCGGATAATCCGCGGACTCCGCGGTTGTGCCCGCAAACCGCGCATCTCTAATATATATATATATATATCAGTGACGTGCAGTCACTAGAGGCGGGGCCTCACCTGCCATCATGGAAAGAAAAAAAATGTAAAAATAATTTTTTTAAATTAAATTGTTATATGTATCCAGTGATTATACTATAAAGTTATTTTCCATAACTTCACCCGTTTTGGATTATTTTTATTTAAAATCGCTGAATTTTCACATTTGCCGTTCAAATACTGAGAAGAGACGGTGCGGTGAACAGCAGCCAGTTGAGGCACGTCACTCAGTGCCTCAACATGGATTGCGGACTCGGCTAACTGCTGGCCTGCTGTGCAGTGAGACTGTATTGCTATATGAATTATATTATACATTTCCATAGTTTAGTTAGCTGAGGTATATAATGTACAGTGTATTTTGTCAACAACTGTATGTGTGTAAAGTATTTCTTGTGCTGAGCGATCATAAAACTGCTGCAAAAGACGCACTGGCTGAGGCTCGCCTCCTGCACCCCCGCCGTAGAATGCACGGCAACCCCTGACGGGAGTGTTATATCAACTAAAGCCCACACTTAAACTTTCCACGTGCAAGATTGAATCTATTTAAAAAAAGTTATTTCATAAGAAGCCAAAAAGTGTAAAAACAATAATGTTGGTGTTGGAGGAGTTGTGAATGACTGCAGGGCCACAACATTAGGCACACCTGCAGACTGTAGGTGTACCTAATTCACAACTCCTCCAACACGAACATTATTGTGTTTGCACTTTTTGGCTTCTTATTAAATAACTTTTGTAACCTATTTTTATGGGCTTTCCTCTTTGTGATGTTAAGTTCCTGTTATGCGCTGTTATACAGTATATGCCTTGAGCTCTTGTTTTGAAGGCGCTAAGAGCGGAAGTGATGACACTTTTGAGTGGAGCGGAAGTTTTTGAAAGAAGGTAAATAAAGTGGTCCTCGTGTACACTGGAGCCTCCGTGTTTGTTACTGATATATATATATATATATATATATATATATATATATATATGTATGTGTGGGGAAAAAAAATCACAAGACTATTTCATCTCTACAGGCCTGTTTCATGAGGGGGGTACCCTCAATCGTCAGGAGATTTTAATGGGAGCATTCGCATACCATGGTTTATATAGGGCACAGAGTGGGTGGGTACAGGCTGGCCTAGGGGCGTGGTGATTGGTTCATGTGTTACCTAGGAGGTGTTTCCGTCTATGGCGGCATGTTGTTACAATTTCGCTGGGCTTGTTGAGGGATGACAGGTCTGGACGGTAGATAATAAACAGTTTCTCTTTCAAGCATAGGTTGCATCTTTTATTACCACTATTGTAAGGTGTGCTGGATGCAAGAATTTGCCATGTTATTGAATATTCAACACTAGACTTCGCCTCAGACTACGACTCAATCACAGGCAACGAAAGAAACATCATCATCCACGCAAAAAACTCCATTCTCATCCACAACAGTACACCATGGCAAAAAAAGAACAATGCAACATTTGACGTCACTATGGGAAGTTTTGACGGAGCAGAAACGTGTGAACTCGTTGGGAGTTTCCTCCTCTCCCAGCTCGCTAGCCTCAATCTGAACCTTGGTATTTACCGTGATGACGGACTGGCAGTGTGTCGCGCCTCGCCAAGGAGCAGCGAGAATACCAAGAAGCGCATATGCCAAATTTTCAAAGAGAACGGCCTACGGATCACGATTGAAGCCAACAAGCAAACCGTCAACTTCCTTGACGTCACTTTCAACCTGAGAAATAACAGCTACCAACCATTCACGAAACCCAACACAACACTCCAATACGTGCACCATGACAGCAACCATCCACCCACCACCACGAAAAGAATACCTACCGGAATCAATAAAAGGCTATCGATGCTGTCATCTAGCAAAGCTGAATTTGACCAAGCAACCCCCTGTACCAAAAAGCCCTTGATGAAAGCGGATACAATTTCACCCTCACCTATGAACCCACGCCAGGAAACCAGCCAAAAAAGAACAGAAAACGAAACGGCATCATCTGGTACAACCCCCCATACAGCAAAAACGTCTCAACGAACATTGGACACAAATTCCTCAACCTGATTGACAAACACTTTCCCAAAGACAACAACCTAAGAAAAGTATTCAACAAGAACAACATCAAATTGAGCTACAGCTGCATGAACAATATACGACAAATCATCTCAAACCACAACAAAACAATTGCAAATGAGCCGTCGGCCCCCAGTCAGAACGACTCCAAAACCAACAAAGCATGTAACTGTCGAAAGAAACCTGATTGCCCCCTCAACGGGGGATGCTTACAAACATCAGTTGTCTACCAATCTAAGGTAACACGCAAGGACATTAACACATCCGACACATATGTAGGATTAACCGAGGGTGAATTCAAAACCAGATGGAACAACCACAAGGCTTCTTTCAGGAACAAAAACCTGCGAAATACCACAGAACTCAGCAAACACATTTGGGACCTCAAAGACAATAATGTTGAATATTCAATAACATGGCAAATTCTTGCATCCAGCACACCTTACAATAGTGGTAATAAAAGATGCAACCTATGCTTGAAAGAGAAACTGTTTATTATCTACCGTCCAGACCTGTCATCCCTCAACAAGCGCAGCGAAATTGTAACAACATGCCGCCATAGACGGAAACACCTCCTAGGTAACACATGAACCAATCACCACGCCCCTAGGCCAGCCTGTACCCACCCACTCTGTGCCCTATATAAACCATGGTATGCGAATGCTCCCATTAAAATCTCCTGACGATTGAGGGTACCCCCCCTCATGAAACAGGCCTGTAGAGATGAAATAGTCTTGTGATTTTTTTTCCCCACACATACATATATTGCGCTATACTACGGTATCGAGCACTATTTTTTGGATAACCTTATTAAGACATATATATATATATATATATATATATATATATATATAACAAAGTGCAAAGCCATAGGCTCACTCAGTTTCAGTAAATAATTTAAATTTGGAACACAGCATCATAGTTTTCACAGCTTTTTGGTTGTTAGAGGTCGAGAGTGTTTTAACATAGAGTTCTAATTCTTTTTTTAAAGCACAAAAAACAGGTCGGATATTGAGAAACTTACTTTTATGAATATAAAACTTAGCCAATAGTATCATGAGGTTGCAAATGTAAAATTCCTTTTCAAATGTATTTTCATACAGTGTAAACCCAAATAGCACACATGTGTCATGAATATTGTCCAGGATGAAGCGACAGATGCCTGCCATGGTGATTCGTTACGTGTTTAATGAAAACAAAACGATTACTTGCACCTTTTAGTGTGGGACCTGAGCACTAATGTAATCATAACCAGAGGTGGGTAGAGTAGCCAGAAATTGTACTCAAGTAAGAGTACTTTTACTTTAGAGATTTATTACTCAAGTAAAAGTAAGGAGTAGTCACCCAAATATTTACTTGAGTAAAAGTAAAAAGTATGTTGTGAAAAAACTACTCAAGTACTGAGTAACTGATGAGTAACATACACACACATATCATATATATATAATATATATATATATATATATATATATATATATATATATATATATATATATATATATATATATATATATATATATATATATATATGTATGTGTGGGAAAAAATCACAAGACTATTTCATCTCTACAGGCCTGTTTCATGAGGGGGGGTACCCTCAATCATCAGGAGATTTTAATGGGAGCATTCGCATACCATGGTTTATATAGGGCACAGAGTGGGTGGGTACAGGCTGGCCTAGGGGCGTGGTGATTGGCTCATGTGTTACCTAGGAGGTGTTTCCGTCTATGGCGGCATGTTGTTACAATTTCGCTGCGCTTGTTGAGGGATGACAGGTCTGGACGGTAAATAATAAACAGTTTCTCTTTCAAGCATAGGTTGCATCTTTTATTACCACTATTGTAAGGTGTGCTGGATGCAAGAATTTGCCATGTTATTGAATATTCAACATTATTGTCTTTGAGGTCCCAAATGTGTTTGCTGAGTTCTGTGGTATTTCGCAGGTTTTTGTTCCTGAAAGAAGCCTTGTGATTGTTCCATCTGGTTTTGAATTCTCCCTCGGTTAATCCTACATATGTGTCGGATGTGTTAATGTCCTTGCGTGTTACCTTAGATTGGTAGACAACTGATGTTTGTAAGCATCCCCCGTTGAGAGGGCAATCAGGTTTCTTTCGACAGTTACATCCTTTGTTGGTTTTGGAGTCGCTCTGTCTGGGGGCCGACGGCTCATTTGCAATTGTTTTGTTGTGGTTTGAGATGATTTGTCGTATATTGTTCATGCAGCTGTAGCTCAATTTAATGTTGTTCTTGTTGAATACTTTTCTTAGGGTGTTGTCTTTGGGAAAGTGTTTGTCAATCAGATTGAGGAATTTGTGTCCAATGTTCGTTGAGACGTTTTTGCTGTATGGGGGGTTGTACCAGATGATGTCGTTTCGTTTTCTGTTCTTTTTTGGCTGGTTTCCTGGCGTGGGTTCATAGGTGAGGGTGAAATTGTATCCGCTTTCATCAAGGGCTTTTTGGTACGTATATATATATATATATATATATATATATATATATATATATATATATATATATATATATATACACACACATTTATTTATATATATATATATATATATATATATATATATATATATATATATATATATATACACATATATATATATACACATATATATATATACAGTATATAATTTATATGTATTTATTTTGCCGTTTTTGTTTACATGTTAAAGGTGTTTTAATGAATATACATGCATGTTTAACACATATAGATTCCTTTCTTTCATGAAGACAAGAATATAAGTTGGTGTATTACCTGATTCTGATGACTTGCATTGATTGTAATCAGACAGTAGTGATGATAACGTCCATGTTTTCAAATGGAGGAGAAAAAAAGTTCCTCCTTTCTGTCTAATACCACATGAAAGTGGTTGGTTTTTGGCATCTTATTTGTCCAGCTTCCATATTCGTTTTTATACACTTTACAAGAAATACATTGGCGGCAAACTCCGTAGCTTGCTAGCTTGTTTGCGCTGGCTTTCGGAGACTCTTGTTTTGAAAGCGCAGGCGCGATGGAGGGGCACTTTTATTGTGAAGACAGGAACTGTGCAGTCAGTCTTTAGGCTTTTGACGGGATGTACGGTTGAAATAAAAAAGGGTCTTTTTTCCTTCACACTTTTGATTGATTGATTGAAACTTTTATTAGTAGATTGCGCAGTACAGTATATATTCCGTACAATTGACCACTAAATGGTAACACCCCAATAAGTTTTTCAACTTGTTTAAGTCAGGTCATGTGACCCCTGGCTCTGTTTGATTGGTCCAACGTCACCAGTGACTGCATCTGATTGGTGGAACGGAGTGAACGTCACCAGTGACTGTATTTGTTGAAACGCAGGCACTATGAAGGTCTGTCTGACAGACCAAAACAAACAAAGCGTGCATTAACAGATCGATAAAAATTAGTAGCGAGTAGCGAGCTGAATGTAGATAAAAGTAGCGGAGTAAAAGTAGCGTTTCTTCTCTATAAACATACTCAAGTAAAAGTAAAAGTATGTTGCATTAAAACTACTCTTAGAAGTACAATTTATCCCAAAAGTTACTCAAGTAGATGTAACGGAGTAAATGTAGCGCGTTACTACCCACCTCTGATCATAACATATAATAACAACAATATACTTTTTTTTTTCTCATAATTTTTTTGAAGTCATAATAATGGAAGGTCAGAAACTTTAATCATCCCAAATAAGTAAATAAACACAAATAAAATTGACTGCAATTTCTGTTAGTAAACATTTAATTCATTTATCTTGGAATGCAAAAAAAAAAAACGACTTTATTTTGTTGCTACCACTTCCCAACAAAACTCCCACAGAGGACATTAGGCTTTGCAATCATTAGTGATGTGTCTTTCTGATCCGATACTGAGTCAAATTCAGGCTGATATCGGCGATACCGATCTGATACTCTGTGCAGCTATAGTTAATGTCTGGTAAAAAAAAAATCATCTACAATCGATATATGATATAACATACAGGCAGTGTTGGGTTGGTTACTGAAAAGCAGTAACTAGTTACAGTTACTAGTTACTTCATTTCAAAAGTAACTCAGTTACTAACTCAGTTACTTACACCAAAAAGTAATGCGTTACTGTGAAAAGTAACTATTTAGTTACTTATTTTTTTCTTCTTTTTTTATTTTTTAAAGCTCCCATTAATGCCCTTTTAGCCTTCATTTCAGTACTGTTATTGCACTGGAGAATAATACAATCTGTTGATCAACTTGACATGCATTTGCATCACTCAACTCTGCTAGGCAATGTGCTCTACATACAACAAAGATATTTTACAAAGGCCAATTTGTTTCTGTCCAGAACAAATTGACAAAACTATTTTAAATAGCTGCAACATAACGTACATAAGTAACAAACAGCATAATAACAGCATAGATGTAAACCAAGAAAGGCACACACTACATACACAAAGTCTAACAAGGCATTTTCTTCCTCAAGTAATTCTGATACAAAATGATGTCTGAAGCCCAGAACACTCTACACATTTCCCCAGTTTTAGTTTAGAGATAAGGAAAGATTGGCCTGGCCCACTAGGATCCCTCTTTATGTTTGTGAACTTTATAGTCTATACATTTAAAGTGATGTGATAATCAAACACTCTAGAACAGGGGTGCTCAATACGTCGATCGCGATCTACCAGTCGATCGCAAAGGTAGTATTGGTAGATCGCATTACATTATTAAAAAAAAAAAAAAAAAAAAAAAAAAAAAAAATTTATTTTTTTATTTTTTTTTAAATTATTTTTTTTTGGTGTCCTGTCCAGCTTCTCAGGCAAATCATATAGTTGATGTAGATGCCCATTTCGGCTGTTCAGATTTACTTTACAAAAGAGAAGTGTAGGATACTTCTCTTGTTGCCTTATTTGTATTTGACTTTATTAAATGTATTTATATTATCATTTAGTGCAGCCGGGCCGGAGCAGGAGGGGATAGAAAGAGAAAAAAAAAGAAGACAGAGGGGGAAATTGTGGGGACAAGAGGGGGATTAGACAGAGAGACAAAAACAACAACAGCAAATAACAACAATAGAGCAACATTAGCAAATACGACATGTACAAATATGATGGTAAAAGTAATAGCAAATAAGCAGTTAGCGAAAAATAAAAAATAATACAGAAATGACAATGAGCATTATTACACTACAAGTGGATCAATACAAATACCAATAGAAATAGCGCTATTGATAATGAACAATACCAATACTTTACCTTTATTATCAACAATACAGTTGTTTAAATGCAACAATACATATACGTAATGATAACTTGAGATACGAAAGAATGCAGAAAAATGGAAGGGGGAGAAAGAGAAGCAACCTACATTAACCTTGTAGATTGTTATAGTCACAATAGGTTAAGCTTTATCAGTGTGCCGTGTGTTACACCCAGTTTACCCTAGGGCAGGGGTGCTCATTACGCCGATCGCGAGCTACCGGTCGATCTCGGAGGGTGTGTCAGTCGATCACCAGCCAGGCATTAAAAAAAATAGTCCTAAAAATGAGCGATCATAAATCTTCACTGTGACGTCACTTTCGTCACTTGATTGACATTCACGGCACCCGAGGGTCTTCTGAGATGACGCTGGCTGCTGCCAGCTCATTAAAATTACCGACCGGAAGGCGAGAAACACTTTCTTTCAACAGACTCTGGCGCCGTACCTGTCGTCAAAAGTCCAAAGACCGACTGCACAGTTGCGCTAACAAAATAAGAGTCTCAGAAAGCTGGCGTGCACAAGCTAGCAAGCTACGGAGTTTGCCGACAATGTATTTCTTGTAAAGTGTATACAAAGGAGTACGGAAGCTGGACAAATAAGATGCCAAAAACCAACCACTTTCATGTGGTATTGGACAGAAAGGAGGACTTTTTTTCTCCTCCATTCGAAAATGCAGACCTTATCAGCACCACTGCATAATCAATGCAAGTCATCAGAATCAGGTAATACACCAACTTATATTCTTGTCTTCATGAAAGAAAGGAATCTATATGTTTTAAACATGCTTGTATTATCTTTAAACACCTTTAACTTGTTAACAATATTAACTATATGTGTTAAACATGCTTGTATTATCTTTAAACACCTTTAACTTGTTAACAATATTAACTACCGTATATGTGTTAAACATGCTTGTATTATCTTTAAACACTTTTAACTTATTAACAATATTAACTATATGTGTTAAACATGCTTGTATTATCTTTAAACACCTTTAACTTGTTAACAATATTAACTATATGTATTTAACATGCTTGTATTATCATTAAACACCTTTAATTTTTTAACAATATTAACTATATGTGTTAAACATGCTTGCATTATCTTTAAACACCTTTTACTTGATAACAATATTAACTATATGTATTAAACATACTTGTATTATCATTAAACACCTTTAATTTATTAACAATATTAACTATATGTGTTAAACATGCTTGCATTATCATTAAACACCTCTAACTTGTTAACAAAAACATATATTTCATAAATAAGTAAATATAAATGATATATATGAATGAGGTAGATCCCCACGACTTGATCAATTGAAAAGTAGCTCGCCTGCAGAAAAAGTGTGAGCACCCCTGCTCTAGAAGTCTAGAATGAAAGAGTATATAAGAGAATTGACAGCAACGTTCCCTCTCAGGAGCGCGCATGTGCAATTGCGCACTGCTCAAGCGTCCTCTGCGCACGGCAAATCTATGCCACGCACAAAATCAAATAAAAAAATAAGCGCATAACAATTTTCGACACGACACGGACACGACAGAGAAAACAGTTTTCGTCATCATTGTTCAAATATTGTAACGTCTGTCGAGACGCTTTGAGGACATGAATTCCATCCATCACTTTACTGAGCAAAACTCTTTATTGTCGGCCATAAACACATCACCAAAACATTAGTAAAAAAAAATGATATCTAGCAAAAGTGGTCATTTTCTGCAGTACAAACCAGACCAAAAGCAACTTTGTTATATCAACAGCAGCCGCTCGCTCTCTCTCACGTGCGCCAACACGTGCACATATGGCACTTAGCCAGTGATGCGTTTACAGCCACACAAAAAGTCGGACAACTCCAACACCACACATAAAGTGTCATTCCAGGTGGTTACACTATGATTTACCAATCAAATGTGTGCTTATTCTAGTGTCATTTATTAGGAATCTTAATTTATAAATATTAATCATTAAATGCTGTTAGTATATTAAATAAATACTAATAAAAATATATTTTTTACTAACAGGAAGTTGCAGGAATGTACACATGATCCCCTGCTTACATCTCATTGTGCAACATGTGAATGTTTTAATGGGAACTAAATGCAATGTCTGAAAGGGGTACAAACTATTTCCAAAGCAGGACCTCCACCCAGACAAACAATACAAGTACACAGTTCATGAAAAACAATATTTGTTGCTATTGTCATTGTAAGTGGGCCTAAACACTTATATTAGAAATGGAAATGACTGCTGTCATTTGATTATAATAATAAGAGAATGTTGTCTGTCTATCTGTGTTGGCCCTGTGATGAGATGGGGACTTGTCCAGGGTGTACACTGCCTTCCGCCCGAATGCAGCTGAGATAGGCTCCAGCGACCCCGAAACGGACAAGCGGTAGAAAATGGATGGATGGATGGAGATTGAAGTTGTTATTTAGTGAGGTTTGGGCCAGGTGTGCTGCTGGTGTAGCCACAGTGTGCACGTCTAAAGTTGCTCACATGGACTCCACTCAATGCTCAGGGACTTTTTGCGTTTGCTCACACACATGAACAATTAGAGGGAACATTGATTGACAGAGTGTGTGTACCTTCAGGGGTGAATGATGAGCAGAGGCAGAGTTAATCCTTAAGTGGTGGTGGTGGAGGTAAAGTGTCATTGGAGTCTCTATCTCTCTTTACTAGCTTCGTGGAAGCATGTTGCTTATGTAGCTTGTTTCAGCAGATTTGAATTGCTGTTTTGGGCAGTAGATAGCATCTTTGATCCAAAGCACAATTTACATTTACCGTATTTTCCGCACTATAAGGCGCACCGGATTATTAGCCGCACCTTCAATGAATGGCATATTTCATAACTTTGTCCACCAATAAGCCGCCCCGTGTTATAAGCCGCATCTAACTGCGCTAAAGGGAATGTCAAAAAAACAGTCAGATAGGTCAGTCAAACTTTAATAATATATTAAAAACCAGCGTTCTAACAACTCTGTCCCAAAATGTACGCAAATGTGCAATCACAAACATAGTAAAATTCAAAATAGTGCAGAGCAATAGCAACATAATGTTGCTCGAACGTTAATGTCACAACACACAAAATAAACATAGCGCTCACTTTCTGAAGTTATTCTTCATTCGTAAATCCTTCGTCTTCGGTGTCCGAAGTGAAAAGTTGGGCAAATGTGAGATCCAAAATGGCCGGTTCCGTCTCGTCGAAGTCATCGGAGTCAGTGTCACTGTTATCCAGCAGTTCTGTGAATCCTGCCTTCCGAAAAGCTCGGACCACAGTTGTGACCGAAATATCTGCCCAGGCATTTACGATCCACTGGCAGATGTTGGCGTCGTCTGGCGCTGCCTCCTCGTCTTAGTGAAGGTGTGTTCGCCTTCTGTCATCCATTGTTCCCACGCAGTTAGCAGTCTAGCTTCGAATGCCCTGTTGACACCAATATCTAGCGGCTGGAGGTCTTTTGTCAATCCACCCGGAATGACGGCGAGTATTGAATTAAGCGCGTAAGCGTGTCTCTCAATGTGCTGTTATGAGCTAGCAAATATAACAACTACACTACCCAGCATGCAACGATAGTGACGAGCATGCGCGGTAGCCCTGAGAAGCGTTGTTGTATGCTGGCAGTTAGAATGTGGTTATGAGCACGCTGTGAGTAAACGTTGAGAACTCAGTTAACACGCCTCGTCTGCATTATTTATAATTAGACAGACAACACACTTAATAGGAGCCATTTTGGGGTCTTTACATAAACACACAAATGGAAATGAAACGTCACATATCCCAGCATGCACCGCGCGCTTCTTCTTCTTCCGGGGGCGGGTGGTTGCTTACAGTACAAGAAGAAGCGCTTCCTGTTCTATGGGGGCGGGTGCTTACCTTGGCGGTTGCTTGCGTAGAAGAAGAAGCGCTTCCTGCTCTACCGGGAAAAAAGATGGCGGCTGTTTACCGAAGTTGCGAGAACGAAACTTTATGAAAATGAATCTTAATATTTATCCATATATAAAGCGCACCGGGTTAAAAGCCGCACTGTCAGCTTTTGAGTAAATTTGTGGTTTTTAGGTGCGGCTAATGGTGCGGAAAATACGGTAACTAAAATGTTAATTTCTTTGTGCTCGACAAAAGAAAAGTAGTGAAAATATCTCCATGTTAGCAAACTCGACTTCTGGCTTCGCCATGATCAGACACCCCCCCCTCCCCCTCTCCTCCCTCCCCACACTCACACTCACCCACACAGAGCGCATGTCTCTCTCTCTCTTCTCCGGCTTGTGACACAAGAAGAAAAAGAACGATGACACAGCAGCGCTCCGATAAAACACACTTTATACTACATAAAAAGTAACGTAAAATAACGCAGTAACGCATCATGTAGTAACGGTAACTGAGTTACTGAATATAAAAAATAACGCGTTAGATTACTAGTTACCGCCGAAACTAACGGCGTTACAGTAACGCGTTACTTTGTAGTCCCAACACTGCATACAGGGCGAAACAAATGATGGTGTTATACTGCACCAAATGCATGTTTATATTCAACTCTGTATGTACTTACAGTGTCTCCAGACAGCCTACAACAAACACATAGATACACGTTCTTTTTTATAATACAAGGTATCCACGAGGTCTTACAAAGTCTTGAATCCAACAATTTGAATTTAAGGCCCTAACATGTCTAAAATCTCTTAAATGCGATTTTCAAAGGTCTTATACGTTTATTTACGTTACTTTTATTTAAAACGTGCACAGACTTCCGTCTTGCTTTCAAATGTTTAGATTTTTGAGGACGCTATAACGTAACTACAAAAGGGAACTGAAGTAGGCTACCTGTGCTGCCCCGTCAGAAATTGATACAGTCTAGCATAGCAGCGGAGAAAACCTCACAAAAGCCCACAGCAAAGCCAAACGACTTGCGTAAGACGAGTTAAGTGCAAGTTCAACGATTTGTGTCTCCAGAACCATCGATTCAATGCATGCTTGAAGCCGTTGGATGGAGACTTATGAAGTGTGAAGGACCGGGATGTGCAGCCATCGAGGAAGGGAGCGTTTGTAAACATTGCCGTGAAATTGAATGCAGTGATGATGTAAAAGTCCAAAATCTGAGATAAGTCTGTGTCAAAAGATGCTTAAACACTTGCAAAACTACAAACCCCGTTTCCATATGAGTTGGGAAATTGTGTTAGATGTAAATATAAACGGAATACAATGATTTGCAAATCCTTTTCAAGCCATATTCAATTGAATTCACTACAAAGACAACATATTTGATGTTCAAACTCATATACTTTATTTTTTTTTTGCAAATAATAACTAACTTAGAATTTCATGGCTGCAACACGTGCCAAAGTAGTTGGGAAAGGGCATGTTCACCACTGTGTTACATGGCCTTTTCTTTTAACAACACTCAATAAACGATTGGGAACTGAGGAAACTAATTGTTGAAGCTTTGAAATTGGAATTCTTTCCCATTCTTGTTTTATGTAGAGCTTCAGTCGTTCAACAGTCCGGGGTCTCCGCTGTCGTATTTTACGCTTCATAATGCGCCACACATTTTCGATGGGAGACAGGTCTGGACTGCAGGCGGACCAGGAAAGTACCCGGACTCTTTTTTTTTTACGAAGCCACGCTGTTGTAACTCGTGCTGAATGTGGCTTGGCATTGTCTTGCTGAAATAAGCAGGGGCGTCCATGAAAAAGACGGTGTTAAAGATGGCAGCATATGTTGTTCCAAAACCTGTATGTACCTTTCAGCATTAATGGTGCCTTCACAGATGTGTAAGTTACCCATGTCTTGGGCACTAATGCACCCCCATACCATCACACATGCTGGCTTTTCAACTTGGCGTCGATAACAGTCTGGATGGTTTGCTTCCCCTTTGGTCCGGATGACACAATGTCGAATATTTCCCCAAAAAATTTGAAATGTGGACTCGTCAGACCACAGAACACTTTTCCACTTTGCATGAGTCCATCTTAGATGATCTCGGGCCCAGAGAAGCCGACGGCGTTTCTGGGTGTTGTTGATAAATGGCTTTGGCTTGGCATAGTAGAGCTTTAACTTGCACTTTACAGATGTAGTGACCAACTGTAGTTACTGACAGTGGTTTTCTGAAGTGTTCCTGAGCCCATGTGGTGATATCCTTTAGAGATTGATGTCGGTTTTTGATACAGTGCCGTCTGAGGGATGGAAGGTCACGGTCATTCAATGTTGGTTTCCGGCCATGCCGCTTACGTGGAGTGATTTCTCCACATTCTCTGAACCTTTTGATGATATTATGGAGCGTAGATGTTGAAATCCCTAAATTTCTTGCAATGTCACTTTGAGAAACGTTGTTCTTAAACTGTTTGACTATTTGCTCACGCAGTTGTGGACAAAGGGGTGTACCTCGCCCCATCCTTTCTTGTGAAAGACTGAGCATTTTTTCGGAAGCTGTTTTTATAGCCAATCATGGCACCCACCTGTTCCCAATTAGCCTGCACACCTGTGGGATGTTCCAAATAAGTGTTTGATGAGCATTCCTCAACTTTATCAGTATTTATTGCCACCTTTCCCAACTTCTTTGTCACGTGTTGCTGCCATCAAATTCTAAAGTTAATGATTATTTGCAAAAAAAAAAAAAAAGTTTGTCAGTTTGAACATCAAATATGTTGTCTTTGTAGCATATTCAACTGAATATGGCTTGAAAAGGATTTGCAAATCATTGTATTCCGTTTATATTTACATCTAACACAATTTCCCAACTCATATGGAAACGGGGTTTGTATACAACAAGTTAATCCCCAAAGGAGTGTCATGTGAGTAAAATTGAGATCAATATGAGATGTTTAGTAGTGACATCATACTATTACAAACACACGCCCATTTCTCTGTGCTAGTAGTGTACTCAGCAGTGAAACTATAAAATCCTTTAATTTTATCAAAAATGGACTGTGCGCCTAATGTACGGAATCATTTTGGTTGTGCTTACCGACCTCGAAGCAATTTTATTTAGAGCATGGTGTAATGATAAGTGCGGCCAGTAGATGGCAGTGTAGACTGCAATATGACGCCAGTAAACAACACTAAAAATTGAAATGTTCCATTGAAAATAAAGAACATTACACACGACACTCCAGGACGAAGGAGTGTGCGAGTATAGAGCTGTGGACTAGCTCTATACTCTGGGCAGGGTCCTTGAGGGTGCATGGGAGTTTGCCCAACCAGTCTACATGTGTTTTGTGGACTTGGAGAAGGCATTCGACCGTGTCCCTCGGGAAGTCCTGTGGGGAGTGCTCAGAGAGTATGGGGTATCGGACTGTCTGATTGTGGCAGTCCGCTCCCTGTATGATCAGTGTCAGAGCTTGGTCCGCATTGCCGGTAGTAAGTCGGACACGTTTCCAGTGAGGGTTGGACTCCGCCAAGGCTGCCCTTTGTCACCCATTCTGTTCTGAACTTTTATGGACAGAATTTCTAGGCGCAGTCAAGGCGTTGAGGGGATCCGGTTTGGTGGCTGCAGGATTAGGTCTCTGCTTTTTAAACATGATGTGGTCCTGATGGCTTCATCTGGCCAGGATCTTCAGCTCTCACTGGATCGGTTCGCAGCCGAGTGTGAAGCGACTGGGATGAGAATCAGCACCTCCAAGTCCGAGTCCATGGTTCTTGCCCGGAAAAGGGTGGAGTGCCATCTCCGGGTTGGGGAGGAGATCTTGCCCCAAGTGGAGGAGTTCAAGTACCTCGGAGTCTTGTTCACGAGTGAGGGAAGAGTGGATGGTGAGATCGACAGGCGGATCGGTGCGGCGTCTTCAGTAATGCGGACGCTGTATCGATCCGTTGTGGTGAAGAAGGAGCTGAGCCGGAAGGCAAAGCTCTCGATTTACCGGTCGATCTACGTTCCCATCCTCACCTATGGTCATGAGCTTTGGGTTATGACCGAAAGGACAAGATCACGGGTACAAGCGACCTAAATGAGTTTCCTCCGCCGAGTGGCGGGGCTCTCCCTTAGAGATAGGGTGAGAAGCTCTGTCATCCGGGGGGAGCTCAAAGTAAAGCCGCTGCTCCTCCGCATCGAGAGGAGCCAGATGAGGTGGTTCGGGCATCTGGTTAGGATGCCACCCGAACGCCTCCCTAGGGAGGTGTTTAGGGCACGTCCGACCGGTAGGAGGCCGCGGGGAAGACCCAGGACACGTTGGGAAGACTATGTCTCTCGGCTGGCCTGGGAACGCCTCGGGGTCCCACAGGAAGAGCTGGACGAAGTGGCTGGGGAGAGGGAAGTCTGGGCTTCCCTGCTTAGGCTGCTGCCCCCGCGACCCGACCTCGGATAAGCGGAAGAAGATGGATGGATGGATGGACACACGACACTCAAAAGTCTGTCCAAATGTTTTAGTAGGACTTTTGTCAGAGTTTGTTGGATACGAACCCCAAGATGCAGAGAAGGCGGAAGGCATTGTGTGGGAAAACATGATTTAATGTTCATAAAATAAAGGAAAAAACCCAAACCAGGAACTAGGAACAGGAAACAGGATGCCAGGAAAACAGGAACTGTAAGACGAGGAACAAAAAGACAGCAAGCTACAAACAACTACAATATATAGCTTACCGCTACACTGGCATCGACAAGTAGGAATGACAATAATCCAGCACTGACTGGAGGAGAAGGCGGGTTTAAATAGCAGCTGGCTGATTGACACCAGGTGTGGCCAGGTGCCAATCAGCCACAGCTGAGGGGACACAGCACTCAGGGAGACAAGTAGGAAATAACCAAAATAAGAGCGCCGACAGGAAATAAAGACAAACAGGAAAAACTCAAAACATAACTAAACTGTCAGTGACAAACCTGACAGAAAATCCGAAAATTTGGCGTGTTCAAACCTGCAGAGTGACTCATTTGAGTTTCCAGTCATGTTCTTAAAGAAACAAAAGACAAAGTGAAGGACTGAGCACAGTCTGACACTTCATGGCCTGCTGACCTGGGGGGGAAGGAAGAGTCACTCCCACCAATCACCTTTAGTTTCAACTAGGCTTGTTCCATACCAACATTTTAGTACCGCTACCAAAATATATTTTCATACTCTTCTAAATAAAGGGGACCACAAAAAACGTCATTATTGTCTTTATTGTAACAACAAATGTTAGTGTACATCAAACATATGTTTATTATTGTCATTTAATCCTTAAATAAAATAGTGAACATACTAGACAACTTGTCTTTTAGTAGTAAGCTTTGTTTTACTATATACTAGCTTTATTTTACTATATACTAGCTTTGTTTTACTATATACTAGCTTTGTTTTACTATATACTAGCTTTGTTTTACTATATACTAGCTTTGTTTTACTATATACTAGCTTTATTTTACTATATACTAGCTTTGTTTTACTACATACTAGCTTTGTTTTACTATATACTAGCTTTATTTTACTATATACTAGCTTTGTTTTACTACATACTAGCTTTATTTTACTATATACTAGCTTTGTTTTACTACATACTAGCTTTGTTTTACTATATACTAGCTTTATTTTACTATATACTAGCTTTGTTTTACTACATACTAGCTTTGTTTTACTATATACTAGCTTTATTTTACTATATACTAGCTTTGTTTTACTACATACTAGCTTTGTTTTACTACATACTAGCTTTGTTTTACTATATACTAGCTTTGTTTTACTACATACTAGCTTTGTTTTACTACATACTAGCTTTGTTTTACTACATACTAGCTTTGTTTTACTACATACTAACTTTGTTTTACTATATACTAGCTTTATTTTACTATATACTAGCTTTGTTTTACTACATACTAGCTTTGTTTTACTATATACTAGCTTTATTTTACTATATACTAGCTTTATTTTACTATATACTAGCTTTGTTTTACTACATACTAGCTTTGTTTTACTACATACTAGCTTTGTTTTACTACATACTAGCTTTGTTTTACTACCGTATTTTCCGCACCATAAGGCGCCCTGGGTTATAAGCCGCGCCTTCAATGAACGGCATATTTCAAAACTTTGTCCACCTATAAGCCGCCCCGTGTTATAAGCCGCATCTAACTGCGCTAAAGGAATGTCAAAAAAACAGTCAGATAGGTCAGTCAAACTTTAATAATATATTAAAAACCAGCGTTCTAACAACTCTGTCCCAAAATGTACGCAAATGTGCAATCACAAACATAGTAAAATTCAAAATAGTGCAGAGCAATAGCAACATAATGTTGCTCGAACGTTAATGTCACAACACACAAAATAAACATAGCGCTCACTTTCTGAAGTTATTCTTCATTCGTAAATCCTTCGTCTTCGGTGTCCGAAGTGAAAAGTTGGGCAAATTTACGATCCACTGGCAGATGTTGGCGTCGTCTGGCGCTGCCTCCTCGTCTTAGTGAAGGTGTGTTCGCCTTCTGTCATCCATTGTTCCCACGCAGTTAGCAGTCTAGCTTCGAATGCCCTGTTGACACCAATATCTAGCGGCTGGAGGTCTTTTGTCAATCCACCCGGAATGACGGCGAGTATTGAATTAAGCGCGTAAGCGTGTCTCTCAATGTGCTGTTATGAGCTAGCAAATATAACAACTACACTACCCAGCATGCAACGATAGTTACGAGCATGCGCGGTAGCCCTGAGAAGCGTTGTTGTATGCTGGCAGTTAGAATGTGGTTATGAGCACGCTGTGAGTAAACGTTGAGAACTCAGTTAACACGCCTCGTCTGCATTATTTATAATTAGACAGACAACACACTTAATAGGAGCCATTTGGGGTCTTTACATAAACACACAAATGGAAATGAAACGTCACATATCCCAGCATGCACCGCGCGCTTCTTCTACGGGGAAAAAAGATGGCGGCTGTTTACCGTAGTTGCGAGACCTAAACTTTATGAAAATGAATCGTAATAAAGCGCACCGGGTTATAAGGCGCACTGTTAGCTTTTGAGAAAATTTGTGGTTTTTAGGTGCGCCTTATAGTGCGGAAAATACGGTACTAGCTTTATTTTACTATATACTAGCTTTGTTTTACTACATACTAGCTTTGTTTTACTACATACTAGCTTTGTTTTACTACATACTAGCTTTGTTTTACTACATACTAGCTGTGTTTTACTACATACTAGCTTTGTTTTACTACATACTAGCTTTATTTTACTATATACTAGGTTTGTTTTACTACATACTAGCTTTGTTTTACTATATACTAGCTTTGTTTTACTACATACTAGCTTTGTTTTACTACATACTAGCTTTGTTTTACTACATACTAGCTTTGTTTTACTACATACTAGCTTTGTTTTACTATATACTAGCTTTATTTTACTATATACTAGCTTTGTTTTACTACATACTAGCTTTGTTTTACTACATACTAGGATTATTTTACTACATACTAGGTTTGTTTTACTATATACTAGCTTTGTTTTACTACATACTAGCTTTGTTTTACTACATACTAGCTTTGTTTTACTATATACTAGCTTTGTTTTACTACATACTAGCTTTGTTTTACTACATACTAGCTTTGTTTTACTACATACTAGCTTTGTTTTACTACATACTAGCTTTGTTTTACTACATACTAGCTTTGTTTTACTATATACTAGCTTTGTTTTACTACATACTAGCTTTGTTTTACTATATACTAGCTTTGTTTTACTACATACTAGCTTTGTTTTACTATATACTAGCTTTATTTTACTATATACTAGCTTTGTTTTACTACATACTAGCTTTGTTTTACTACATACTAGCTTTATTTTACTATATACTAGCTTTGTTTTACTACATACTAGCTTTGTTTTACTACATACTAGGATTATTTTACTACATACTAGATTTTGTTTTACTATGTACTAGGGTTGTCCCCATACCAATATGTTGGTACCAGTACCAAAATGTATTTCCATATTTTTCTAAATAAAGGGGACCACAAAAAAATGTTATTATCTTTATTTGAACAAAAAATGTTAGTGTATATGAAACATATGTTTATTATTGTCATTTAGTCTTTAAATAAAATAGTGAACTTGTCTTTTAGTAGTAAGTAAACAAACAAAGACTCCTAATTAGTCTATGCAGTAACATATTGTGTCATTTATACACCTATTATTTTGTACACATTATGAGGGACAAACTGTAAAAATTGATTATTTGTTCATTTACTGTTAATATCTGCTTATTTTCTGTTTTAGCATGTTCTATCTACACTTCTGTTAAAATGTAATAATCACTTATTCTTCTCTTCTTTGATACTTGTTTTGGATGATACCACACATTTAGGTATCGATGCGATACCAGGATCATACATTGGTCATATTCAAAGTCCTCATGTGTCCAGGGACATATTTACTGACTTTATAAACATAATCAATTATGAAGAAAAAAGATTTTTGTGACGATAAAAAAAATCGACGTAATCATAGTAGTATCGACTCTTGTACTTGGTATCATTACAGTGGATGTCAGGTGTAGATCCACCCATGGCGTTTGTTTACATTGTGACGGCGGTGAGCTATTGTATCCTCCTTCGGTGTGTAGTGAAGCATGTTTAGCTATTCCTCGTCCTCCAGTGATAATGCTACTTGTAAGAAACTTACTTTGTCGCCATGGAGACCAGGATTAGTGATTTAGAAGTAGCTGAAACACTGTGGATGGATGTTAGCCATGTCTTAAAGCAGCTCTTCCTGAGGGTGTTTCAGTGTTATAACTTCACCTTTATCTTCACTTTTTACACCAAAATGCGTCCATTCTCCCTTTTCTGTCTACACACTGTGTCTGCTTGTAAGTACTCTGTGTGTGTGCGCTGCCATACATGCTCCTCTGCTCCTAAAACCAGCAATGTCACCACATGACGACGCACCGTCAAGCCCGTTAAAGAAATAAAAAAATGGGAACTGGTACTTTTCAAACAGAGTATAGTACCGTTTTTGATTCATTAGTACCGCGATACTATACTAGTACCGGTATACCGTACAACCCTAGTTTAGACAAATCTCAATGAGTTCCTGTTCCACCCTGAGATGGGTAGGTTGTGAGTTCAAACCCCGGCCTAGTCATAGCAAAGACTATAAAAATGGGAGCCATTACCTCCCTGCTTGGCACTCAGCATAGGCTTGGAATTGGGGGTTAAATCACTAAAATGATTCCCGGGCGCGGCCACCGATGCTGCTCACTGCTCCCTTTAGCTCCCAGGGGGTGGTTAAGGGTGATGGGTCAAATGCAGAGAACACTTTCGCCACACCTAGTGTGTGTGTGTGACAATTATTGCTACTTTAACTTTAAGTGTCAAAATATTTTGATTTGGGAATTGATGATCTGGTATCGATGTTTCGTTATCGATCCGCACATCATCTTTTTTCCTCCTAATTTTTGTTACCTAGCGGTGCTTTTCACTAGCGAGGCTCCTTGTCGGTGCATTCTGTGTGTGCACTCTAAATGTTCCTGCCTCCACCCACCGAGACAAAGATTGTGTATGGCCGACAGGACCATTCACTCCGTTCACCCTCATGCACCCTGAAAACAAACACACGTAGCAACTAGGGCTGCAGCTAACGATTATTTTTCTATCGATTAATCTATAGATTATTTTTTTCGATTAATCGGTTAATCTATAGATTATTTTTTTCGATTAATCTATAGATTATTTTTCCTTTTACCGATTTTTTTTTTAATTTAAAATGAAGAGGAAAAAATAAATGTAGGCCAGTTTTTTCAAAAGGCATGGCTTTTATTTACAAAAAAAAAAGTATGGCCACTCAGTCAACATTGACAACAACATGACAAAATATTCTGTAACAATGTAAACATTTAAAACTTTTAACATTTAACAAAATTAAAAGTAGCTTATTTGCTTTTTAATGTGCAAATATAAAAGTAAATATCCAGTGCAAATCTTAATATTCTGGAATAGTATAAGCATTTCAAAAGTAAAAGTATTGCTTATTTTGCTTTAAAATGTGCAAAAATAAAGATAAACATCCAATACAAAAAAGTGCAAAACGGAAATATTCTGTAACAAGTGTAAACATTTCAACAAAAGTAAAAGTATTGCTTATTTGCTAAAATGTGCAAAAATAAAGCTAAACATCCAATACAAAAAAGTGTACAGTGTAAACATTTCAACAAAAGTAAAAGTATTGCTTATTTTGCTTAATAACACAACAATGATAGTATGATTAAAGTGAAAGTTAATTGTTGGTTTGTACATAGTATATGTAACTGTTAATGTTGTAAAAGGTATTTGCACAACTAATTAACGTTAGCGTTTGTGACACGTCTTGTGCCGTGGGGTTCTTTCAGGACCGACAGACTGAACGCCAGACGGCTTTGCCAGGTTTACAATCTTTTCATTTTACACAAAGTCTTTTCTCTTCCAACTGCGCGGATCGCGCACCTGGGCACGATTGCGGCGTCGCTCCCGGCGCGCCCCGCCTCGCCGCTCGCTCGCCGCCGCCGCCTCTCCACAGCGTTAAAGAGGAGCGCGTCTTTGTAAACACTGAACAGGCACGCCAAACGCGCCTCTCAGAGCGAAACGGTACTTTAGTTTATGAATTTACAACGCAGATACAAATGACACATTCATGTTTTTGTGTAATAATGACAACGTATACGCACGCGGACGATTGACTTGTTGATGGTGATGGCAAGAACGCTGTCGGGGGTTTTCTTTTCAAATGTTCGTTCATAGCCGTTGTGCTGCTATGATAGGCCATTTCCGCTCGACACAGTGTGCATACAACAACATTATTAGGCCGTTTATTGAAATACTCCCACACTTTTGACGACTTTTGGCGTACTTTTTTCCCCTCGCTCGCATCGTCTGCTTTGCGCTCCGCCATGACAGTAAAGTAGTGTGACGTAAATATGCGACGCGCCGACGCACAAAAACGGCGTCGACGTATTTACGTAACCGATGACGTCGACTACGTCGACGCGTCGTTTCAGCCTTAGTAGCAACTTATAGATGACGGCCAAGTTATGGAGTTCATTTGTATTTATTGTTGGATGTATTGATTTATTGACTTTTGCCATATTTGTGCAGGCTAATCCCTGTCAGGAAACATGTTCTCCCACGGGTTCCCTGAAGGCTGCGCCCCTGACTACGGGAATCACTGTGAAGTCAGAGGGTATCGTAACAAAAAAGCCCACGAGCCCACGCGGAGACGTGGTCATCATGATATCCGACGACGAAGATGAGATGATGGATGTGATGGAGAAGAGTGGAGTGAAGAGTAAGGACTGTTTCCACGTCACGGAGACCTTGTTGAGCCTCATGAGGACACGCTGTGAAGATCAGGAGTTCAGCTCAGACCTTCCCCTGGATGCCATCTGGAGTCCGGCTGGGGTCAAAGACCTGGCTCGGGTGTGCTCGCACTCCCCGTACTGTCTTTACCTCTTTGATCTGAAGAAGCTGAAGGTGGAACAAGGCATCCTACTCTTGGTAAGCTACCTGGACCAGAGCCGGGGGGTTCAGGTGGTCCGTGTGCTGGGGTCTCTGAAGGTGGCCCCTGTCCTGCCGCTCCTCATCTCGGAGGTTCTGGCGGCGATGCTGAAGGAGACACTGGGGACGGCCGTGTCCAACCTGACTTTTGTCTACAGCAACTGTGAGGCGCTGGAGTCTTCGGTCAGGTGCCTCTTCCCCTATGTGGTCTCTCTTTGCCGACTCCCTGACATGCTGGGGAAAGCCTGCCTGATGGCGCTGCTGGGCTCCTTCAAGAGAGCGGTGGACTTTGTGGGAGACGTCCAGGAGCACTACTTACTCTGCTCCTCCGCCAGCGACGTTCTCAAGGCGGTCTTTGCTCAGCCTCCTGTGCATGTGTGCACTCCCATCTCAGAGCACTTCATGTTCCTCGTCCGCTCCATCCAGAGGATGGCGGACAGCTGGGAGGACCTGGCGCAGGATTTTCAGTTACGGGGTTCGCCCATCAAAGCCCAGATGACAGACGCTGAATTCAAGCTGTGTTTCCTCTTCCTGTCCGAGGCGCTGGAGCCCCTCCGGGATCTGGCCGAGCAAGGCGGCGTCGCAGACGTGGCCACGGAGCTGCATCTGACCTCCGGGCTGCTTCGCTCCTTCTCCGTCGCCCTCCTCCGCCCGTCCGCCGCCGCGCGCTTCATCGAAAGGCCCGACTGCACACTTCTGTGCGACGAGGCGGAGCGGCTTCCCGCGGCCGAGGTCATCTTGGGCTCCGGCGCTCGCGACTGCCTGCTGGCTGTGAACCTGGGAAAAGACGAGCGACTCAACTTCCTGAAGAATGTGACGGACTTCTACAAGGATGTCCTGGACAGTTTCACCCAGAACATTCCTCAGCGCTTTGGAGACACCGTGCTGAGGAACATCCAGTCAGTACAGCAACGTCCCAAAGACATCCACGTAAGACTTCGCCGACATTTTACCATTAGGCACCTTTCAGGACACTCACCTCCCGCCTTCCCTCGCAGTTGTCAGGTCACATGATGTCAGATCTGGGGGCGGAGTTGGGTCTGTGTGACGCCGGTTCGGCTGATGCGCGGCGGCTGGAGAAAGACGTTCCCGCTTTGATCAAGTCACTGAAGAAGCATGGCGGCAGAGGAGTTGCTCACTGCTGGACCAATGTAAGACCAAACACACACACACACACACACACACACACACACACACACACACACACGTGTCAGGTACGGCCTCGTGGGGACCAATACCAAGGTTTCTCATTGTCATCCCATTGGCTTGAGTTTTTCTTGCCCTGATGTGGGATCTGAGCCGAGGATGTGGTTGTGGCTTGTGCAGCCCTTTGAGACACTCGTGATTTTGGGGTATATAAGTCAACTTTGATTGACTGATTGAACACACACACTGCAGTACCTATGTTTGACCACTTGTCATACACACTTCACCATACTTGCCAACCTTGAGACCTCCGATTTCGGGGGGTGGGGGCGTGGTCGGGGTGGGGGGCGTGGTTGGGGGCGTGGTTAAGATATATATATATACCGTATTTTCCGCACCATAAGCCGCCCTGGGTTATAAGCCGCGCCTTCAATGAACGGCATATTTCAAAACTTTGTCCACCTATAAGCCGCCCCGTGTTATAAGCCGCATCTAACTGCGCTAAAGGAATGTCAAAAAAACAGTCAGATAGGTCAGTCAAACTTTAATAATATATTACAAACCAGCGTGATGTGGGCGCGCATGGAGTCGTATATCAACATGGACGGAGCTGCGTGAAAAAAGCCACCCGGCCTCTTCGCGTAAACTTCCCTTAACCACTCGCTCATCTTTTCTTCATCCATCCATCCCTTCGAGTTAGCTTTTATGATGACGCCGGCTGGAAAGGTCTCTTTTGGCAAGGTCTTCCTTTTGAATATCACCATGGGTGGAAGTTTCTGGCCATTAGCATGGCAAGCTAGAACCACAGTGAAGGATGACTTCTCATTCCCTGTGGTGCGAATATTCACCGTACGTGCTCCCGTTGTATCCACAGTGCGGTTCACAGGAATATCAAAAGTCAGTGGAACCTCGTCCATGTTGATAATGTTCTCTGGCCGGATCTTTTTTTCAGCTATCTTGTTTTTACAATATGCACGGAAAGTAGTCAGCTTTTCTTGAAAGTCTTTAGGCAGTTGCTGTGAAATAGTAGTCTGTGTGCGGATGGAGAGATTGCGTCTTTTCATGAACCGGATCCCTGTCGCTTAGTAGGAGCCATTTTGTGGTCTTTACAGATGTAAACACACAAAGGAAATGAAACGTAATATCCGCGCGCTTCTTCTTCTTCTACGCGGGCGGGTGATTGCTTATAGTAGAAGAAGAAGCGCTTCCTGTTCTATGGGGGCGGGTGCTTACCTTGGCGGTTGCTTGCGTAGAAGAAGAAGCACTTCCTCTTCTACGGGGAAAAAAGATGGCGGCTGTTTACCGTAGTTGCGAGACCGAAACTTTATGAAAATGAATCTTAATATTAATCCATATATAAAGCGCACCGGGTTATAAGGCGCACTGTCAGCTTTTGAGAAAATTTGTGGTTTTTAGGCGCGCCTTATAGTGCGGAAAATACGGTATATGTTTTTTTATTATGCATTTTCGGCCGGTGCGACTTATATTCCGAAAAATGCGGTAGTCGTTTTTGCAGAAAATGACTTAAATGAGTGGAGTACCCCTGTAGTAAAGAGGAACGTCGGCAGATCCTTGCAGTGACATTCTAACACTGCTAGCAAACAAAGGGGGTCCAAACTTGTGATTTGCACAACTGAGGGGTTCCTCAAGGCACCCCTTTAAGTCCTCTGGTTTTTGGCAGTTACAGTTATTTAACTAAGGTGTTGCTTGTTTACTCCAGGTGCAGTCAGTAGTCATTTGTTCCACTTCTTTACTTATACCAGAGGTGTTCCTCAAGGTTCCATTTTAGGTCCTCTCTTTTTCATCATTTGGGCTTTTCAACCGCGAGGGACTCACATTGTTGAAGTGGATTCTTAAAAAAAATACGAGTTCTTTTTTGCAGAAGGTCCTTAAAAACCGCAGAGCGCTCCTGTAACTCTTTCAAGATAAATGGACCATAGCCAAACGTCTACTGTAGAGGACGCTTGTTCTCCAGGATATAATGAAACTAATAGTGCAGGGAGAAGTCAGGCCCACAACCACCCAGTCCTTTTGTTTTCTGGAAATGTGGCCCCCAAAACAATTTTGTTGAATATTTCCTGGTCTAGGGGATCCAAAATGGTAAAAATGAGTCTTATATAAATATATTCTTTTTTTACTGTCAACGTTTAAATCCATAGATCAACTTCAGATCCATGCATCAATTATAAGTGTTTATTTTATTGGAGCAATGACAGTTTTCAAGTAAAAACTGCTTACTTTGTGTCACTATTGTTACATTATACCATACTTGCCAACCCTCCCGAATTTTCCGGGAGACTCCCGAAATTCAGCGCATCACCCGAAAACCTCCCGGGACAAATATTCTCCCGAAAATCTCCCGATTTTCAGCCGGAGCTGGAGGCCACGCCCCCTCCAGCTCCATGCGGACCTGAGTGAGGACAGCCTTTTTTCACAACGGGAGGACAACAGGGTGACAAGAACTAAATCATCCAGACTAGAGATAAATTGTATTATTATGTTTATCTTACCTAAAAATAAATATATTTATTGATTTAAAAAAAAAAACTAAATAAATTTTTACTATTTGTATTTTTTCTGACTCCTTATTACATCCAGCCATAGAATTATACATTAAAATAAACATATTTGAAATAATTAATTTTAAATGATCATAATAATTCATTTAAAATGACCATATTTAATTATTAAAATAATTGCTTGTTCATCAACAACTTTAGCATTTTATTCATTACATTTTGAAGCTCTCAGAAGCCAAGTTATGTTATATTCATGTTATATTTATGCAAGTTTGAAGTATCAATTATCTAAACACAGTTTTGTTTGCATATTTTCAGGATGTAGATAATATATATATATAATATATATATATATATATATATATATATATATACACACCGTATTTTCCGCACTATAAGGCGCACCTAAAAACCACAAATTTTCTCAAAAGCTGACAGTGCGCCTTATAACCCGGTGCGCTTTATATATGGATAAATATTAAGATTCATTTTCATAAAGTTTCGGTCTCGTAACTACGGTAAACAGCCGCCATCTTTTTTCCCGGTAGAACAGGAAGCGCTTCTTCTTCTACGCAAGCAACCGCCAAGGTAAGCACCCGCCCCCATAGAACAGGAAGCGCTTCTTCTTCTACTGTAAGCAACCACCCGCCCGCGTAGAAGAAGAAAAAGCGCGCGGATATTACCGTACGTTTCATTTCCTTTGTGTGTTTACATCTGTAAAGACCACAAAATGACTCCTACTAAACGACAGGGATCCGGTTCATGAAAAGACGCAATCTCTCCATCCGCACACGGATTACTATTTCACAGCAACTGATATTCCTGTGAACCGCACTGTGGATACAACAGGAGCACGTACGGTGAATATTCGCACCACAGGGAATGAGAAGTCATCCTTCACTGTGGTTCTAGCTTGCCATGCTAATGGCCAGAAACTTCCACCCATGGTGATATTCAAAAGGAAGACCTTGCCAAAAGAGACCTTTCCAGCCGGCGTCATCATAAAAGCTAACTCGAAGGGATGGATGAAAAAAGGATGAGCGAGTGGTTAAGGTAAGTTTAAGTTTACGCGAAGAGGCCGGGTGGCTTTTTTCACGCAGCTTCGTCCATGTTGATATACGACTCCATGCGCGCCCACATCACGCTGGTTTTAATATATTATTAAAGTTTGACTGACCTATTTGACTGTTTTTTTGACATTCCTTTAGCGCAGTTAGATGCGGCTTACAACACGGGGCGGCTTATAGGTGGACAAAGTTTTGAAATATGCCGTTCATTGAAGGCGCGGCTTATAACCCAGGGCGCCTTATGGTGCGGAAAATACGGTATATATATATATATATATATATATATACCCCAAAGGGAATAAGCGGTAAAAAAATGGATGGATGGATATATATATATATATATATATATATATGTCTTAATAAGGTTATCCAAAAAATAGTGCTCGATACCGTAGTAGAGCGCAATATATATATATATATATATATATATTTTTCCCACACATACATATATATATATATATATATATATATATATATATATATATATATATATATATATATATATATATATATATATGTATCAAATACTTGACTTGGTGAATTCTAGCTGTCAATATACTCCTACCCTTTTAACCACGCCCCCAAGCACACCTCGCCCCACCCCCGACCACGCCCCCCACCCCCCACCTCCCGAAATCGGAGGTCTCAACGTTGGCAAGTATGCATTATACCTGTTTGCTCATTCATTCCACTTTTTTTGTAGTATTTAAAAAAAAAGGGGGGGGCCGCATTTTAGACACCCTGATTTTTGTGATATGGACAAAAGTATAGGGCCGCATTCATAAAGTGACAAGTTTCAGAGTTGTTGTTGTTGCGCGCGACCAGTCTTCCTCTCAGGGAATAAAACACACTGGTCAATCCCAAATTCTTTTGGATGACATATATGTTGAGTAAAAAGGACCCCAGAGACAGAATTACCACGTTTTACTGAAGCTTCAGGAGACCAGCCCTTACAACTCGACAATAGCATTAGCAAGCCAGGTCTAAATCCAAACAAAAAGAGTCAGCTTAAGTAGAGCGAAAACAGCCCCTCCCGCCCAGAAAAGAGTGCAGCTGCTTCTTCAAAACAGATAAGGAACTGGCCAAAACAGCTGTGTGAGCCGACCAACAGAAGCCCTTAAGACAAAACAAAGATTTTACTAGCGGACATCAGATAAAAGCAAGGAGGTCACGAGAAGACACACTACATGGGAAAATACTAGCTGCTCTAAACATGACTATGGATTAAAAAAAGAACACTCTCACATGATCTGTTGTAGACGTTGGCCGCCATGAGTCCAGGTTCTCTGCTACGTCGCCTCCTGCTGACCCTGCTGACCCTGCCCAGCTCTCTGAATTTGAAGCCGCTTTTGGTTCAGGTGAGTTATAAGTGTGTGTCCGCGGTCACACCTGCTTTTCTGTTTGCCTCTAAACCTTTCCAAATAAGCCTACAAGTCATGGGACTTAGACCATCACCTGAAGAGCCGAGGTGTTCCTCTGGGCCACCTTCAATGGATCCTTATGTTTTATTCCCTGGAAGGTTTTCACCAGTGCCAGGTTTCTGTCTGAGTGCCGCAGCGCAGAGGAAGCATCCAAGTTGACTTCACCTCCACCAGGCAGGAGTCCACAAACACGCCGCAGATCGCGAGTCCTGACCAGGCATCCAGACCAAGACAAAAAGAAGACGCGTGGAAAGAGTCTGTGGAACCTGAGCGATACGGACGGGTCGGACACGGACATTTCCTCTGGTGAGACTTCCCTTGATTCACGACACACTTCCTGGTGAACTAACATGGCTGCCTTGTCTTTCTGTCTTTGCTCAGATGTGTTTGACGTCTCGGAAGAAGTAGAAAAAACGTCCCCAAGTAAGACGAGTCACGTGTTCTCTGTAGATGTTGTTGCAAAGTCTGCGATATTTCCCCAAGGTTTCCCATAAATGTCCATGGGAAGTTAAGATGGGATTGTAAAAAGTAGGGGAAACTTTCTGGAAATCTACTAGAAATGGCAAACCTATTAGTGAAGTGAATTATATTTACAGGTAAAAGCCAGTAAATTAGAATATTTTGAAAAACTTGATTTATTTCAGTAATTGCATTCAAAAGGTGTAACTTGTACATTATATTTATTCATTGCACACAGACTGATGCATTCAAATGTTTATTTCATTTAATTTTGATGATTTGAAGTGGCAACAAATGAAAATCCAAAATTCCGTGTGTCACAAAATTAGAATATTACTTAAGGCTAATACAAAAAAGGGATTTTTAGAAATGTTGGCCAACTGAAAAGTATGAAAATGAAAAATATGAGCATGTACAATACTCAATACTTGGTTGGAGCTCCTTTTGCCTCAATTACTGCGTTAATGCGGCGTGGCATGGAGTCCATGAGTTTCTGGCACTGCTCAGGTGTTATGAGAGCCCAGGTTGCTCTGATAGTGGCCTTCAACTCTTCTGCGTTTTTGGGTCTGGCATTCTGCATCTTCCTTTTCACAATACCCCACAGATTTTCTATGGGGCTAAGGTCAGGGGAGTTGGCGGGCCAATTTAGAACAGAAATACCATGGTCCGTAAACCAGGCACGGGTAGATTTTGCGCTGTGTGCAGGCGCCAAGTCCTGTTGGAACTTGAAATCTCCATCTCCATAGAGCAGGTCAGCAGCAGGAAGCATGAAGTGCTCTAAAACTTGCTGGTAGACGGCTGCGTTGACCCTGGATCTCAGGAAACAGAGTGGACCGACACCAGCAGATGACATGGCACCCCAAACCATCACCCAACCATGCAAATTTTGCATTTCCTTTGGAAATCGAGGTCCCAGAGTCTGGAGGAAGACAGGAGAGGCACAGGATCCACGTTGCCTGAAGTCTAGTGTAAAGTTTCCACCATCAGTGATGGTCCCTAATATGTATATGTATATATATATATATATATATATATATATATATATATATATATATATATATATATATATATATATATATATATATATACGGTATATATATATATATATATATATATATATATATATATATATATATATATATATACGGTATATACTGTATATATTATCTAGGAGTGGGAATTTGACTAAATATAATTTACAATAATTAATTATGCCTTTATATACACATTATTTAACAAGAATAAAAACTAATTAAAATACATGGTTACTAATCATAATAAAAGTGATTATGTACAAATGGATTATGAGGGATGTACACAATCCTAATATACATTCAGTACAAATTATAACATAGTGTATTTATTTAATAAATATAAAGGTTCATTTAACCATATTTTTATATCTTATAAGAACAATAATTGGTGTTCCTTATAGATATTTTACAAATCTATATAACGCAAAGACAGTTGCAGAGCTCATGGCGTTCTTCTTCAGGCCACAAAATGTAGTTGAGACAGACTCAACAGCGCCTTCGGTGGCTGCAGCTCAGTAGTGCAGTTAGAAATGTTTCAGAAAACGGAATTAAAAATGACAAGGGGAAGAATATAAATGTGACATTTGTGTTATTAGTGTGATAATTCATGATTATTGTAAGTTATTAAAACTAACACAGACACTCGTAAACCTGTTAGCATATTAGCTAATGCCGCTAGCTTCGCGACGTTACGACAGCACGTACAAATATGTATGAAAACACTTTTAGAAAGTTAAGTTGTTTTAGTTACATTGTAAAACTTACAAAAGTTGCTTTGGAGTGACGAATTTAGGATCCATACAAGTAGAAACGCTATGGACAATTACCGTATTTTCCGCACCATAAGGCGCCCTGGGTTATAAGCCGCGCCTTCAATGAACGGCATATTTCAAAACTTTGTCCACCAATAAGCCGCCCCGTGTTGTAAGCCGCATCTAACTGCGCTAAAGGAATGTCAAAAAAACAGTCAGATAGGTCAGTCAAACTTTAATAATATATTAAAAACCAGCGTTCTAACAACTCTGTTCACTCCCAAAATGTACGCAAATGTGCAATCACAAACATACGTATATCAACATGGACAGAGCTGCGTGAAAAAAGCCACCCGGCCTCTTCGCGTAAACTTAAACTTACCTTAACCACTCGCTCATCTTTTCTTCATCCATCCCTTCGAGTTAGCTTTTATGATGACGCCGGCTGGAAAGGTCTCTTTTGGCAAGGTCTTCCTTTTGAATATCACCATGGGTGGAAGTTTTTGGCCATTAGCATGGCAAGCTAGAACCACAGTGAAGGATGACTTCTCATTCCCTGTGGTGCGAATATTCACCGTACATGCTCCCGTTGTATCCACAGTGCGGTTCACAGGAATATCAGTTGCTGTGAAATAGTAATCCGTGTGCGGATGGAGAGATTGCGTCTTTTCATGAACCGGATCCCTGACGCTTAGTAGGAGCCATTTTGTGGAACACACAAAGGAAATGAAACATACGGTAATATCCGCGCGCTTTTTCTTCTTCTACGCGGGCGGGTGGTTGCTTACAGTAGAAGAAGAAGCGCTTCCTGTTCTATGGGGCCAGGTGCTTACCTTGGCGGTTGCTTGCGTAGAAGAAGAAGCGCTTCCTGTTCTACCGGGAAAAAAGATGGCGGCTGTTTACCGAAGTTGCGAGACCGAAACTTTATGAAAATGAATCTTAATATTAATCCATATATAAAGCGCACCGGATTATAAGGCGCACTGTCAGCTTTTGAGAAAATTTGTGGTTTTTAGGTGCGCCTTATAGTGCGGAAAATACGGTAGCTTTAGACAGAAGGAAACACTTCAGCCAGCAGCACCTGCAGTGAGCAAACTCATCCAAAAGGTGGCGCCGTAGCACAAACAATTTGCATGTGTCTGATGAAAACTATTTGCATTATGGCCGTCAGCGAAGGAAAAATCCATAAATTAGCCACAGGCTTTAAAGCGTAGGGAAAAACGTAATGGCTTATAGTCCAAAATTGATGGTAATGAATGGAAATCCTAAGCACAAAAAGTAACGCGAGGACCACTTGCAGCATCTCCTAAAGGTTGTGTTGGGTACTGCATCTCTGGTTTCTGTCTAAATGTTCATGTTCTGCAGCTTTGCCAGAGTTTGTGTACGTGATGAACAGTGAGGACGACGAGGTCAAGACCCCCGACATCTCTGACGTCAAGTCCACAAGCTGGACCAGACTAGCCAGCGTAAGATCTTTCACCTTCACATGGTGGCACAGCGTGCGTGGTTACTTAACGTGTGTGTGTGTGTGTGTGTGTGTGTGTGTGTGTGTGTGTGTGTGTGTGTGTGCAGGAGTGGCGTATCGAGGCAGGTGAGCTGGTCTGGGGGGAGCTAGAGAGTTACGCTCCATGGCCTGCAGTGGTCCTGTCCTGTCAGTCCAAACAGGACCTGGCCAACAAGAAGATGGTGTTGTGGTACGGATGCAGCATCTTTTCTCAGGTGAGTCACATGACCCAGCAAGAGATGTAACCGTATGATAATCTCACGGCACAACATTATTGTGTTATTGTCCAAAATAAAAGGCTTGGTTAAAATGCCATAAAGCAGGTGTGCACAGCTACTTTTCACTTGACCAAGTGAAGGGGGTCATTCATATTTATCATTTATGTTGATTTATTTATGAAAGAGAGGTTAACAAGTGAAAGGTGTTTAATGACGGAGCAGCGCTTTTATTGTGAAGGCAGGAACTGTGCGGTCGGTCTTTTAGAGTTTTGACAGCAGCTACGGCGCGAGAGTCTGTTGAAATGAAAAGTGTTTCTGGCCTTCCTGTCGGTCGTTTTTTCTTAATAATGACCTGGCAGCAGCCAGCGTCATCTCACAAGACCCTCGGGTGTTGTGGATGTCAATTAAGTGACCAAAGTCACGTCTTGGTGAAGATTGATGATCACTCATTTTTAGATCTATTTTTTTAATGCCTGGCTGGTGATGGACTGACACACCCTCCACCATCCACTGACACACCCTCCCTCCACCATCCGCTGACACACCCTCCCTCCACCATCCACTGACACACCCTCCCTCCACCATCCACTGACACACCCTCCACCATCCACTGACACACCCTCCCCCATCCACTGACACACCCTCCACCATCCACTGACACACCCTCCGCCATCCACTGACACACCTTCCCTCCACCATCCACTGACACACCATCCACTGACACACCCTCCACCATCCGCTGACACACCATGCACTGACACACCCTCCACCATCTACTGACACACCATCCACTGACACACCCTCCACCATCCACTGACACACCCTCCACCATCCGCTGACACACCATCCACTGACACACCCTCCACCATCCACTGACACACCCTCCCTCCACCATCCACTGATACACCCTCCACCATCCACTGACACACCTTCCACCATCCATTGACACACCCTCCCTCCACCATCCACTGACACACCCTCCACCATCCACTGACACACCCTCCGCCATCCACTGACACACCCTCCACCATCCACTGACACACCCTCCACCATCCACTGACACACCCTCCACCATCCACTGACACACCCTCCATCATCCACTGACACACCCTCCACCATCCGCTGACACACCATGCACTGACACACCCTCCACCATCCACTGACACACCCTCCACCATCCGCTGACACACCATGCACTGACACACCCTCCACCATCTACTGACACACCATCCACTGACACACCCTCCACCATCCACTGACACACCCTCCATCATCCACTGACACACCCTCCACCATCCGCTGACACACCATGCACTGACACACCCTCCACCATCTACTGACACACCATCCACTGACACACCCTCCACCATCCACTGACACACCCTCCACCATCCACTGACACACCCTCCATCATCCACTGACACACCCTCCACCATCCACTGACACACCCTCCATCATCCACTGACACACCCTCCACCATCTACTGACACACCATCCACTGACACACCCTCCACCATCCACTGACACACCCTCCACCATCCACTGACACACCCTCCATCATCCACTGACACACCCTCCACCATCCACTGACACACCCTCCATCATCCACTGACACACCCTCCACCATCCGCTGACACACCATGCACTGACACACCCTCCACCATCTACTGACACACCATCCACTGACACACCCTCCACCATCCACTGACACACCCTCCACCATCCACTGACACACCCGCCCTCCACCATCCACTGACACACCCTCCACCATCCACTGACACACCCTCCACCATCCACTGACACACCCGCCCTCCACCATCCACTGACACACCCTCCACCATCCACTGACACACCCTCCCTCCACCATCCACTGACACACCCTCCACCATCCACTGACACACCCTCCATCATCCACTGACACACCCTCCACCATCCACTGACACACCCTCCATCATCCACTGACACACCCTCCCTCCACCATCCACTGACACACCCTCCACCATCCGCTGACACACCATCCACTGACACACCCTCCACCATCCACTGACACACCCTCCCTCCACCATCCACTGATACACCCTCCACCATCCACTGACACACCTTCCACCATCCATTGACACACCCTCCCTCCACCATCCACTGACACACCCTCCACCATCCACTGACACACCCTCCGCCATCCACTGACACACCCTCCACCATCCACTGACACACCCTCCACCATCCACTGACACACCCTCCACCATCCACTGACACACCCTCCATCATCCACTGACACACCCTCCACCATCCGCTGACACACCATGCACTGACACACCCTCCACCATCCACTGACACACCCTCCACCATCCGCTGACACACCATGCACTGACACACCCTCCACCATCTACTGACACACCATCCACTGACACACCCTCCACCATCCACTGACACACCCTCCATCATCCACTGACACACCCTCCACCATCCGCTGACACACCATGCACTGACACACCCTCCACCATCTACTGACACACCATCCACTGACACACCCTCCACCATCCACTGACACACCCTCCACCATCCACTGACACACCCTCCATCATCCACTGACACACCCTCCACCATCCACTGACACACCCTCCATCATCCACTGACACACCCTCCACCATCTACTGACACACCATCCACTGACACACCCTCCACCATCCACTGACACACCCTCCACCATCCACTGACACACCCTCCATCATCCACTGACACACCCTCCACCATCCACTGACACACCCTCCATCATCCACTGACACACCCTCCACCATCCGCTGACACACCATGCACTGACACACCCTCCACCATCTACTGACACACCATCCACTGACACACCCTCCACCATCCACTGACACACCCTCCACCATCCACTGACACACCCGCCCTCCACCATCCACTGACACACCCTCCACCATCCACTGACACACCCTCCACCATCCACTGACACACCCGCCCTCCACCATCCACTGACACACCCTCCACCATCCACTGACACACCCTCCCTCCACCATCCACTGACACACCCTCCACCATCCACTGACACACCCTCCATCATCCACTGACACACCCTCCACCATCCACTGACACACCCTCCATCATCCACTGACACACCCTCCACCATCCACTGACACACCATCCACTGACACACCCTCCACCATCCACTGACACACCATCCACTGACACACCCTCCACCATCCACTGACACCCTCCACCATCCACTGACACACCCTCCACCATCCACTGACACACCCTCCACCATCCACTGACACACCCTCCACCATCCACTGACACACCCTCCACCGCTAGCTTGCCATGTGCTCTATGTCAGGGATCTTCATACAGTGGTATGTGTAACCCAATAATCACTTCATTAAAATTCAAACACAGTGTTACTGTTCAAACTGTGCAATGCTACAGTGGACACAAATATTAGATATACTTGTTAAGTGAAACCTCTGCCTTGTTTTTAATGATGTTTTAGACTTACAACGCTACTGTATTTGAACAGTGTATCCTGAGCCACTGATCTATGGAACCTGCCCTATGGTAACTTGTGTGATGGCTTTACGTGTCCGGACTTGACTGTCTTGGTCCTTGTGGTGTGCTTCCAGGTGAGCGAGGACACGCTGAAGCCGTTTGCCGACTTCTCCGACACCTTCTGCTCCAGATCCTTCAGAATCCTCAACTCCTACAGGAACGCCATCGAGGCGTGTCTGCAGGTGTGTTGGAGTCTCACCTGTATGTTTGTTAAATATGTCTTCAACTTGTTGGAGTCTCACCTGTATGTTTGTTAAATATGTCTTCAACTTGTTGGACTCTCACCTGTATGTTTGTTAAATATGTCTTCAACTTGTTGGACCCTCACCTGTATGTTTGTTAAATATGTCTTCAACTTGTTGGACTCTCACCTGTATGTTTGTTAAATATGTCTTCAACTTGTTGGAGTCTCACCTGTATGTTTGTTAAATATGTCTTCAACTTGTTGGACTCTCACCTGTATGTTTGTTAAATATGTCTTCAACTTGTTGGAGTCTCACCTGTATGTTTGTTAAATATGTCTTCAACTTGTTGGAGTCTCACCTGTATGTTTGTTAAATATGTCTTCAACTTGTTGGAGTCTCACCTGTATGTTTGTTAAATATGTCTTCAACTTGTTGGAGTCTCACCTGTATGTTTGTTAAATATGTCTTCAACTTGTTGGACTCTCACCTGTATGTTTGTTAAATATGTCTTCAACTTGTTGGACTCTCACCTGTATGTTTGTTAAATATGTCTTCAACTTGTTGGAGTCTCACCTGTATGTTTGTTAAATATGTCTTCAACTTGTTGGACTCACCTGTATGTTTGTTAAATATGTCTTCAACTTGTTGGAGTCTCACCTGTATGTTTGTTAAATATGTCTTCAACTTGTTGGACTCTCACCTGTATGTTTGTTAAATATGTCTTCAACTTGTTGGAGTCTCACCTGTATGTTTGTTAAATATGTCTTCAACTTGTTGGAGTCTCACCTGTATGTTTGTTAAATATGTCTTCAACTTGTTGGACCCTCACCTGTATGTTTGTTAAATATGTCTTCAACTTGTTGGAGTCTCACCTGTATGTTTGTTAAATATGTCTTCAACTTGTTGGACCCTCACCTGTATGTTTGTTAAATATGTCTTCAACTTGTTGGACTCACCTGTATGTTTGTTAAATATGTCTTCAACTTGTTGGACTCTCACCTGTATGTTTGTTAAATATGTCTTCAACTTGTTGGAGTCTCACCTGTATGTTTGTTAAATATGTCTTCAACTTGTTGGAGTCTCACCTGTATGTTTGTTAAATATGTCTTCAACTTGTTGGACTCTCACCTGTATGTTTGTTAAATATGTCTTCAACTTGTTGGACTCTCACCTGTATGTTTGTTAAATATGTCTTCAACTTGTTGGAGTCTCACCTGTATGTTTGTTAAATATGTCTTCAACTTGTTGGACCCTCACCTGTATGTTTGTTAAATATGTCTTCAACTTGTTGGAGTCTCACCTGTATGTTTGTTAAATATGTCTTCAACTTGTTGGAGTCTCACCTGTATGTTTGTTAAATATGTCTTCAACTTGTTGGAGTCTCACCTGTATGTTTGTTAAATATGTCTTCAACTTGTTGGAGTCTCACCTGTATGTTTGTTAAATATGTCTTCAACTTGTTGGAGTCTCACCTGTATGTTTGTTAAATATGTCTTCAACTTGTTGGACCCTCACCTGTATGTTTGTTAAATGTGTCTTCAACTTGTTGGAGTCTCACCTGTATGTTTGTTAAATGTGTCTTCAACTTGTTGGACTCTCACCTGTATGTTTGTTAAATATGTCTTCAACTTGTTGGACTCTCACCTGTATGTTTGTTAAATATGTCTTCAACTTGTTGGAGTCTCACCTGTATGTTTGTTAAATATGTCTTCAACTTGTTGGAGTCTCACCTGTATGTTTGTTAAATATGTCTTCAACTTGTTGGAGTCTCACCTGTATGTTTGTTAAATATGTCTTCAACTTGTTGGAGTCTCACCTGTATGTTTGTTAAATATGTCTTCAACTTGTTGGAGTCTCACCTGTATGTTTGTTAAATATGTCTTCAACTTGTTGAAGTCTCACCTGTATGTTTGTTAAATATGTCTTCAACTTGTTGGACCCTCACCTGTATGTTTGTTAAATATGTCTTCAACTTGTTGGACCCTCACCTGTATGTTTGTTAAATGTGTCTTCAACTTGTTGGAGTCTCACCTGTATGTTTGTTAAATATGTCTTCAACTTGTTGGAGTCTCACCTGTATGTTTGTTAAATATGTCTTCAACTTGTTGGAGTCTCACCTGTATGTTTGTTAAATATGTCTTCAACTTGTTGGACTCTCACCTGTATGTTTGTTAAATATGTCTTCAACTTGTTGGACCCTCACCTGTATGTTTGTTAAATGTGTCTTCAACTTGTTGGAGTCTCACCTGTATGTTTGTTAAATGTGTCTTCAACTTGTTGGACTCTCACCTGTATGTTTGTTAAATATGTCTTCAACTTGTTGGACTCTCACCTGTATGTTTGTTAAATATGTCTTCAACTTGTTGGAGTCTCACCTGTATGTTTGTTAAATATGTCTTCAACTTGTTGGAGTCTCACCTGTATGTTTGTTAAATATGTCTTCAACTTGTTGGAGTCTCACCTGTATGTTTGTTAAATATGTCTTCAACTTGTTGGAGTCTCACCTGTATGTTTGTTAAATATGTCTTCAACTTGTTGGAGTCTCACCTGTATGTTTGTTAAATATGTCTTCAACTTGTTGAAGTCTCACCTGTATGTTTGTTAAATATGTCTTCAACTTGTTGGACCCTCACCTGTATGTTTGTTAAATATGTCTTCAACTTGTTGGACCCTCACCTGTATGTTTGTTAAATGTGTCTTCAACTTGTTGGAGTCTCACCTGTATGTTTGTTAAATATGTCTTCAACTTGTTGGAGTCTCACCTGTATGTTTGTTAAATATGTCTTCAACTTGTTGGACTCTCACCTGTATGTTTGTTAAATATGTCTTCAACTTGTTGGACCCTCACCTGTATGTTTGTTAAATATGTCTTCAACTTGTTGGAGTCTCACCTGTATGTTTGTTAAATATGTCTTCAACTTGTTGGAGTCTCACCTGTATGTTTGTTAAATATGTCTTCAACTTGTTGGAGTCTCACCTGTATGTTTGTTAAATATGTCTTCAACTTGTTGGAGTCTCACCTGTATGTTTGTTAAATATGTCTTCAACTTGTTGGAGTCTCACCTGTATGTTTGTTAAATATGTCTTCAACTTGTTGGAGTCTCACCTGTATGTTTGTTAAATATGTCTTCAACTTGTTGGAGTCTCACCTGTATGTTTGTTAAATATGTCTTCAACTTGTTGAAGTCTCACCTGTATGTTTGTTAAATATGTCTTCAACTTGTTGGACCCTCACCTGTATGTTTGTTAAATATGTCTTCAACTTGTTGGAGTCTCACCTGTATGTTTGTTAAATATGTCTTCAACTTGTTGGAGTCTCACCTGTATGTTTGTTAAATATGTCTTCAACTTGCCATATTCTAGACTTTCCTTTTACTCACCACTAGTCTTTCCTTTTACTCACCACTAGACTTTCCTTTTACTCACCACTAGACTTTCCTTTTACTCACCACTAGACTTTCCTTTTACTCACCTCTAGACTTTCCTTTTACTCACCACTAGACTTTCCTTATACTCACCACTAGACTGTCCTTTTACTCACCACTAGACTTTCCTTTTACTCACCTCTAGACTTTCCTTTTACTCACCACTAGACTTTCCTTTTACTCACCTCTAGACTTTCCTTTTACTCACCACTAGACTGTCCTTTTACTCACCACTAGACTGTCCTTTTACTCACCACTAGACTTTCCTTATACTCACCACTAGACTGTCCTTTTACTCACCACTAGACTTTCCTTTTACTCACCACTAGACTTTACTTTTACTCACCACTAGACTTTCCTTTTACTCACCACTAGACTTTATTTATACTCACCACTAGACTTTCCTTTTACTCACCACTAGACTTTCCTTTTACTCACCACTAGACTTTCCTTTTACTCACCACTAGACTTTCCTTTTACTCACCACTAGACTTTACTTATACTCACCACTAGACTTTCCTTTTACTCACCACTAGACTTTCCTTTTACTCACCACTAGACTTTCCTTTTACTCACCATTAGACTTTCCTTTTACTCACCACTAGACTTTCCTTTTACTTACCACTAGACTTTCTTTTTACTCACCACTAGACTTTCCTTTTACTCACCACTAGACTTTCTTTTTACTCACCACTAGACTTTCCTTTTACTCACCATTAGACTTTCCTTTTACTCACCACTAGACTTTCCTTTTACTTACCACTAGACTTTCTTTTTACTCACCACTAGACTTTCCTTTTACTCACCACTAGACTTTCCTTTTACTCACCACTAGACTTTCCTTTTACTCACCACTAGACTTTCCTTTTACTCACCTCTAGACTTTCCTTTTACTCACCACTAGACTTTCCTTTTACTCACCACTAGACTTTCCTTTTACTCACCACTAGACTTTCCTTTTACTCACCACTAGACTTTCTTTTTACTCACCACTAGACTTTCCTTTTACTCACCACTAGACTTTCCTTTTACTCACCACTAGACTTTCTTTTTACTCACCACTAGACTTTCCTTTTACTCACCACTAGACTTTACTTTTACTCACCACTAGACTTTCCTTTTACTCACAACTAGACTTTCTTTTTACTCACCACTAGACTTTCCTTTTACTCACCACTAGACTTTCTTTTTACTCACCACTAGACTTTCCTTTTACTCACCACTAGACTTTCCTTTTACTCACCATTAGACTTTCCTTTTACTCACCACTAGACTGTCCTTTTACTCACCACTAGACTTTCCTTTTACTCACCACTAGACTTTCCTTATACTCACCACTAGACTGTCCTTTTACTCACCACTAGACTTTCCTTTTACTCACCACTAGACTTTACTTTTACTCACCACTAGACTTTCCTTTTACTCACCACTAGACTTTACTTATACTCACCACTAGACTTTCCTTTTACTCACCACTAGACTTTCCTTTTACTCACCACTAGACTTTCCTTTTACTCACCACTAGACGTTCCTTTTACTCACCTCTAGACTTTCCTTTTACTCACCACTAGACTTTCCTTTTACTCACCACTAGACTTTACTTATACTCACCACTAGACTTTCCTTGTACTCACCACTAGACTTTCTTTTTACTCACCACTAGACTTTCCTTTTACTCACCACTAGACTTTCCTTTTACTCACCACTAGACTTTCTTTTTACTCACTACTAGACTTTCCTTTTACTCACCACTAGACTTTCCTTTTACTCACCACTAGACTTTCCTTTTACTCACCACTAGACTTTCCTTTTACTCACCACTAGACTTTCTTTTTACTCACCACTAGACTTTCCTTTTACTCACCACTAGACTTTACTTATACTCACCACTAGACTTTCCTTGTACTAACCACTAGACTTTCTTTTTACTCACCACTAGACTTTCCTTTTACTCACCACTAGACTTTCCTTTTACTCACCACTAGACTTTCTTTTTACTCACTACTAGACTTTCCTTTTACTCACCACTAGACTTTCCTTTTACTCACCACTAGACTTTCCTTTTACTCACCACTAGACTTTCCTTTTACTCACCACTAGACTTTCTTTTTACTCACCACTAGACTTTCCTTTTACTCACCACTAGACTTTCCTTAGCTGCAGTAGAAGTTAGAAAAGCATCTTCTCACCTCACGTTGCTCTTCCTGTGCGTCAGGAGGCGGCTCGGCGCTGCAAGAAGACCTTTTCTTCATCCTCATGTGAGAAAGATGAGCTGTTGAAGAAGATGTTGGCCTGGGCTCTTGGAGGCTTCCAACCCTCCGGACCTGATGGATTCAAACCTGCGTCCTCCGAGAACGGTACCTTGTCAATATCACTGCACTGACCTCCTGGGGACTGACCATGCAAATGTCCAGGTGTGAAGGAAGGACCACACGTCCCAAAACACAGACGACGAGGACGGAAAAAGCGAAGAGCCAGCGCGAGCATGAAGGTGGACATGGAGGTGGAAATGAAGGAAGCCTGCATCTCCCTCAGCAAACTGTCACATGACCCCGGAGACAAGTCCACACATGACCCCGGAGACAAGTCCACCCCCAAACAGTCACATGACCCCGGAGACAAGTCCACCCCCAAACAGTCACATGACCCCAGAGACAAGTCCACCCCCAAGAGCGCAGCAAAGCGCAAGAAGGTCCTCCCCAAAGAGAGCCCCGGCTCCAAAAAGCGAGGTGCGCTGGAGGAGAAGCCAGGCTGTGGGCCTAGTAAGAGGTCCTTCACCCACTACAACAAGGTCAACCAGTCCAACAGCGCCATCTACACTCAGCCAGACCAGAAGCTCAGAGGTGAACCTTCTCCTCTAACTGTCATAAATCACCTTGCTGCACTGACACAAGTCAGGTAAAAAGGGTTAGGGTTAGGTTTAGGTATGATGTACCGTATTTTCCGCACCATAAGGCGCCCTGGGTTATAAGCCGCGCCTTCAATGAACGGCATATTTCAAAACTTTGTCCACCTATAAGCCGCCCCGTGTTATAAGCCGCATCTAACTGCGCTAAAGGAATGTCAAAAAAACAGTCAGATAGGTCAGTCAAACTTTAATAATATATTAAAAACCAGCGTGATGTGGGCGCGCATGGAGTCGTATATCAACATGGACAGAGCTGCGTGAAAAAAGCCACCCGGCCTCTTCGCGTAAACTTAAACTTACCTTAACCACTCGCTCATCTTTTCTTCATCCATCCCTTCGAGTTAGCTTTTATGATGACGCCGGCTGGAAAGGTCTCTTTTGGCAAGGTCTTCCTTTTGAATATCACCATGGGTGGAAGTTTCTGGCCATTAGCATGGCAAGCTAGAACCACAGTGAAGGATGACTTCTCATTCCCTGTGGTGCGAATATTCACCGTACGTGCTCCCGTTGTATCCACAGTGCGGTTCACAGGAATATCAGTTGCTGTGAAATAGTAATCCGTATGCGGATGGAGAGATTGCGTCTTTTCATGAACCGGATCCCTGACGCTTAGTAGGAGCCATTTTGTGGTCTTTACAGATGTAAACACACAAAGGTAATGAAACGGTAATATCCGCGCGCTTTTTCTTCTTCTACGCGGGCGGGTGGTTGCTTACAGTAGAAGAAGAAGCGCTTCCTGTTCTATGGGGGCGGGTGCTTACCTTGGCGGTTGCTTGCGTAGAAAAAGAAGCGCTTCCTGTTCTACCGGGAAAAAAGATGGCGGCTGTTTACCGAAGTTGCGAGACCGAAACTTTATGAAAATGAATCTTAATATTTATCCATATATAAAGCGCACCGGGTTATGAGGCGCACTGTCAGCTTTTGAGAAAATTTGTGGTTTTTAGGTGCGGAAAATACGGTAGTTCATGTAGACCTGGGACTACATTTCATCCCAGGTCCAAGATGCAATGTTTACATCACAAAAGCCAACATTAAAACTCCTAATTCCTTCAGAGCAGCACTATAGCAGCTTGATGACATGTTCTTACAGCAGTCATCCAACAATGTTGAAGGTTAAAAATCATTATTTGAAGGTCACTACATTGCCAAAAGTATTTGGCCACCTGCCTTTACTGACGTATGAACTTGAAGTGCCATCCCATGGGAATTGTCCAAAATGTTTTGCTATCCTGGGGCATTCAAAGTTCCTTTCACTAAGCCCAACCCCACACCATAATTCCTCCTCCACCAAATTTCACACTGGGCACAATGCGGTCCGAAATGTAGCGTTCTCCTGGCAACCTCCAAACCCGGACTGGTCCATCAGATTGCTAGGTGGAAAAGTGTGATTCATCAGTCCAGAGAAGGCGTGTCCACTGCTCTAGAGTCCAGTGGCGACGTGCTTTGCATTGGACTTGGTGATGCATGGCTTAGACGCAGCTGCTCGGCCATGGAAACCTATTCCATGAAGCTCTCTGCGTACCGTACGTGGGCTAATTGGAAGGTTCAGATGAAGTTTGGAGCTCTGTAGCAACTGGCTCTCAGTCTCCGTTCTAATTCATTCCAAAGGTGTTCTGTCAGGACTCTGTGCAGGCCAGTCAAGTCCATCCACACCAGACTCTGTCATCCATGTCTTTATGGACCTTGCTTTGTGCACTGGTGCACAGTCATGTTGGAAGAGGAAGGGGCCCGCTCCAAACTGTTCCCACAAGGTTGGGAGCATGGAATTTTCCAGAATGTTTTGGTGTCCTGGAGCATTCAAAGTTCCTTTCACTGGAACTAAGGGGCCAACTCCACGTGCTTTACACCACTGCATCAGACACTTTGCATTGCACTTGGTGATGTATGGCTTAGATGCAGCTGCTCGGCCATGGAAACCCATTCCATGAGGCTCTCTGCGTACTGCACGTGGGCTAATTGGAAGGTCACATGTAGTTTGGAGCTCTGTAGCAAGTGACTGTGCAGAACGTCTTTGCACTATGCTGACCTCTCTGTCAGTTTACGTGACCTACCACTTGGTGGCTGAGTTGCTGTTGTTCCCAAACTCTATTAGTCACTGATGTAGTTCATGACTGTTTGTATTATTAGTCACTGATGTAGTTCATGACTGTTTGTATTATTAGTCACTGATGTAGTTCATGACTGTTTGTATCATTAGTCACTGATGTAGTTCATGACTGTTTGTATTGTTAGTCACTGATGTAGTTCATGACTGTTTGTATTATTAGTCACTGATGTAGTTCATGACTGTTTGTATTATTAGTCACTGATGTAGTTCATGACTGTTTGTATTATTAGTCACTGATGTAGTTCATGACTGTTTGTATTATTAGTCACTGATGTAGTTCATGACTGTTTGTATTGTTAGTCACTGATGTAGTTCATGACTGTTTGTATTATTAGTCACTGATGTAGTTCATGACTGTTTGAATTATTAGTCACTGATGTAGTTCATGACTGTTTGTATTATTAGTCACTGATGTAGTTCATGACTGTTTGTATTGTTAGTCACTGATGTAGTTCATGACTGTTTGTATTATTAGTCACTGATGTAGTTCATGACTGTTTGTATTATTAGTCACTGATGTAGTTCATGACTGTTTGTATTGTTAGTCACTGATGTAGTTCATGACTGTTTGTATTATTAGTCACTGATGTAGTTCATGACTGTTTGTATTATTAGTCACTGATGTAGTTCATGACTGTTTGTATTATTAGTCACTGATGTAGTTCATGACTGTTTGTATTGTTAGTCACTGATGTAGTTCATGACTGTTTGTATTATTAGTCACTGATGTAGTTCATGACTGTTTGAATTATTAGTCACTGATGTAGTTCATGACTGTTTGTATCATTAGTCACTGATGTAGTTCATGACTGTTTGTATTATTAGTCACTGATGTAGTTCATGACTGTTTGTATTATTAGTCACTGATGTAGTTCATGACTGTTTGTATTATTAGTCACTGATGTAGTTCATGACTGTTTGTATTATTAGTCACTGATGTAGTTCATGACTGTTTGTATTATTAGTCACTGATGTAGTTCATGACTGTTTGTATTATTAGTCACTGATGTAGTTCATGACTGTTTGTATTATTAGTCACTGATGTAGTTCATGACTGTTTGTATTGTTAGTCACTGATGTAGTTCATGACTGTTTGTATTATTAGTCACTGATGTAGTTCATGACTGTTTGAATTATTAGTCACTGATGTAGTTCATGACTGTTTGTATCATTAGTCACTGATGTAGTTCATGACTGTTTGTATTATTAGTCACTGATGTAGTTCATGACTGTTTGTATTATTAGTCACTGATGTAGTTCATGACTGTTTGTATTATTAGTCACTGATGTAGTTCATGACTGTTTGTATTATTAGTCACTGATGTAGTTCATGACTGTTTGTATTATTAGTCACTGATGTAGTTCATGACTGTTTGTATTATTAGTCACTGATGTAGTTCATGACTGTTTGTATTATTAGTCACTGATGTAGTTCATGACTGTTTGTATTATTAGTCACTGATGTAGTTCATGACTGTTTGTATTATTAGTCACTGATGTAGTTCATGACTGTTTGTATTATTAGTCACTGATGTAGTTCATGACTGTTTGTATTATTAGTCACTGATGTAGTTCATGACTGTTTGTATTATTAGTCACTGATGTAGTTCATGACTGTTTGTATTATTAGTCACTGATGTAGTTCATGACTGTTTGTATTGTTAGTCACTGATGTAGTTCATGACTGTTTGTATTATTAGTCACTGATGTAGTTCATGACTGTTTGTATTGTTAGTCACTGATGTAGTTCATGACTGTTTGTATTATTAGTCACTGATGTAGTTCATGACTGTTTGTATTGTTAGTCACTGATGTAGTTCATGACTGTTTGTATTATTAGTCACTGATGTAGTTCATGACTGTTTGTATTATTAGTCACTGATGTAGTTCATGACTGTTTGTATTATTAGTCACTGATGTAGTTCATGACTGTTTGTATCATTAGTCACTGATGTAGTTCATGACTGTTTGTATTATTAGTCACTGATGTAGTTCATGACTGTTTGTATTATTAGTCACTGATGTAGTTCATGACTGTTTGTATTATTAGTCACTGATGTAGTTCATGACTGTTTGTATTATTAGTCACTGATGTAGTTCATGACTGTTTGTATTATTAGTCACTGATGTAGTTCATGACTGTTTGTATTATTAGTCACTGATGTAGTTCATGACTGTTTGTATTATTAGTCACTGATGTAGTTCATGACTGTTTGTATTATTAGTCACTGATGTAGTTCATGACTGTTTGTATTATTAGTCACTGATGTAGTTCATGACTGTTTGTATTATTAGTCACTGATGTAGTTCATGACTGTTTGTATTATTAGTCACTGATGTAGTTCATGACTGTTTGTATTGTTAGTCACTGATGTAGTTCATGACTGTTTGTATTATTAGTCACTGATGTAGTTCATGACTGTTTGTATTGTTAGTCACTGATGTAGTTCATGACTGTTTGTATTATTAGTCACTGATGTAGTTCATGACTGTTTGTATTGTTAGTCACTGATGTAGTTCATGACTGTTTGTATTATTAGTCACTGATGTAGTTCATGACTGTTTGTATTATTAGTCACTGATGTAGTTCATGACTGTTTGTATTATTAGTCACTGATGTAGTTCATGACTGTTTGTATTATTAGTCACTGATGTAGTTCATGACTGTTTGTATTGTTAGTCACTGATGTAGTTCATGACTGTTTGTATTATTAGTCACTGATGTAGTTCATGACTGTTTGTATTATTAGTCACTGATGTAGTTCATGACTGTTTGTATTGTTAGTCACTGATGTAGTTCATGACTGTTTGTATTATTAGTCACTGATGTAGTTCATGACTGTTTGAATTATTAGTCACTGATGTAGTTCATGACTGTTTGTATCATTAGTCACTGATGTAGTTCATGACTGTTTGTATTGTTAGTCACTGATGTAGTTCATGACTGTTTGTATTATTAGTCACTGATGTAGTTCATGACTGTTTGTATTATTAGTCACTGATGTAGTTCATGACTGTTTGTATTGTTAGTCACTGATGTAGTTCATGACTGTTTGTATTATTAGTCACTGATGTAGTTCATGACTGTTTGAATTATTAGTCACTGATGTAGTTCATGACTGTTTGTATCATTAGTCACTGATGTAGTTCATGACTGTTTGTATTATTAGTCACTGATGTAGTTCATGACTGTTTGTATTATTAGTCACTGATGTAGTTCATGACTGTTTGTATTATTAGTCACTGATGTAGTTCATGACTGTTTGTATTATTAGTCACTGATGTAGTTCATGACTGTTTGTATTATTAGTCACTGATGTAGTTCATGACTGTTTGTATTATTAGTCACTGATGTAGTTCATGACTGTTTGTATCATTAGTCACTGATGTAGTTCATGACTGTTTGTATTATTAGTCACTGATGTAGTTCATGACTGTTTGTATTATTAGTCACTGATGTAGTTCATGACTGTTTGTATTATTAGTCACTGATGTAGTTCATGACTGTTTGTATTATTAGTCACTGATGTAGTTCATGACTGTTTGTATTATTAGTCACTGATGTAGTTCATGACTGTTTGTATTATTAGTCACTGATGTAGTTCATGACTGTTTGTATTATTAGTCACTGATGTAGTTCATGACTGTTTGTATTATTAGTCACTGATGTAGTTCATGACTGTTTGTATTATTAGTCACTGATGTAGTTCATGACTGTTTGTATTATTAGTCACTGATGTAGTTCATGACTGTTTGTATTATTAGTTACTGATGTAGTTCATGACTGTTTGTATTGTTAGTCACTGATGTAGTTCATGACTGTTTGTATTATTAGTCACTGATGTAGTTCATGACTGTTTGTATTGTTAGTCACTGATGTAGTTCATGACTGTTTGTATTATTAGTCACTGATGTAGTTCATGACTGTTTGTATTGTTAGTCACTGATGTAGTTCATGACTGTTTGTATTATTAGTCACTGATGTAGTTCATGACTGTTTGTATTATTAGTCACTGATGTAGTTCATGACTGTTTGTATTATTAGTCACTGATGTAGTTCATGACTGTTTGTATTGTTAGTCACTGATGTAGTTCATGACTGTTTGTATTATTAGTCACTGATGTAGTTCATGACTGTTTGAATTATTAGTCACTGATGTAGTTCATGACTGTTTGTATCATTAGTCACTGATGTAGTTCATGACTGTTTGTATTGTTAGTCACTGATGTAGTTCATGACTGTTTGTATTATTAGTCACTGATGTAGTTCATGACTGTTTGTATTATTAGTCACTGATGTAGTTCATGACTGTTTGTATTGTTAGTCACTGATGTAGTTCATGACTGTTTGTATTATTAGTCACTGATGTAGTTCATGACTGTTTGAATTATTAGTCACTGATGTAGTTCATGACTGTTTGTATCATTAGTCACTGATGTAGTTCATGACTGTTTGTATTATTAGTCACTGATGTAGTTCATGACTGTTTGTATTATTAGTCACTGATGTAGTTCATGACTGTTTGTATTATTAGTCACTGATGTAGTTCATGACTGTTTGTATTATTAGTCACTGATGTAGTTCATGACTGTTTGTATTATTAGTCACTGATGTAGTTCATGACTGTTTGTATTATTAGTCACTGATGTAGTTCATGACTGTTTGTATTATTAGTCACTGATGTAGTTCATGACTGTTTGTATTATTAGTCACTGATGTAGTTCATGACTGGGTTTTTGTGTGTGTGTGCAGAGGAAACCATTAGGAGAATCGTGGACGAAAACCTGGACATCGAAGGTTAGTATGTTGTAGAGTTGTATGGTATACTGGTACTAGTATAGTACCGTCATACTAATGAATCATATTCTGTACTATACCGCCTCTAAAAAGTACCGGTTCCCCAACCCTTTTTTTTTAACGGGCATGACGGTGCGTCATCACTTGGTGACATTGCTGGTTTTAGGAGCAGAGGAGCATGTATGGCAGCGCACACACACAGAGTACTTACAAGCAGACACAGTGTGTGGACAGAAAAGGGAGAATGTACGCATAAAACAAAGCTAGTATATAGTAAAACAAAGCTAGTATATAGTAAAACAAAGCTAGTATATAGTAAAACAAAGCTAGTATGTAGTAAAACAAAGCTAGTATGTAGTAAAACAAAGCTAGTATATAGTAAAACAAAGCTAGAATGTAGTAAAACAAAGCTAGTATGTAGTAAAACATAGCTAGTATATAGTAAAACAAAGCTAGTATGTAGTAAAACAAAGCTAGTATGTAGTAAAACAAACCTAGTATGTAGTAAAACAAAGCTAGTATGTAGTAAAACAAAGCTAGTATATAGTAAAACAAAGCTAGTATGTAGTAAAACAAAGCTAGTATATAGTAAAACAAACCTAGTATGTAGTAAAACAAAGCTAGTATGTAGTAAAACAAAGCTAGTATATAGTAAAACAAAGCTAGTATGTAGTAAAACAAAGCTAGTATGTAGTAAAACAAAGCTAGTATATAGTAAAACAAAGCTAGTATGTAGTAAAACAAAGCTAGTATGTAGTAAAACAAAGCTAGTATGTAGTAAAACCAACCTAGTATGTAGTAAAACAAAGCTAGTATATAGTAAAACAAAGCTAGTATGTAGTAAAACAAAGCTAGTATGTAGTAAAACAAAGCTAGTATGTAGTAAAACAAAGCTAGTATGTAGTAAAACAAAGCTAGTATGTAGTAAAACAAAGCTAGTATGTAGTAAAACAAAGCTAGTATATAGTAAAACAAAGCTAGTATGTAGTAAAACAAAGCTAGTATATAGTAAAACAAAGCTAGTATGTAGTAAAACAAAGCTAGTATGTAGTAAAACAAAGCTAGTATGTAGTAAAACAAAGCTAGTATGTAGTAAAACAAAGCTAGTATATAGTAAAACAAAGCTAGTATGTAGTAAAACAAAGCTAGTATGTAGTAAAACAAAGCTAGTATATAGTAAAACAAAGCTAGGAAGTAGTAAAACAAAGCTAGTATGTAGTAAAACAAAGCTAGGAAGTAGTAAAACAAAGCTAGTATATAGTAAAACAAAGCTAGTATATAGTAAAACAAAGCTAGTATATAGTAAAACAAAGCTAGTATATAGTAAAACAAAGCTAGTATATAGTAAAACAAAGCTAGTATGTAGTAAAACAAAGCTAGTATGTAGAAAAACAAAGCTAGTATATATTAGAACAAAGCTAGTATGTAGTAAAACAAAGCTAGAATGTAGTAAAACAAAGCTAGAATATAGTACCGTAAAAAAAAAGCTAGTATGTAGTAAAACAAAGCTAGAATGTAGTAAAACAAAGCTAGAATATAGTACCGTAAAAAAAAAGCTAGTATGTAGTAAAACAAAGCTAGTATGTAGTACAACTAAAGGCTGTGTGGAGACAGGGTTGTGCAGGATTGGATGTGAGTTGTGTTGTTGGTGTGTGCAGGTTTCCTCAGATTGGATGTGAGTTGTGTTGTTGGTGTGTGCAGGTTTCCTCAGATTGGGTGTGAGTTGTGTTGTTGGTGTCTGCAGGTTTCCTCAGATTGGATGTGAGTTGTGTTGTTGGTGTGTGCAGGTTTCTGTCTGTGCTGTGGCGAGGAGAAGGTGGACATGGTCCATCCTCTGTTCAAAGGAGGTCTCTGCTTGACGTGCAAGGTAAGGAAGCCTGGCTTGTGTCTGAGCCAGCAGCTGTAGCAAGTCAACTCTGGTGTGCAGGACAACTTCACAGAGACCTTGTATCGCTACGACGAGGACGGCTACCAGTCCTACTGCACCATCTGCTGCTACGGCATGGAGGTCATCCTGTGTGGCAACGACGGCTGCTGCAGGTGCGTCTACTTAATACGTCTACTTGATACGTCTACTTGATACGTCTACTTGATACCACGCTGATACATCTGCTGCTCTTCTCCCAGGTCCTACTGTGGAGACTGTCTCAACGTCCTGGTAGGGGGAGGCACCTTCGACTCGCTCAAAGACGTGGACCCCTGGATCTGCTACCTGTGCCAGGACCACCAGGCCCACCGGGCCCTCATTCCCAGGGAGGACTGGAGCATTCAAGTTCAGCAGTACTTTGTCAACAACAGCGCCATGGAGTTTGTGAGTCAGCACTTTCTTTTAAAGCAGCAGACATATAACACTGACAACTAGAAGAAGCAACACTTCTTAATAGGAAAGAATAATTTAAGAAGATCCTGAATCCAGGCGGTGATCCGGATCATCCACAAATATCTAATCACCGGTTCCTTTTCCCGTTTATGACATTTCCTGAAATCTTCTGGTTATGATCTTCAAGAAACAGCAACACTGGTGTCCTTCTAATCATTTTGATACAAACTAGCAAACACAGAGCATTCTGGAAGATGTCTTGGTCAGGGTGCAGGAAGTGATGCCCTTATATGGTCACGGCTGTGACGTCATCAATCAATCTACAACACTGAAAGTGCACAAACAATAGACAAAATGGAAAATTGTAGAAAATAAGTCAAAGTGTCAGTACAGTATCATAGGGAAATAAATAAGCAATGATAATAAAAACAGACATAGCTCATCAAAAAATAAAATAGCACTAGAATAGCTATAGGTCCCTCTATATATAATATAATACTAATAAAGTACCTGCTGTATATAATATAGTAATAAAGTACCTGCTGTATATAATATCATAGTAATAAAGTACCCTCTGTATATAATATCATAGTAATAAAGTACCCGCTGTATATAATATCATAGTAATAAAGTACCCTCTATATATAATATCATAGTAATAAAGTACCTGTTGTATATAATATCATAGTAATAAAGTACCCTCTGTATATAATATCATAGTAATAAAGTACACTCTATATATAATATCATAGTAATAAAGTACCCTCTATATATAATATCATAGTAATAAAGTACCCTCTATATATAATATCATAGTAATAAAGTACCCTCTATATATAATATCATAGTAATAAAGTACCCGCTGTATATAATATCATAGTAATAAAGTACCCTCTATATATAATATCATAGTAATAAAGTACCCTCTATATATAATATCATATTAATAAAGTACCCTCTGTATATAATATCATAGTAATAAAGTACCCTCTATATATAATATCATAGTAATAAAGTACCCTCTATATATAATATCATAGTAATAAAGTACCCTCTATATATAATATCATAGTAATAAAGTACCCTCTATATATAATATCATAGCAATAAAGTACCCTCTATATATAATATCATAGTAATAAAGTACCCTCTATATATAATATCATAGTAATAAAGTACCCTCTATATATAATATCATAGTAATAAAGTACCCTCTATATATAATATCATAGTAATAAAGTACCCTCTATGTATAATATCATAGTAATAAAGTACCCGCTGTATATAATATCATAGTAATAAAGTACCCTCTATATATAATATCATAGTAATAAAGTACCCTCTATATATAATATCATAGTAATAAAGTACCCTCTATATATAATATCATAGTAATAAAGTACCCTCTATATATAATATCATAGTAATAAAGTACCCTCTATATATAATATCATAGTAATAAAGTACCCTCTATATATAATATCATAGTAATAAAGTACCCTCTATATATAATATCATAGTAATAAAGTACCCTTTATATATAATATCATATTAATAAAGTACCCTTTATATATAATATCATAGTAATAAAGTACCCTCTATATATAATATCATAGTAATAAAGTACCTTTTATATATAATATCATAGTTATAAAGTACCTTTTATATATAATATCATAGTAATAAAGTACCCTCTATATATAATATCATAGTAATAAAGTACCCTCTATATATAATATCATAGTAATAAAGTACCCTCTATATATAATATCATAGTAATAAAGTACCCTCTATATACATCATAGTAATAATGTACCCTCTATATATAATATCATAGTAATAAAGTACCTTTTATATATAATATAGTAATAAAGTACCCTCTGTATATAATATCAGAGTAATAAAGTACCCTCTATATATAATATCATAGTAATAAAGTACCCTCTATATATAATATCATAGTAATAAAGTACCCTCTATATATAATATCATAGTAATAAAGTACCCTCTATATATAATATCATACTAATAAAGTACCCGCTGTATATAATATCATAGTAATAAAGTACCCTTTATATATAATATCATAGTAATAAAGTACCCTCTATATATAATATCATAGTAATAAAGTACCCTCTGTATATAATATCATAGTAATAAAGTACACGCTGTATATAATATCATAGTAATATAGTACCCTCTATATATAATATCATACTAATAAAGTACCCTCTATATATAATATCATAGTAATAAAGTACCCTCTATATATAATATCATACTAATAAAGTACCCTCTATATATAATATCATAGTAATAAAGTACCCTCTATATATAATATCATACTAATAAAGTACCCTCTATATATAATATCATAGTAATAAAGTACCCGCTGTATATAATATCATAGTAATAAAGTACCCTCTATATATAATATCATAGTAATAAAGTACCCTCTATATATAATATCATAGTAATAAAGTACCCTCTATATATAATATCATAGTAATAAAGTACCCTCTATATATAATATCATAGTAATAAAGTACCCTCTATATATAATATCATAGTAATAAAGTACCCTCTGTATATAATATCATAGTAATAAAGTACCCTCTATATATAATATCATAGTAATAAAGTACCCTCTATGTATAATATCATAGTAATAAAGTACCCTCTATATATAATATCATAGTAATAAAGTACCCTCTATATATAATATCATAGTAATAAAGTACCCTCTATATATAATATCATAGTGATAAAGTACCCTTTATATATAATATCATAGTAATAAAGTACCCTCTATATATAATATCATACTAATAAAGTACCCGCTGTATATAATATCATAGTAATAAAGTACCCTCTATATATAATATCATAGTAATAAAGTACCCTCTGTATATAATATCATAGTAATAAAGTACCCGCTGTATATAATATCATAGTAATAAAGTACCCTCTATATATAATATCATAGTAATAAAGTACCCTCTGTATATAATATCATAGTAATAAAGTACCCTCTATATATAATATCATAGTAATAAAGTACCCTCTATGTATAATATCATAGTAATAAAGTACCCTCTATATATACTATCATAGTAATAAAGTACCCTCTATATATAATATCATAGTAATAAAATACCTGCTGTATATAATATCATAGTAATAAAGTACCCTCTGTATATAATATCATAGTAATAAAGTACACGCTGTATATAATATCATAGTAATATAGTACCCTCTATATATAATATCATACTAATAAAGTACCCTCTATATATAATATCATAGTAATAAAGTACCCTCTATATATAATATCATACTAATAAAGTACCCTCTATATATAATATCATAGTAATAAAGTACCCTCTATATATAATATCATACTAATAAAGTACCCTCTATATATAATATCATAGTAATAAAGTACCCGCTGTATATAATATCATAGTAATAAAGTACCCTCTATATATAATATCATAGTAATAAAGTACCCTCTATATATAATATCATAGTAATAAAGTACCCTCTATATATAATATCATAGTAATAAAGTATACAAACATATACAGTATATGAAATACATGATATGCATGTAGACAACTTCATGGTAAACCATTCTAGAAAAGATCCTAAAAGCAACTCCTCGTTCATCCCTTTGGATCAGACCTGGACAAATGAAGGGCCGGGGGCCACATGGGGCCCCTTAAGCTTTTCAATCTGTCCCGCCTGACATGACCTAGTCATTGTTTAAGATGTAGTATTAAGTGTAGCTGCCATTATGATGTAAGTCAGTAGGAAACAGCAGGTACAACGCGAGGTTCTGTTGATATAAAAAGTGCTTCTCGCCTTCCTGTCGGTCGTTTTTTCTTAATAATGATCTGGCAGCAGCCAGACCCTGAGGTTTCTGGCACGGCCGCTCTACCCGTCACGCCATGACACCATCTGTTTGTACCACGCGGCTGACTTCGGTTTCCATCTTGACCTCTGCCCTCCTTGTCTAGGAGCCCCACCGTGTCTACCCCTCCATCCCCGCCAGCCAGCGCAGACCCATCAGAGTCCTCTCGCTGTTTGACGGCATCGCCACAGGTCAGCCCGCACACAAATAGCAGCGTGTATTGTCGGGGGCTTTGGCTTCAAGTCCGTGGTCACCCTGCAGGCTACCTGGTGTTGAAGGACCTGGGCTTTAAAATCCAGACTTACGTGGCCTCCGAGATTTGTGAGGACTCCCTGGCGGTCACGCTGGTCAACCACGAGGGGAAGATCAACCAAGTTGGAGACACCCGCAACATCTCCAAGGAGCTGGTAAGAAGCTCCCGCACGCCATGAAGTGGTGTTGAAGGACTGACTTCATCACTTTTCACTTCTAGATCCAGGAGTGGGGTCCCTTTGACCTGCTGATTGGTGGAAGCCCCTGCAACGACCTCTCCATCGTCAACCCCATCCGCAAAGGAATCTACGGTTGGTGATTGATTGGCACTCTATATGTTTTGTTTGTCTGCGATGAGGTGGCCACTTGTCCGGGGTCTACCCCGCCTTCCGCCCGATTGTAGCTGAGATAGGCTCCAGCGACCCCGAAGGGAATAAGCGGTAGAAAATGGATGTTTTGTTTCTTCAAGATGTCCTCTTTGTCCCAAAGGAAGGCTCTCAATTGGTGCACTTCCACTTCAATGTGCTAAGATCCAAATAGCGTGTGCTATTAGTGGGCTTCACCATTTATGACCCAACTTTTTCCACTCCAGGTGTCAATGACATGTAACCAAACAAAGTCAACACAAGGTCATACGTAACACACTTATTCAACTTTGTGGACATGAACAAATACATTATACATCATTTACAATGACACATATCTACATCCTTTGCAATGCATGATGGGTAAGGCTGAAACGACGTCATCGGTTACGTAAATACGTCGACGCCGTTTTTATGCGTCGACGCATAAAAAGTTGTGTGCATGTAGCGTGCTTAGTCTGGAGGCTAAATACACACAGTGTGTTATGTAACTGTTGTTTAGTGTTGATATTCTTTGCTTAGTTTGATAAATGTTGGAGCAGTTTGCTTCATCAGGAGGGTGAAGTCGCTCAACTTAAAGTGTTGGATTTAACTGTGTTGGATCATTGACTGCTGGTGAGGGCATAGAAAAAGGGGCATTTTTCTACCAGTAGACAGCGTTTAAGATCGAGTGTTGCACTGCTAAATTAATAATATATTTATATTGAATATGGATTTTAAATATGTATCTAAATAGGTGGTTAATTGGTTAGGTATTAATTTATTTGCATATTGGGTTTTCTGCTGCATTTATCTATTGTGTTTCTGGGTTTAAATGTATTTTATATGTATCTTGCTGCATTTATGTTGAGACAATTTATTTAAAATCTGTTTTAACTTAAAGGGAAAAGATGTGTCCATTTTCTTGCACTTGTTTAATGGTTAAGAGTTTGATAGCCTAATTAATAATTGTAAATTATGGGATTGATAATTGATTGATTTTTTACAGCATGTTAATCTTGTGGTGTTTTGTCCTTAAAGGTTTTTCACCTACTAAAGAAGCTAAAGGCTACTAAAGACAGCTAATGACAGCTAAAGAAACTAAAGTCTACTAACACTGCTAAAGACTGCTAAAAAGACTAAAGAAGAAAAAAGAAGCTGTTTCTTCGTTGGAAAAACTGTTGCAAACTAAAGGAAAATAAAAGTAAAAAGTAACTCCGGTCTGGTCTTTTGAGTGAAATCCAGAAGCCACATTCAGCATTGGTACATCCCTTCAAGTGTGGGATAAGCACAGCGAAAAAAGCCAAACACTTGACAGTTGTTGTATGCACACTCTGTCGAGCGGAAATGGCCTATCATAGCAGCACAACGGCTATGAAGGAACATTTGAAAAGAAAACACCCGACAGCGTTCTTGCCATCACCATCAACTAGTCAATGGTCCGCGTGAGTATACGTTGTCATCATTACACAAAAACATGAATGTGTCATTTGTATCTGCGTTGTAAATTCATAAACTAAAACACCGTTTCGCTCTGAGAGGCGCGTTTGGCGTGCCTGTTCAGTGTTTACAAAGACGCGCTCCTCTTTAACGCTAACGTTAATTAGTTGTGCAAATACCTTTTACAACATTAACAGTTACATATACTATGTACAAACCAACAATTCACTTTCACTTTAATCATACTATCATTGTTGTGTTATTAAGCAAAATAAGCAATACTTTTACTTTTGTTGAAATGTTTACACTGTTACAGAATATTTCGTTTTGCACTTTTTTGTATTGGATGTTTATCTTTATTTTTGCACATTTTAAAGCAAAATAAGCAATACTTTTACTTTAGAAATGCTTATACTATTGCAGAATATTAAGATTTGCACTGGATGTTTACTTTTATATTTGCACATTAAAAAGCAAATAAGCTACTTTTAATTTTGTTAAATGTTAAAAGTTTTAAATGTTTACATTGTTACAGAATATTTTGTCATGTTGTTGTCAATGTTGACTGAGTGGCCATACTTTTTTTTTTGTAAATAAGTCATACCTTTTGAAAAAACTGGCCTAAATTTATTTTTTCATCTTCATTTCAAATAAAAAAATAATCGGTAAAAGCAAAAATAATCTATAGATTAATCGAAAAAAATAATATATACGGTAGATTAACCGATTAATCGAAAAAAATAATCTATAGATTAATCGATAGAATAATAATCGTTAGCTGCAGCCTTAATGATGGGTAATATATCTCCATACTTCCCCATGTCAGCATTTTAGCTGCTTGATATTTCTGATTGGTTACAAAACGTTAAGGAATCTAACTTTCCCATACACTTAATAGTCAATGTTGTATCATTTGTACTTCATATTGCATTGTCATCAGGGTTTGTTTTAATCCAGGTGTGTCCAAAGTAGTTTTGGACAAAGCTCCAGTCACTTTGTAATGAAGTAGACAGAAGATTAAAGAAGGTGGCCGCCACATCCTTGTTGGTTCTGTTGGTGGTCAACAGATGATCAATTGTAGCAAAATGTGACCTTAATACCTCCAGTCCTGTGGGCTTCATTCATTTTGGAGCGCGATAAAAGTGCTAACAAACCCTTCTCTCCTCCAGAGGGTTCCGGAAGGCTCTTCTTTGACTTCTACCGCGTCCTGCAGATGCTGAAGCCCAAGGAGAAAGACTCCAGGCCGTTCTTCTGGCTGTTTGAGAACGTAGTCTTCATGAACACTCACGACAAAGTCAACATCTGCCGCTTCCTCGAGGTTCTTCTGGCCTTTTTTGGTGTTTCTTTGTTTACGTTGTCTCTCCTTCATTCTCACGCTTGGGTTCTCCTTCGACAGTGCAACCCAGTCCTGGTGGACGCCGTCAAAGTCAGCCCGGCCCACCGAGCTCGTTACTTCTGGGGGAACATTCCAGGGATGAGCAGGTGAGTCCACTTACTTACTCCTTAGATGTGTGCTGCTTACCGTATTTTCCGCACCATAAAGCGCCCTGGGTTATAAGCCGCGCCTTCAATGAACGGCATATTTCAAAACTTTGTCCACCTATAAGCCGCCTGGTGTTGTAAGCCGCATCTAACTGCGCTAAAGGAATGTCAAAAAAACAGTCAGATAGGTCAGTCAAACTTTAATAATATATTAAAAACCAGCGTGATGTGGGCGCGCATGGAGTCGTATATCAACATGGACAGAGCTGCGTGAAAAAAGCCACCCGGCCTCTTCGCGTAAACTTAAACTTACCTTAACCACTCGCTCATCTTTTCTTCATCCATCCCTTCGAGTTAGCTTTTATGATGACGCCGGCTGGAAAGGTCTCTTTTGGCAAGGTCTTCCTTTTGAATATCACCATGGGTGGAAGTTTCTGGCCATTAGCATGGCAAGCTAGAACCACAGTGAAGGATGACTTCTCATTCCCTGTGGTGCGAATATTCACCGTACGTGCTCCCGTTGTATCCACAGTGCGGTTCACAGGAATATCAGTTGCTGTGAAATAGTAATCCGTGTGCGGATGGAGAGATTGCGTCTTTTCATGAAGCGGATCCCTGACGCTTAGTAGGAGCCATTTTGTGGTCTTTACAGATGTAAACACACAAAGGAAATGAAACGTACCGGTACGGTAATATCCGCGCGCTTTTTCTTCTTCTACGCGGGCGGGTGGTTGCTTACAGTAGAAGAAGAAGCGCTTCCTGTTCTATGGGGGCGGGTGCTTACCTTGGCGGTTGCTTGCGTAGAAGAAGAAGCGCTTCCTGTTCTACCGGGAAAAAAGATGGCGGCTGTTTACCGAAGTTGCGAGACCGAAACTTTATGAAAATGAATCTTAATATTAATCCATATATAAAGCGCACCGGGTTATAAGGCGCACTGTCAGCTTTTGAGAAAATTTGTGGTTTTTAGGTGCGCCTTATAGTGCGTAAAATACGGTACTTTGTTTGGCTTCTCCATCTTGCTGACTCTTGTAGGCTGTTCTGTTAAAGTGTCCTTGTCTCCTCCAGACCCATCACAGCCTCCCAAAGTGACAAGTTGAATCTCCAGGACTGTTTGGAGATCGGCAGAGAAGCCAGGGTGAGTGAGTCCTCTACTCCTGAGTCTCAGGCCGTACTCACACCGGACCAGTCGTACCGTGCCTGGGCCCACAAGTCTGGCACCTGTGCGCTGGTTCATGCTTTAGACAGGAACATATCCCCTTTATTACAAGAGGTAGGCCAGGGCTCCACATGGACAACCTGACGCTAGACTTCACATGATTCAAAACTGACCAGAGGTACTCGAGAAAGTAGCCCTCAAAAGACAAAGCCCAAAAGCAGTGAAGTTGGACCAAAGAGGACAAGAACCATCCGGACTGTTCTAGGGTGAAAGTGTAAAAGGCAGCATGTGTGATGGTATGGGGGTGTATTAGTGCCCAAGACATGGGTAACTTACACATCTGTGAAGGCACCATTAATGCTGAAAGGTACATACAGCTTTTGGAGCAACATATGTTGTTATCATGGACGCCCCTGCTTATTTCAGCAAGACGATGCCAAGCCAGGTGTTACAACAGCGTGGCTTCATAGTAAAAGAGTGCGGGTACTAGACTGGCCTGCCTGTAGTCCAGACATTGTAAATGTGTGAAGGCTAAAATATGAGAAGGGAGACTGTTGAACAACTTAAGCTGTACATCAAGCAAGAATGGGAAAGAATTCCACTTCAAAAATGTGTCTTCTCAGTTCCCAAACCTTTACTGAGACGTCCTCACTAGACTCAGCCACTAAAGAGTCCACACATAAACTCTATAAGTGTCAGGTTATAACGTGGGTCGCAATCAATGTCACTAACAGTCAGTTATGTGTGCTTGTCACTGTTTTGCTAGTTAGCTTATAGCTAACAGTGTAAGACAGTTAAAGGCTTATAACTCTTATTAGGGTGGAACAAGTACTGATCACATGTTGTGTTTATTCATTTGTCAAGAATGTTCATTTGTGTGTTATTAATCATGAAATGCTGTTACTACTGTAAATTACAGAACTGCTAATAGAAACTGTAATGATATATTTTACACTTTATCCCATGCTTACATCTCACTGTGCAACATGTGAAGGTTCCCATGCTTACATCTCACTGTGCAACATGTGAAGGTTCCCGTGCTTACATCTCATTGTGCAACATGTGAAGGTTCCCGTGCTTACATCTCATTGTGCAACATGTGAAGGTTCCCATGCTTACATCTCATTGTGCAACATGTGAAGGTTCCCGTGCTTACATCTCATTGTGCAACATGTGAAGGTTCCCGTGCTTACATCTCATTGTGCAACATGTGAAGGTTCCCATGCTTACATCTCATTGTGCAACATGTGAAGGTTCCCGTGCTTACATCTCATTGTGCAACATGTGAAGGTTCCCATGCTTACATCTCACTGTGCAACATGTGAAGGTTCCCATGCTTACATCTCATTGTGCAACATGTGAAGGTTCCCGTGCTTACATCTCATTGTGCAACATGTGAAGGTTTTAAGGAGAACTAAATGTGATCTCTAAAAGAGGTACAAATGATTTCCAAAGCAGAACGCCCACCCAGACATACAATACTAGTACATAGGTCATGAAAAACAATATATTTGTGTTATTTTCAGCCTGGACTCTCCTACTTGAAGGTGTAAATAATATAATAATAAGCTCTTTGTTGGTTCCAGGTCACCAAAGTGAGAACTATCACAACCAACCCAAACTCTCTGAAGCAAGGCAAAAAAAACGTCTCTCTACTTCCTGTCCTCTGTAATGGCAAAGAGGACAACTTGTGGATCACCGAGCTTGAAAAGTAAGACGTGTGTCTCTGTGTGTGTGTGCGTGTGTGTGTGTGTGTGTGTGTGTGTGTGTGTGTCTGTGTGTGTATGCGTGTTGTTGCGCGAGACCAGTCAGTCCTCCCTTGGGAATAAAACACACTGATCAATCCCAAATTCTTCTGGATGACATATATGTTGAGTAAGAAGGACCCCAGGGACAGAATGGTACTTGGTCAAGTTTTACTGAAGCTTTAGGAGACCAGCCCTTACAACGCCACAATAGCATCAGCAGGCCAGGTCTAAATCCAAACAGAAAGAGTCATCTTATGTAGAGAGAAAACAGCCCCTCCCGCCCAGAAAGAAATGCAGCTGCTACTTCAAAACAGATAAGGAACTGGCCAGGTGTAGCGGATTTTATAGACCAGGCTCAGTGCAAGTTGTTTGACTCTGTCCTCCACCCTGAGCCAGCCCACTTTGGAGAAGTGGGTAGGAGTGAGGTGGGATCTGGGGTGGAGGTCTAGAAGTAATCTGACTAGCTTGTTCTGGGATGTTTGGAGTCTAGATTTGAGGGTTTTGGAGGTGCTAGGGTACCAGGAGGTGCATGCGTAATGGAAAAAGGGTTGAATGAGAGTTCCCGCCAGAATCTTCATCTTCTCTGAGTGGCCCTCAAACACGCACCTCAAGTGTCTAATCAAAACTTATGTTTGTGTGGACTAAGTAGGAACAACTAAGTGCAACCATACGTCAACTACCGGATTGTTAAACACATACATACATTATATGTATGTATGTATGTACCGTATGTATGTATGAATATATGTATGTATGTATGTATGTATGTACCGTATGTATGTATGTATATATGTATGTATGTATGTATGTATGTATGTATGTATGTATGTATATATGGATATATGTATATATGTATGTATGTATGTATGTATGTACCGTATGTACCGTATGTCTGTATTTATGTATTTATGTACCATATGTATGTACCGTATGTATGTATGTATGTATGTATGTAGCGTATGTATGTATGTATGTATGTACCGTATGTATATATGTATGTATGTATGTATATACCATATGTATGTATGTATGTATGTATGTATGTATATATGTACCGGTATGTATGTATATACCGTATGTATGTATATATAGATATATGTATATATGTATGTATGTACCGTATGTATGTATGTACCGTATGTCTGTATTTATGTATTTATGTACCATATGTCTGTATATATATGTACCGTATGTATGTATGTATGTATGTATGTATGTATGTACCGTATGTATGTATGTATGTACCGTATGTATGTATGTATGTATGTATGTACCGTATGTATGTATGTACCGTATGTATGTATGTATGTACTGTATGTATGTATGTATTTATGTACTGTATGTACCGTATTTTCCGCACTATAAGGCGCACCTAAAAACCACAATTTTTCTCAAAAGCTGACAGTGCGCCTTATAACCCGGTGCGCTTTATTACGATTCATTTTCATAAAGTTTCGGTCTCGCAACTTCGGTAAACAGCCGCCATCTTTTTTCCCGGTAGAACAGGAAGCGCTTCTTCTTCTACGCAAGCAACCGCCAAGGAAAGCACCCGCCCCCATAGAACAGGAAGCGCTTCACCCGCCCCCATAGAACAGGAAGCGCTTCACCCGCCCCCGGAAGAAGAAGAAAAAACGCGCGGATATCACCGTACGTTTCATTTCCTGTTTACATCTGTAAAGACCACAAAATGGCTCCTACTACGCGACAAGGATCCGGTTCATAAAAAGACGCAATCTCTCCATCCGCACACGGATTACTATTTCACAGCAACTGATATTCCTGTGAACCGCACTGTGGAACGGGAGCACGTACGGTGAATATTCGCACCACAGGGAATGAGAAGTCATCCTTCACTGTGGTTCTAGCTTGCCATGCTAATGGCCAGAAACTTCCACCCATGGTGATATTCAAAAGGAAGACCTTGCCAAAAGAGACCTTTCCAGCCGGCGTCATCATAAAAGCTAACTCGAAGGGATGGATGGATGAAGAAAAGATGAGCGAGTGGTTAAGGGAAGTTTACACGAAGAGGCCGGGTGGCTTTTTTCACACAGCTCCGAAGGCGAACACACCTTCACTAAGACGGGCAGACAGCGCCGGTCGACATACGCCAACATCTGCCAGTGGATCGTAAATGCCTGGGCAGATATTTCGGTCACAACTGTGGTCCGAGCTTTCCGGAAGGCAGGATTCACAGAACAACAGCGACACTGACTCCCGATGACTTCTACGAGACGGAACCGGCCATTTTGGATACCACGCTTGCGCAACTTTTCAATTCGGACACCGAAGACGAAGAATTCGAAGGATTTACGAATGAAGAATAACTTCAGAAGGTGAGCGCTATGTTTATTTTGTGTGTTGTGACATTAACGTTCGAGCAACATTATGTTGCTATTTATTGCTCTACACCATTTTGAATTTTACTATGTTTGTGATTGCACATTTGCGTACATTTTGGGACAGAGTTGTTAGAACGCTGGTTTTCAATATATTATTAAAGTTTGACTGAACTATCTGACTGTTTTTTTGACATTCACTTTAGCGCAGCGTAGGCGCGGCTTATAGTCCGGGGCGGCTTATTGGTGGACAAAATTATGAAATATGTAATTCATAGAAGGTGCGGCTAATAATCCGGTGCGCCTTATAGTGCGGAAAATACGGTATGTATTATGTATGTATGTATGTATGTATGTATGTATGTATGTATGTGTGTATGTATATATATATATATGTATGTATGTATGTACCGTATGTATGTCTGTATGTATGTATGTATGTATGTATATATGTATATATGTATTTATATGTATGTATGTATATATATGTACGTATGTACGTAGGTATGTATGTATGTAAAACTACTGTGTCTTGATGTCCAAGACAAATTTCTCCTGGGAGACAATAAAGCTAATTATTATTGTTATTATTATTATTGTTATGGAAGACAAATAAGCATAAAACATCACAAGTCCCTGGCATTTTAGCTCACCAAATCCTGCTAGGAAGAAGTTAGTGAAAAGGTAGCGTAGCCGCGACTAAGGTAGGTACGTGTCAGTGAGTGGGCGGTGCTCGGCTCATTCATTCCGCAGGTAGGAATAGTCTGTTCCAGGGTCAAACTGTCATGAAAGCTTTTGCAAAGTGTGCAGTCAATATTCCACTTGAACAGTTTTCTCTTCTGTCTCATCCTGACCAGGATCTTCGGCTTCCCCAAGCATTACACGGACGTGAGGAACATGAACCGCCAGCAGAGGCAGAAGGTGCTGGGCAAGGCCTGGTGTGTGCCCGTCATCCGCCACCTCTTTGCCCCGCTCAAGGACTACTTTGCCTGCGAGGAGCTCACCCACCCGTGCCACTCCCCTCCTCCCCTGCAGCTCAGGTAGAACACCTTTTATCTTACATTCTCAAATACGCTCCAATGAGGCAGGATGACCCATAATGTGGGTTGTTGGGGTGAGCAAATCAAGCGCTCCTTTTCTCTCATCCAATATAAAACAAAACAATATCAAACTTTATCAGCAAAAACCAGAGCGTGTTTTGAGGCCTGCTGCTAAAGACGCTGCCTCCAAGCCAAGAAAGGTGTGCACAAACTACATTTAGAACAAAATAGATACAAATAAGTTATCGGTCGTGGTATCTGAAGAAGCAGGTATCCACACCTGTATCAGCTTGAAAGAGAATATTCCCACTCCAAATGTGTACAGGTCATGAGATACATCCACTAATGTGACAGGTTGATTATCAACTCATTTTAACATATATATTCTGTGCATGTTTGTATTGTCTGCAGCTTTGGATTTTCAGTTGAGGAAAAATGTCACAAAGCATTAAGAGTAATGAACATCATTTTCAGGTCTTTCTTACATTTTTATTTTTTCACACTCAGGGAAAAACAAATCATGTTTTATGGTCATTTTTTTTGTCCAAGTTTTGCACAACTTTGACTCGCTGCTGCCTCCTGAGGAACCAAGTGGTATTACGAGTGTTGAGACGAGCATACTGTACACAATAACCGCTGCTACTTCAACTTTTGTTTATTGGTGACGCAAAGTCACACTTTTTACACAATAAAATATTTGATTGGACGTCAGTGTTCTGTGTTTTTAACCTCCCCCCCCCCCCAGTTTTAACACATTTGTTTTATTTGTTTTGCAACTGCATTTCTGGAACAAGACACACAGAAACAGCTATTATTGGAGGAATGAGGCGGAAAATACTTTCTTATATATTGTTTTGTATACAACAATACTATAATATGCTGTATGTGTGTGTATGTCATTGGTTCTCAAACTTTTTTTGTCATCCCCCACTTTGGACAAGGGGGAGTTTTCAAGCCCCACCTGCCCCCATCGCCCCAACAGAGCGCTAATGCCAAGCTTTAACATTTTCAAATTTATTGAACATCAAGTTGTATACATTCAAACTCAATAACATAAAATAACATTAAGTTCAATAATAAATAAAATAACTGTGCAGCTGTGGTATAACTTGCATCAAGTTCAATAATAAATAAAATAACTTCCATCAAGTTCAATAATAAATAAAACAAAAGTATTATAACTTGCATCAAGTTCAATAATAAATCAAAAAAAGTGTTATAACTTGCATCACGTTCAATATTAAATAAAAAAAACTGTTATAACTTGCATCAAGTTCAATAATAAATCAAAAAAAGTGTTTTAACTTGCATCAAGTTCAATAATAAATTTAAAAAAGTGTTATAACTTGCATCAAGTTCAATAATAAATCAAAAAAGTGTTATAACTTGCATCAAGTTCAATAATAAATCAAAAAGTGTTATAACTTGCATCAAGTTCAATAATAAATCAAATAACTTGCATCAAGTTCAATAATAAATCAAAAAAAGTGTTATAACTTGCATCAAGTTCAATAATAAATAAAACAAAAGTGTTATAACTTGCATCAAGTTCAATAATAAAAAAAAAGTGTTATAACTTGCATCAAGTTCAATAATAAATCAAATTAAAGTGTTATAACTTGCATCAAGTTCAATAATACATCAAATAACTTGCATCAAGTTCAATAATAAATAAAACAAAAGTGTTATAACTTGCATCAAGTTCAATAATAAATAAAACAAAAGTGTTATAACTTGCATCAAGTTCAATAATAAGAAAAAAGTGTTATAACTTGCATCAAGTTCAATAATAAATCAAATAAAAGTGTTATAACTTGCATCAAGTTCAATAATACATCAAATAACTTGCATCAAGTTCAATAATAAGTCAAAAAAAGTGTTATAACTTGCATCAAGTTCAATAATAAATAAAACAAAAGTGTTATAACTTGCATCAAGTTCAATAATAAAAAAAAAGTGTTATAACTTGCATCAAGTTCAATAATAAATCAAATTAAAGTGTTATAACTTGCATCAAGTTCAATAATACATCAAATAACTTGCATCAAGTTCAATAATAAGTCAAAAAAAGTGTTATAACTTGCATCAAGTTCAATAATAAATAAAACAAAAGTGTTATAACTTGCATCAAGTTCAATAATAAGAAAAAAGTGTTATAACTTGCATCAAGTTCAATAATAAATCAAATAAAAGTGTTATAACTTGCATCAAGTTCAATAATACATCAAATAACTTGCATCAAGTTCAATAATAAGTCAAAAAAAGTGTTATAACTTGCATCAAGTTCAATAATAAATAAAACAAAAGTGTTATAACTTGCATCAAGTTCAATAAAAAAAAAAGTGTTATAACTTGCATCAAGTTCAATAATAAATCAAATTAAAGTGTTATAACTTGCATCAAGTTCAATAATAAATCAAATAACTTGCATCAAGTTCAATAATAAATCAAAAAAAGTGTTATAACTTGCATCAAGTTCAATAATAAATAAAACAAAAGTGTTATAACTTGCATCAAGTTCAATAATAAGAAAAAAGTGTTATAACTTGCATCAAGTTCAATAATAAATCAAATAAAAGTGTTATAACTTGCATCAAGTTCAATAATACATCAAATAACTTGCATCAAGTTCAATAATAAGTCAAAAAAAGTGTTATAACTTGCATCAAGTTCAATAATAAGTCAAAAAATGTGTTATAACTTGCATCAAGTTCAATAATAAATAAAACAAAAGTGTTATAACTTGCATCAAGTTCAATAATAAAAATAAGTACCGGTAATTTCCATTTATTTATATAGCGGATTTCACAGACAGAATCACAAATTGATTTACAGTGTGTATAGAAAATGAAAGCATAGTAAAAAAATAATCTAAGAATATAATAATTAAAAAATAAAATTTAAAGTGAAATTTCCTCCCGTTCCTCGCGCCCCACCTGTCATGTCTCTATTCCCCACCAGTGGGGCGCGCCCCACACTTTGAGAAACGCTGGTGTATGTACACACAATATACCGTATTTTTCGGACTATAAGTGGCAGTTTTTTTCATAGTTTGGGTGCGACTTATACTCAGGAGCGACTTATGTGTGAAATGATGAACACATTAGCGTAAAATATCAAATCATATTATTGATGTCATTGACGTAAGAGACTAGACGTATAAGATTTCATGGGATTTAGCGATTAGGAGTGACAGATTGTATAGCATGTTCTATATGTTATAGTTATTTGAATGACTCTTACCATAATATGTTACGTTAACATACCAGTTGGTTATTTATGCCTCATATAACGTACACTTATTCAGCCTGTTGTTCACTATTCTTCATTTATTTTAAATTGCCTTTCAAATGTCTATTCTTGCTGTTGGCTTTTATCAAATACATTTCCCCAAAGAATGCGACTTATACTCCAGTGCGACTTATATATATATATATATATATATATATATATATATATATATATATATATATATATATATATATATATATATATATATGTATATATATATATATATATGTATATATACATACTGTGTATATATATATATATATATGTATATATATATATATATATATATATATATATATATATATATATATGTATATATATATATATATATATATATATATATATATATATATATATATATATATATATATATATACACAGTATGTATATATACATGACGTATTTTTTGGAGTATAAGTAAAAATACGTTATGTATATACATTATGTATGTATATATATATATATATATATATATATATATATATATATATATATATATATGTGTATATATATATATATATATATATATATATATACATATATATATATATATATATATATATATATATATATATATATATATATATATATATATATACATAACATATTTTTTGGAGTATAAGTCGCACCGGCCGAAAATGCATAATAAAGAAGGAAAAAAACATATATAAGTCGCACTGGAGTATAATAATAATAATAATAATAATAAAAAATACGTTATGTATATATATATATATATATATATATATATATATATATATATATATATATATATATACATAACGTATTTTTTGGAGTATAAGTAAAAATACGTTATGTATATACGTTATGTATGTATATATATATATATATATATATATATATATATATATATATATATATATATATATATATATATATATATATATATACATAACGTATTTTTTGGAGTGTAAGTAAAAATACGTTATGTATATACGTTATGTATGTGTATATGTATATATATATATATATATATATATATATATATATATAACATATTTTTTGGAGTATAAGTAAAAATACGTTATGTATATACGTTATGTATGTATATATATATATATATATATATATATATATACATATATATATACATATATATATATATATATATATATATATACACACATAACGTATTTTTTGGAGTATAAGTCGCACCGGCCGAAAATGCATAATAAAGAAGGAAAAAAACATATATAAGTCGCACTGGAGTATAAGTCGCATTTTTTGGGGAAATGTGTACGTATGTATGTATATATATATATATACACATATAAACTTACAAACCCCGTTTCCATATGAGTTGGGAAATTGTGTTAGATGTAAATATAAACGGAATACAATGATTTGCAAATCCTTTTCAAGCCATATTCAGTTGAATATGCTACAAAGACAACATATTTGATGTTCAAACTCATAAACATTTTTTTTTTTGCAAATAATCATTAACTTTAGAATTTGATGGCAGCAACACGTGACAAAGAAGTTGGGAAAGGTGGCAATAAATACTGATAAAGTTGAGGAATGCTCATCAAAGACTTATTTGGAACATCCCACAGGTGTGCAGGCTAATTGGGAACAGGTGGGTGCCATGATTGGGTATAAAAGTAGATTCCATGAAATGCTCAGTCATTCACAAACAAGGATGGGGCGAGGGTCACCACTTTGTCAACAAATGCGTGAGCAAATTGTTGAACAGTTTAAGAAAAACATTTCTCAAGCAGCTATTGCAAGGAATTTAGGGATTTCACCATCTACGCTCCGTAATATCATCAAAGGGTTCAGAGAATGTGGAGAAATCACTGCACGTAAGCAGCTAAGCCCGTGACCTTCCATCCCTCAGGCTGTACTGCATCAACAAGCGACATCCGTGTGTAAAGGATATCACCACATGGGCTCAGGAACACTTCAGAAATGAATGTGGAGAAATCACTGCACGTAAGCAGCTAAGCTCGTGACCTTCCATCCCTCAGGCTGTACTGCATCAACAAGCGACATCAGTGTGTAAAGGATATCACCACATGGGCTCAGGAACACTTCAGAAACCCACTGTCAGTAACTACAGTTGGTCGCTACATCTGTAAGTGCGAGTTAAAACTCTCCTATGCAAGGCGAAAACCGTTTATCAACAACACCCAGAAACGCCGTCGGCTTCGCTGGGCCTGAGCTCATCTAAGATGGACTGATACAAAGTGGAAAAGTGTTCTGTGGTCTGACCAGTCCACATTTCAAATTGTTTTTGGAAACTGTGGACGTCGTGGAGAGGAAAAGAACCATCCGGATTGTTCTAGGGTGAAAGTGTAAAAGGCAGCATGTGTGATGGTATGGGGGTGTATTAGTGGCCAAGACATGGGTAACTTACACATCTGTGAAGGCACCATTAATGCTGAAAGGTACATACAGCTTTTGGAGCAACATATGTTGCCATCCAAGCAACGTTACCATGGACGCCCCTGCTTATTTCAGCAAGACAATGCCAAGCCACGTGTTACATCAACGTGGCTTCATAGTAAAAGAGTGCGGGTACTAGACTGGCCTGCCTGTAGTCCAGACCTGTCTCCCATTGAAAATGTGAAGCCTAAAATAGCACGAGGGAGACCCCCGGACTGTTGAACAACTTAAGCTGTACATCAAGCAAGAATGGGAAAGAATTCCACCTGAGAAGCTTCAAAAATGTGTCTCCTCAGTTCCCAAACCTTTACTGAGTGTTGTTAAAAGGAAAGGCCATGTAACACAGTGGTGAACATGCCCTTTCCCAACTACTTTGGCACGTGTTGCAGCCATGAAATTCTAAGTTAATTATTATTTGCAAAAAAAAAAATAAAGTTTATGAGTTTGAACATCAAATATGTTGTCTTTGTAGCATATTCAACTGAATATGGCTTGAAAAGGATTTGCAAATCATTGTATTCCGTTTATATTTACATCTAACACCATTTCCCAACTCATATGGAAACGGGGTTTGTATATATATATATACAGGAGGATCACAGGTCAAAAGTGGTAAAGGAATGGCTAAATCAGGCTAGAATGAAGGTTTTAGAATGACCTTCCCAAAGTCCTGACTTGAAGGTGTGGACAATGCTGAAGAAACAAGTCCATGTCAGAAAACTGTGGTCAAGTGGTCAAGCAGAAGCTTGTGGATGGCTACCAAAAGCGCCTTATTGCAGGTCAACTTGCCAAGGGACATGTAAGCAAATATTGACATTGCTGTATGTATACTTTTCACCCTTTTCAGCCATAATAAATTCATAAAAGAAGCAAACTTCATGAATGTTTTTTGTGACCAACAAGTATGTGCTACAATCACTACATCACAACAAAATAAGAGTAGTAGAAATGATTGTAAAGTCAAGACAGCCATGACATGATGTTCGGGACAAGCGGTAGAAAAATGGATGGATGGATGCCTTGTGTTGCGAGTGTGTGTGTGTGTGTGTGTGTGTCCACTCCGCAGCACTAGGCGGCGGTAAAGAGTAAATAGGATGACGTCACACTCTGACGTCGAACACCACGAAGAATAAATGAAAAGAGGAAGAAGTAGAAAAAAAAAACCAAGAAGACAACACTTCCATCTTTTCTTCCGCTGCTTTTGGACTCTGAGCAAACCTTTTAGACGACAGCCAGCACGACTTTGGACTTAAAAGGTGGGTCCACCTGTAGTGTCCACTTGTGTGTCCGCTGACCGGAGGCCGAAGTCTCCGCCATGAGCCGCGTCACTTTCTGTTCAATAGCGCATCTTCTCACTATTAATAACCCTAATGGCGCATTGTAATGTAGACTAAAGCAGTGTGGTGCATGTTTATGCCATGAAACACTAGTAAGAAGAAGAATAAAAGTCATTTTAGGGCGGGAAAGGTGTGACGGGCCTCACGTTAGTTAGCTTCACTAAGACCAGACATCATTTACATCAACATACTTCATCATCTGCCACATTAATCACAAACATTTTAAAAATATTAGCGTAAATGTGCTTTAAATGATGATATTCATCCCTCTGCTCCCCCGTCAAGTCATGGAAATATCTAGTCTAAATATCTAGTTGCTAAGCTAAGCTAGCAGCGAGCCTTGTTAGCTTGTTTTTTTTTGTATTTCCCCACCCAGACTTGGTTTTAATCACAACTATGATACTCATAATACAAACTCTTCCAATTCCAGCAACTTTTTTTTTGTAGCTGGAATGTAAATAGGACGGGATTGATAGAAGGAAATAAGGCCGCATTTAATTGATGGAGAACATGACTTGACACATGCCATTGAGGTTGGATCGATTCAAAACCGATTTGTTGGTATCAGGTCGATACTAGCGGGGTGAGTTATATGATTTGTAGTTCTTTTCAATGTATTATTTTTTGTTAATATTTATGAATGTATGCATATAGTCAAATATGTGTCAGGGGAGAGGGCAAAATGCCAATGCTTTGAACAGATGCCATTTTTGTTATTGTTTACATGTTTACACTATTGGCTTTGCACTATTATCCCTATTATTTTAACTTGTATTATGTTGATATTATTACATTGTCTTTTGTTGTTTGTTTTTTTTAACATATTTTGGAATAATATACAGGTAAAAGCCAGTAAATTAGAATATTTTGAAAAACTTGATTTATTTCAGTAATTGCATTCAAAAGGTGTAACTTGTACATTATATTTATTCATTGCACACAGACTGATGCATTCAAATGTTTATTTCATTTAATTTTGATGATTTGAAGTGGCAACAAATGAAAATCCAAAATTCCGTGTGTCACAAAATTAGAATATTACTTAAGGCTAATACAAAAAAGGGATTTTTAGAAATGTTGGCCAACTGAAAAGTATGAAAATGAAAAATATGAGCATGTACAATACTCAATACTTGGTTGGAGCTCCTTTTGCCTCAATTACTGCGTTAATGCGGCGTGGCATGGAGTCGATGAGTTTCTGGCACTGCTCAGGTGTTATGAGAGCCCAGGTTGCTCTGATAGTGGCCTTCAACTCTTCTGCGTTTTTGGGTCTGGCATTCTGCATCTTCCTTTTCACAATACCCCACAGATTTTCTATGGGGCTAAGGTCAGGGGAGTTGGCGGGCCAATTTAGAACAGAAATACCATGGTCCGTAAACCAGGCACGGGTAGATTTTGCGCTGTGTGCAGGCGCCAAGTCCTGTTGGAACTTGAAATCTCCATCTCCATAGAGCAGGTCAGCAGCAGGAAGCATGAAGTGCTCTAAAACTTGCTGGTAGACGGCTGCGTTGACCCTGGATCTCAGGAAACAGAGTGGACCGACACCAGCAGATGACATGGCACCCCAAACCATCACCCAACCATGCAAATTTTGCATTTCCTTTGGAAATCGAGGTCCCAGAGTCTGGAGGAAGACAGGAGAGGCACAGGATCCACGTTGCCTGAAGTCTAGTGTAAAGTTTCCACCATCAGTGATGGTTTGGGGTGCCATGTCATCTGTTGGTGTCGGTCCACTCTGTTTCCTGAGATCCAGGGTCAACGCAGCCGTCTACCAGCAAGTTTTAGAGCACTTCATGCTTCCTGCTGCTGACCTGCTCTATGGAGATGGAGATTTCAAGTTCCAACAGGACTTGGCGCAAAATCTACCCGTGCCTGGTTTACGGACCATGGTATTTCTGTTCTAAATTGGCCCGCCAACTCCCCTGACCTTAGCCCCATAGAAAATCTGTGGGGTATTGTGAAAAGGAAGATGCAGAATGCCAGACCCAAAAACGCAGAAGAGTTGAAGGCCACTATCAGAGCAACCTGGGCTCTCATAACACCTGAGCAGTGCCAGAAACTCATCGACTCCATGCCACGCCGCATTAACGCAGTAATTGAGGCAAAAGGAGCTCCAACCAAGTATTGAGTATTGTACATGCTCATATTTTTCATTTTCATACTTTTCAGTTGGCCAACATTTCTAAAAATCCCTTTTTTGTATTAGCCTTAAGTAATATTCTAATTTTGTGACACACGGAATTTTGGATTTTCATTTGTTGCCACTTCAAATCATCAAAATTAAATGAAATAAACATTTGAATGCATCAGTCTGTGTGCAATGAATAAATATAATGTACAAGTTACACCTTTTGAATGCAATTACTGAAATAAATCAAGTTTTTCAAAATATTCTAATTTACTGGCTTTTACCTGTAATTATGACCGGCAACTACGGTACACAAACATTTCGGTTCGGTACGTACCTCGGTTTAGAGGTTCATTTTCGGTACAGTAAGAAAACAACAAAATATACATTTTTGGGTTATTTATTTACCAAATTTGCAAAATCTTCCACCAAAAATATTTTTCTGAGTGTAATATTTGATGTGAAGTAATGGGAACCTTGGATAGGTCAATAATTCATAATAACATTGATTTTGATTCAATATTATGTTTTGAGCAATGACAGTTTGAAAGAAAAAAAAAACAGCTTTGTTTTATTCGAATGGATTTATTACAATCTTTGCAAGCTGGGTTACGTTTGCTGTGGTCTGGAACAAAATGGTACACAAACAACTATCAGTAATGCAGCCAATATTATATACAGATAATGTGTCATGAGACATGCTAATATAATTAAATACACAGAGGACATAAGTAAAGGAAATTAAATGAGCTCAAATATACCTACAAGTGAGCCATTTTGATGCAATAGGCACATAAAGCTAGCCTAAATAGCATGTTAGCATCGATCAGCTTGCAGTCATGCACTGACCAAATATGCCTGATTAGCACTCCAATAAGTCAACATCAACAAAGTTCACCTTTGTGCATTCACACACAGCATAAAACGTTTGGTGGACAAAATGTGACAAAGAAGGAGTGGCATAAAACACGTCTTTGTGGCAGCATCGGAGACTGTAAACAAACTATGGTGAGTTCAAGGAACGCCGAAATTAGTAGGACAAAACGGCGCTGGCCATATACTCTCATCAGAGAATGATGTTTAATATAAACAGTGGGATTTCTAACAATTAGGGAGGTTTGTGTCATGTTTTCCTCCTACAGAAGCCCTAACGGCGTGGCGAAGTTGGTAGAGTGGCCGTGCCAGCAATCGTAGGGTTGCTGGTTACTGGGGTTCAATCCCCACCTTCTACCATCCTAGTCATGTCTGTTGTGTCCTTGGGCAAGACACTTCACCCTTGCTCCTGATGGCTGCTGGTTAGCGCCTTGCATGGCAGCTCCCGCCATCAGTGTGTGAATGTGGAAATAATGTCAAAGCGCTTTGAGTACCTTGAAGGTAGAAAAGCGCTATACAAGTATAACCCATTTATTTATTTATTTATTATTTATTAATCAACATTGCAACTTTTTCTAAATTACATTTAACCTTTAAGCTTTTTAATTTCACTTTTGTTATGTTTTTGTTTATTTGAATAGTATTTTTAGAATGTGCCGTGGGCCTTTAAAACATTAGCTGTGGGCTGCAAATGGCCTCCGGGGCACACTTTTGACACCCCTGCTATAGATAATAACAAATTAAATGTGATAAATCTATGGATAAAAAGCAAAGCCTGGCGACGCATGCGCGTTTATCAGAACTCTCTCTCTCTCTCTCTGTCTCTGCCCCTCCCTCACCAATGCTGCTGTTTGTTTTGTTTTTAACCCCTTCTTAACCCTGAACGTACATTGAAAATACACGCAACCCTAACTCAAAATGCTGGACATTTGAGGCATTTAAGAAACTCCGCCCTGACAGCTCCGCAAAAGAGGACATGTCCGGTGAAAAGAGGACGTATGGTCAGTCTATCCTAGCCCGTTACCTTTTAGCATGCCGTGTGTTGTGCATTGTTTACACAACGTGTGTTACGCTACTTAATATCGGTATTAGCGTCCCTTCACTGGCTCCCTGTGCGTTATCGAATCAATTTTAAACTCCTTTTATTTGTTTTTAAATGTCTAAACCTTGCGCCAACCTATCTCTCCGACCTCCTTCAGCCTTACTGCCCCACCCGATCCCTAAGATCAGCCGATCAGCTGCTACTGACGGTCCCTGACTCAAGGCTGAAGCTTAGAGGTGACAGAGCTTTCGCCGTTGCTGCTCCCAAGCTCTGGAACGACCTACCCCTGAGTGTTAGACAAGCCTCCTCTCTTCCTGTTTTTAAATCTCTCTTAAAAACATACTTTTATTCCATGGCTTTTAACACTGAGTGATATCCATCCTGCAATGGCGCCCCACAATGCACCTGCTGTGAACCTGTTTTTATTTATTCTATTTGTTTATTTATTTTTTATCGTGTTGTGTTGTGTTTGCTCAGTACTCGTATTATCTTTTAACCTGCCCATTGTACAGCACTTTGGCTACCCTTGTGGTAAATTTTAAATGTGCTTTATAAATAAAGTTGATTAATATGTCCGTGTGGAAACTCGTTCGGTACACCTCCGAACTGAACCGGAACCCCCGTACCGAAACGGTTCAATACAAATACACGTACCGTTACACCCCTAACAATAAATGTGAGTGTGTGAATGTGAGTGTGAATGTTGTCTATCTGTGTTGGCCCTGCGATGAGGTGGCGACTTGTCCAGGGTGTACCCTGCCTTCCGCCCGAATGCAGCTGAGATAGGCTCCAGCACCCCCCGCGACCCCATAAGGGACAATCGATAGAAAATGGATAGATGGATGAATGGATAATTATGACTGAAAGGACAAGATCACGGGTACAAGCGGCCCAAATGAGTTTCCTCCGCCGGGTGGCGGGTCTCTCCCTTAGAGATAGGGTGAGAAGCTCTGCCATTCGCGGGGAACTCAAAGTAAATCCGCTGCTCCTCCACATGGAGAGGAGCCAGATGAGGTGGTATCTGCTCAGGATGCCACCTGAACGCCTGTTTAGGGCACGTTAGACCGGTAGGAGGCCGCGGTGAAGACCCAGGACACGTTGGGAAGACCATGTCTCTTGGCTGGCCTGGGAACGCCTCGGGATCCCCCGGGAAGAGCTGGACCAAGTGGCCGGGGAGAGGAAAGTCTGGGCTTCTCTGCTTCGGCTGCTGCCCCCGCGACCCCACCTCGGATAAGCGTAAGAAAATGGATAATAAAATAGTTTTCTTTGCCTATAGTCAGGATTAACAAAATAAAAGGCAAACGCCACAAAATGTCCAAGTGAAAAGTATCGGTATCAGCGATGCCTGCCCTGTTGTCCTCCAAAGGTTGGGTTTGTTTACTCCCCTGCAGAGAGCGTTAGGCACTGATATGCCCTTGTGTAGAAGGGGCGGGGCTAGACACACTTGATGGATATTGGTCACTTCCTCGTTGGCGACGGTGACAATTTCTACTGTATTTGTTTTCCTTTTTTATTGTCGTGAATGCTTAAAAACGATATATTTATTAGGAAAGCCTTTGGGTGTGTCCTCCTCCTCCCGCAGGCACCTGCTGACCGACAATGGCTGTGAACGTCTACTCCACCTCAGTGACCAGCGACAACTTGAGTCGCCATGACATGCTGGTCTGGATCAATGATTCCCTGCAGATGAACCTCAACAAGATCGAGATGTTGTGCTCAGGTGAGGACGGTGCTCATTGTGCACAGTTGAAGACCTCCGTTGCTCGGACAGTAGTGTGATATTAATAATTGTGTTCCTTTAGATTGGGGGTATGGAACGTGTTAATGTCTCTTGTTTTCATTTTAGCAGTTAAGCCAACTAGCCAGTCATTAGCGCGTTAGCTTCCTTGTCCAGTAAATGAGCTGTACCGCCGCTCCGTGAGTAGGCTTGCAAAATTCCGGGAATATTCAAAGTTGGAAATTTTCCATGGGAATAAACATTGAACGCAACATGCTAGATCTTGCAGCATGATTATTAGCTAAAACAACCTGATTTTAATGCAAATTCAGTAGAATTTCAACCCTGTACTGTGCATTCCTCCATCACATGTGCAGTGCATGCCAAGATAATTGCCAGCATGCTCCACACTACAGCAGGGCTATTGAGGCCACACTAGTATTTGAGCCCAAGGACTTCATCCAGTCAGGTAAGTGTTGATGGAGTAAATATATTTGATGTATGGTATTTAAGTGTAATTGCTTGTAACTGTAGACTACTCAAGCTAGCTAGCTGTTCCTGTGCTTCTTCAATGATTTTGGGGCCAATATCTCTAGCTAGCTAGGTTTATGTACCACCACAGTCTAATAATGAACACAAAATATTTCTCCGTTAGCCCTGATGCTAATTTTGACTGTTAAATCCCATTCATTTATGCTAACAATGTTAGCGATCAGAATTGACCTTTTTTGTGATGTGTAAAGTTCAAATAGCAAATACTAAATCAAAAGGTGTAGTTTCCTCTGCCTTCTGTTGTCATACAAGAATGTAGCTTATCGTTTGATTTAGCATGCTGATTGACTGTTCATTTATTCATCTAGGCCAGGGGTGCTCATTACGTCGATCGCGAGCTACCGGTCGATCGCGGAGGGTGTGTCAGTCGATCACCAGCCAGGCATTAAAAAAAATAGTCCTAAAAATGAGCGATCATAAATCTTCACTATGACGTCACTTTCGTCACTTGATTGACATTCACGGCACCCGAGGGTCTTCTGAGATGACGCTGGCTGCTGCCAGCTCATTAAAATTACCGACCGGAAGGCGAGAAACACTTTATTTCAACAGACTCTGGCGCCGTACCTGTCGTCAAAACTCCAAAGACCGACTGCACAGTTGCGCTAACAAAATAAGAGTCTCAGAAAGCTGGCGCGCACAAGCTAGCAAGCTACGGAGTTTGCCGACAATGTATTTCTTGTAAAGTGTATACAAAGGAGTACGGAAGCTGGACAAATAAGATGCCAAAAACCAACCACTTTCATGTGGTATTGGACAGAAAGGAGGACTTTTTTTTCTCCTCCATTCGAAAATGCGGACATTATCAGCACCACTGTCTGATTCCAATCAATACAAGTCATCACAATCAGGTAATACACCAACTTATATTCTTGTCTTCATGAAAGAAAGGAATCTATATGTGTTAAACATGCTTGTATTATCTTTAAACACCTTTAAGTTGTTAACAATATTAACTATATGTGTTAAACATGCTTGTATTATCTTTAAACACCTTTAATTTTTTAACAATATTAACTGTGTTAAACATGCTTGTATTATCTTTAAACACCTTTAAGTTGTTAACAATATTAACTATATGTATTAAACATTCTTGTATTATCTTTAAACACCTTTAACTTGTTAACAATATTAACTATATGTGTTAAACATGCTTGTATTATCATTAAACACCTTTAACTTGTTAACACAAACATATGTTTCATAAATAAGTAAATATAAATAATATATATGAATGAGGTAGATCCCCACGACTTGATCAATTGAAAAGTAGCTCGCCTGCAGAAAAAGTGTGAGCACCCCTGATCTAGCCTATGTCTATTCATTTGTCCATCAGTAACATATTTTTAAAGACTACTCCAATTGTTTAGCTGACTGTTTATTTATTTTTGTGTGGCATTGCATTAGTGTTTGACAAGAATAAGTAAATACAAAGAGAATAATGCCACGTGTGATGTGTGGAGACATTTCACCCCAACCAATGTAGGCAGAAAGGCGGTGCAAAGAGCTACGTCAAAGATGCAGCAGCATATAGACAAGTGCCCAATAATATATCATTATTGTCATTCCCCCATTCATTCCCATGGATGGTGTCCAACGTTGAATACTCAATAAATGGTCAATATTTCCACACTTCCTGTGGTAGATTGCAACCCTATCTGTGAGTGCAATTATCAATTTGATAATCATTTTATTTTAAAAGTGTAACACTAACCCCCAGTTTGTTTCCCTTATTACATCCCTAGTTTAGGTTATTTGTGTTTTTTGCCACTCGCCCGTGTCTTTGAACTGCAAATAGCAGGCATCTATTGTAGTGTTGTCCCAAATCATTTACTGGCATTACATTGAAGGTTGCAATATTTACCTGCTTCCTCTTCTTCTCGCCTTTTTTTGTGTGTTTTTTATTCTGAATTGCAAACAGTTGAGTAACTCCCTTGCCTTCCGCCACGGAACCAAAATGGCGGGGATTGAGGTTGTACTCCGAGCAAACCCACTTGTGCACAATGGAGTTGTATCGTAGAGCTAGGAGATAAAACAATATCAATATATATCGTAGTGATGGGTTGATGAGGCGTCATGAAGCGTTTCGACACATTGCAAAACTGTATTGATACTGTGTCACTAAATACTGACATCTGCTGGACATTAAAAATCCCTACAGGCAACCTATGGACCGACTCAACTGACACTGATTTGATGCCCTAGTACAGGGGTCACCAACCTTTTTGAAACCAAAAACTACTTCTTGGGTACTGATTAATGCGAAGGGCTACCAGTTTGATACACACTTAAATAAATAAATATATTGTTATTTGTAAGTTACACCTAAGTGTGATTTAAACAAGAATACCTAAATAAATACATTTATATACCGTATTTTCCGCACCATAAGGCGCCCTGGGTTATAAGCCGTGCCTTCAATGAACGGCATATTTCAAAACTTTGTCCACCTATAAGCCGCCCCGTGTTGTAAGCCGCATCTAACTGCGCTAAAGGAATGTCAAAAAAACAGTCAGATAGGTCAGTCAAACTTTAATAATATATTAAAAACCAGCGTGATGTGGGCGCGCACGGAGTCGTATATCAACATGGACGGAGCTGCTGAAAAAAGCCACCCGGCCTCTTCGCGTAAACTTAAACTTACCTTAACCACTCGCTCATCTTTTCTTCATCCATCCCTTCGAGTTAGCTTTTATGATGACGCCGGCTGGAAAGGTCTCTTTTGGCAAGGTCTTCCTTTTGAATATCACCATGGGTGGAAGTTTCTGGCCATTAGCATGGCAAGCTAGAACCACAGTGAAGGATGACTTCTCATTCCCTGTGGTGCGAATATTCACCGTACGTGCTCCCGTTGTATCCACAGTGCGGTTCACAGGTATATCAGTTGCTGTGAAATAGTAGTCCGTGTGCGGATGGAGAGATTGCGTCTTTTCATGAACCGGATCCCTGTCGCTTAGTAGGAGCCATTTTGTGGTCTTTACAGATGTAAACACACAAAGGAAATGAAACGTACGGTGATATCCGCGCGCTTTTTCTTCTTCTACGCGGGCGGGTGGTTGCTTACAGTAGAAGAAGAAGCGCTTCCTGTTCTATGGGGGCGGGTGCTTACCTTGGCGGTTGCTTGCGTAGAAGAAGAAGCGCTTCCTGTTCTACCGGGAAAAAAGATGGCGGCTGTTTACCGAAGTTGCGAGACCGAAGCTTTATGAAAATGAATCTTAATATTTATCCATATATAAAGCGCACCGGGTTATAAGGCGCACTGTCAGCTTTTGAGAAAATTTGTGGTTTTTAGGTGCGCCTTATAGTGCGGAAAATACGGTATATAAAAAAAATGGGTATTTCTGTCTGTCATTTCGTCGTACATTTTTTTTTCCTTTTACGGAAGATTTTTTTGTAGAGAATAAATGATGAAAAAAACAAACTTAATTGAACGGTTTAAAAGAGGAGAAAACACGAAAAAAATAAAAATAAAAATTTGAAACATAGTTTATCTTCAATTTCGACTCTTTAAAATTCAAAATGCAACCGACAAAAAGAAGAGAAAAACTAGCTAATTTGAATCTTTTTGAAAAAATTAAAAAAATAATTTATGGAACATCATTAGTAATTTTTCCTGATTAAGATACATTTTAGAATTTTGATGACATGTTTTAAATTGGTTAAAATCCAATCTGCACTTTGTTAGAATATTTAACAAATTGGACCAAGCTATATTTCTAACAAAGACAAATCAGTATTTCTACTAGATTTTCCAGAACAAAAATTTTAAAAGAAATTCAAAATACTTTGAAATAAGATTTAAATTTGATTCTACAGATTTTCTAGATTTGCCAGAATAATTTTTTTGAATTTTAATCATAGTAAGTTTGAAGAAATATTTCACAAATATTCTTCGTCGAAAAAACAGAAGCTAAAATATTTATTATTCTTTACAATAAAAAAATAAAAATTTACTTGAACATTGATTTAAATGTCAGGAAAGAAAAGGAAGAAATGTAAAAGGTAAAAAGGTATATTTGTTTAAAAATCCTAAAATCATTTTTAAGGTTGTATTTTTTCTCTAAAATTGTATTTCTAAAAGTAATAAGAAGCAAAGTAAAAAATAAATGAATTTATTTAAACAAGTGAAGACCCATCCATCCATCCATTTTCTACCGCTTATTCCAAGTGAAGACCAAGTCTTTAAAATATTTTCTTGGATTTTCAAATTCTATTTGAGTTTTGTCTCTTTTAGAATTAAAAATGTCGAGCAAAGCGAGACCAGCTTGCTAGTAAATAAATACAATTTAAAAAATAGAGGCAGCTCACTGGTAAGTGCTGCTCTTTGAGCTATTTTTAGAACAGGTGTGAACTGGTCCTTACGGGCTACCTGGTGACCGCGGGCACCGCGTTGGTGACCCCTGCCCTAGTATATACAATAATATAAACCAAGTCATTGTATTTCATTTAGGATTATTTCATATCTTCATTTAAATAAAAATATATTTTTATCTTTTTTAGATATAGTCAATAAATAATGTGAACATGTATCATAACATGGAAATCTAAGAGAACGTGTTGTGGATGATTGTGGACTGGGAATTTTTTTAATGTAATTTTTTTACACATTTTTATTTAAAAAAAAAAAAAAAAAAAATTCCGACATATTACATTTTAGACGATTTCTCTTAGTTATTATTTCTCCGGTTGTAGAAAAGACACGCTCTCAGGGCACAGAGGAGGCGTCAGTGCGACACAGTTGGCGTATCGGTCACGTGACCAAAACAGCTCATAATCGGTCACGTGACTTTCTAAAAGCGGTACGCGCACCGACACAGGGTTTTGCTCTATGAGCTCGACGCATGCGATGCATCGGTGTTGCCGGACCCATCACTAATATATCGCAATAGACATGTAATCATCAATAAAAAATGTGTTCACATAATGTTTTTTTATTTGTCGAACAAAAGCGTAAGTTGCGAAGCAAGGTTGGCTGATCACTGATCAGTAGGAGTGACACGCTAACAGCCAATCATTTACCAGTATCAACTGTCAAGTTTGGCTGCACCTTTCTTGTTTCCTGCCCATTGATTCTTTGCATGGAGTGAGAAGAGAGAGTAAAAATGAGGCTTTTAAAGTAAGACATTGTTTGTTCGCAGGTGCTGCCTACTGCCAGTTCATGGACTTGCTGTTCCCGGGCTCGCTGCCTCTGAAGAGAGTCAAGTTTGGCGCCAAGCTGGAGCACGAGTACATTCACAACTACAAGCTCCTGCAGATTGCCTTCAAGAAGATGGGCGTGGACAAAGTGAGTACCGAGACGTCGCCATGACTCTGAGGCGGGTTTCTGCTTTTGTTGTTTCTAGTTGTCATTGACTTTATGTTGAGCAAGGCGGTGGATGTCATCAGTAACTGGCAGGAGGAAACATCACATTGTTTAAATCCATGCCACCCCCACACTTTAGCAGTAGTGTCCATGATGGCGCTATATACAGGAGTCAACACTTCCTGCACTGGTGGATTTATACAACACATTTTTATTGATATTATTTACATGTCTATGACAATATATATTGATATTCTTTCATCACCCAGCACTAATGTCAAATATTGTGTTTATATTAACTGTCAATAGCACTCAACATACCTATGTGAGATCATTTACACTTAATACAAGTGATCGGTATCAACTGATCTCGCTACTGGATGATTGGTATCATAAAACCCTGATCATAACATCCCTATTTAACATGGAACTTTATGAAGGCTCATGTTTTAAATACAAAAACCAAAAAGCAGTGAAGTTGTCAGGTTGTGTAAATGGTAAATAAAAAGAGAATACAACAAATCCTTTTCAACTTATATTCAATTGAATAGACTGCAAAGACAAGATATTTCATGTTCACACTGAGAAACTTTTGTCATTTTTTGCAAATATTACCGTATTTTCCGCACTATTAGCCGCACCTAAAAACCACAAATTTACTCAAAAGCTGACAGTGCGGCTTTTAACCCGGTGCGCTTTATATATGGATTAATATTAAGATTCATTTTCATAAAGTTTCGGTTTCGCAACTACGGTAAACAGCCGCCATCTTTTTTCCCCGTAGAAGAGGAAGTGCTTCTTCTTCTACGCAAGCAACCGCCAAGGTAAGCACCCGCCCCCATAGAACAGGAAGCGCTTCTTCTTCTACTGTAAGCAACCACCCGCCCGCGTAGAAGAAGAAGAAGCGCGCGGATATTACGTTTCATTTCCTTTGTGTGTTTACATCTGTAAAGACCACAAAATGGCTCCTACTAAGCGACAGGTTTACGGTTCATGAAAAGACGCAATCTCTCCATCCGCACACGGACTACTATTTCACAGCAACTGCCTAAAGACTTTCAAGAAAAGCTGGCTACTTTCCGTGCATATTGTAAAAACAAGATAGCTGAAAAAAAGATCCGGCCAGAGAACATTATCAACATGGACGAGGTTCCACTGACTTTTGATATTCCTGTGAACCGCACTGTGGATACAACGGGAGCACGTACGGTGAATATTCGCACCACAGGGAATGAGAAGTCATCCTTCACTGTGGTTCTAGCTTGCCATGCTAATGGCCAGAAACTTCCACCCATGGTGATATTCAAAAGGAAGACCTTGCCAAAAGAGACCTTTCCAGCCGGCGTCATCATAAAAGCTAACTCGAAGGGATGGATGGATGAAGAAAAGATGAGCGAGTGGTTAAGGGAAGTTTAAGTTTACGCGAAGAGGCCGGGTGGCTTTTTTCACGCAGCTCCGTCCATGTTGATATACGACTCCATGCGCGCCCACATCACGCTGGTTTTTAATATATTATTAAAGTTTGACTGACCTATCTGACTGTTTTTTTGACATTCCTTTAGCGCAGTTAGATGCGGCTTATAACACGGGGCGGCTTATAGGTGGACAAAGTTTTGAAATATGCCGTTCATTGAAGGCGTGGCTTATAACCCAGGGCGCCTTATGGTGCGGAAAATACGGTAGCTCATTTGGAATTTGATGCCTGCAACATGTTTCAAAAAAGCTGGCACAAGTGGCAAAAAAGAGTGAGAAAGTTAAGGAATGCTCATCAAAGACTTATTTGGAACATCCCACAGGTGAACAGGCTAATTGGGAACAGGTGGGTGCCATGATTGGGTATAAAAGCCGCTTCCATGAAATGCTCAGTCATTCACAAACAAGGATGGGGCGAGGGTCACCACTTTGTCAACAAATGCCTGAGCAAATTGTTTAAGAACAACATTTCTCAACAAGGAATTTAGGGATTTCACCATCTACGCTCCGTAATATCATCAAAAGGTTCAGAGAATCTGGAGAAATAACTGCACATAAGCCATGATATTACTCACCCTCACATCAGTGTGTAAAGGATATCACCACATGGGCTCAGGAACACTTCAGAAAACCACTGTCAGTAACTACAGTTGGTCGCTACATCTGTAAGTGCAAGTTAAAACTCTACTGTGCAAAGCCACAGCCATTTATCAACACCCAGAAACGCTTCGCTGGGCCCGAGCTCATCTAAGATGGACTGATGCAAAGTGGAAAAGTGTTCTGTGGTCTGACGAGTCCACATTTCAAATTGTTTTTGGAAACTGTGGACCAAAGAGGAAACGAAGCATGGGGACTGTTCTAGGGTGAAAGTGTAAAAGGCAGCATGTGTGATGGTATGGGGGTGTATTAGTGGTCAAGACATGGGTAACTTACACATCTGTGAAGGCACCATTAATGCTGAAAGGTACATACAGCTTTTGGAGCAACATATGTTGTTATCATGGACGCCCCTGCTTATTTCACTAGGACAATGCCAAGCCAGGTGTTACAACAGCGTGGCTTCATAGTAAAAGAGTGTGGGTACTAGACTGGCCTGCCTGTAGTCCAGACATTGAAAATAAAATATGAGAAGGGAGACTGTTGAACAACTTAAGCTGTACATCAAGCAAGAATGGGAAAGAATTCCACTTCAAAAATGTGTCTCCTCAGTTCCCAAACCTTTACTGAGTGTTGTTAAAAGGAAAGGCCATGTAACACACTGGTAAAAATGCCCCATTGACAACTTTTCTGTCATTAAATTCCAAGTTAATGATTATTTGCAAAAAAGAAGAAAGTTTCTCAGTGTGAACATGAAATATCTTGTCTTTGCAGTCTATTCAATTGAATATAAGTTGAAAAGGATTTGTTGTATTCTCTTTTTATTGACCATTTACACAACCTGACAACTTCACTGCTTTTGGCTTTTGTAGTAACACAAAAGATGGCTCTTGCATCATTTAAAAGTGAGGTGTAAAAAGTGTGCAGACTGCTGCAGTACTGCGTGGCAGCCAGCAGAGGGCAGAAGTCACTTTCAGGAGAGAGCAAAGTCATGCATGACCTTTTCAAGCTAATACAAATACATACAATACAGTCTGTGACGTCCCACAAACATGCATGTTAGGCTAGTGACCGTCCTTCTCAAATAGTGTGGTGGGCCTCCTTGGCGGGCGCGTTGTGATGCCAGGGGGGCGGGTGTAACCTCTGGGGACATGCTTCTTTGCGTCAGTAGAATGTGATGAAGGGTATGTAGCACTTGGCTTCACTGGAACCACGGTGGGAGAGACCTTTTCATGTTAATAAACTTACAATGGTATGCAGAGGTATACTTATAACAATTTTATAGGCAAATTATACTATTGATATTCATGGTTGAAAGTGGGGGGGGGTGCAAAATATTTTCTTCTCCCTAGGGGGGGGTGTAACAGAAAATATACAAGATACACCATATACAGGTAAAAGCCAGTAAATTAGAATATTTTGAAAAACTTGATTTATTTCAGTAATTGCATTCAAAAGGTGTAACTTGTACATTATATTTATTCATTGCACACAGACTGATGCATTCAAATGTTTATTTCATTTAATTTTGATGATTTGAAGTGGCAACAAATGAAAATCCAAAATTCCGTGTGTCACAAAATTAGAATATTACTTAAGGCTAATACAAAAAAGGGATTTTTAGAAATGTTGGCCAACTGAAAAGTATGAAAATGAAAAAAATGAGCATGTACAATACTCAATACTTGGTTGGAGCTCCTTTTGCCTCAATTACTGCGTTAATGCGGCGTGGCATGGAGTCGGTGAGTTTCTGGCACTGCTCAGGTGTTATGAGAGCCCAGGTTGCTCTGATAGTGGCCTTCAACTCTTCTGCGTTTTTGGGTCTGGCATTCTGCATCTTCCCATTCACAATACCCCACAGATTTTCTATGGGGCTAAGGTCAGGGGAGTTGGCGGGCCAATTTAGAACAGAAATACCATGGTCCGTAAACCAGGCACGGGTAGATTTTGCGCTGTGTGCAGGCGCCAAGTCCTGTTGGAACTTGAAATCTCCATCTCCATAGAGCAGGTCAGCAGCAGGAAGCATGAAGTGCTCTAAAACTTGCTGGTAGACGGCTGCGTTGACCCTGGATCTCAGGAAACAGAGTGGACCGACACCAGCAGATGACATGGCACCCCAAACCATCACCCAACCATGCAAATTTTGCATTTCCTTTGGAAATCGAGGTCCCAGAGTCTGGAGGAAGACAGGAGAGGCACAGGATCCACGTTGCCTGAAGTCTAGTGTAAAGTTTCCACCATCAGTGATGGTTTGGGGTGCCATGTCATCTGCTGGTGTCGGTCCACTCTGTTTCCTGAGATCCAGGGTCAACGCAGCCGTCTACCAGCAAGTTTTAGAGCACTTCATGCTTCCTGCTGCTGACCTGCTCTATGGAGATGGAGATTTCAAGTTCCAACAGGACTTGGCGCCTGCACACAGCGCAAAATCTACCCGTGCCTGGTTTACAGACCATGGTATTTCTGTTCTAAATTGGCCCGCCAACTCCCCTGACCTTAGCCCCATAGAAAATCTGTGGGGTATTGTGAAAAGGAAGATGCAGAATGCCAGACCCAAAAACGCAGAAGAGTTGAAGGCCACTATCAGAGCAACCTGGGCTCTCATAACACCTGAGCAGTGCCAGAAACTCATCGACTCCATGTCACGCCGCATTAACGCAGTAATTGAGGCAAAAGGAGCTCCAACCAAGTATTGAGTATTGTACATGCTCATATTTTTCATTTTCATACTTTTCAGTTGGCCAACATTTCTAAAAATCCCTTTTTTGTATTAGCCTTAAGTAATATTCTAATTTTGTGACACACGGAATTTTGGATTTTCATTTGTTGCCACTTCAAATCATCAAAATTAAATGAAATAAACATTTGAATGCATCAGTCTGTGTGCAATGAATAAATATAATGTACAAGTTACACCCTTTGAATGCAATTACTGAAATAAATCAAGTTTTTCAAAATATTCTAATTTACTGGCTTTTACCTGTATATGTGGATATTTAGCCTTAGCCTTGAATGAACACTTGATGCATATAATCACAGCAGTATGATGATTCTATGTGTCTACATTAAAACATTCTTCTTCATACTGCATTAATATATGCTACTTTTAAACTTTCATGCAGAGAAGGAAATCACAACTAAAAAAAATCACTATTTTTTCATACGGTGTTGATCTGGAAATGTTTGCCTCTGCATTTTGATGTTGACGTGCGGAGCAATGTTCCCTCTAATGTTTCATGTGTGTGAGCAAACGCACAAACACCCTGAGCATTCAGTGGAATACATATGTGCACACTGTGGTCATACCAGCAGCACATTAACAATTTAAATGTCTTATTATTATAATCAAGTGACTAGTCAATTTAGATTATTTTCTAATAGATGTGATTTGGCCCACTTAGATATGATTATTTTTTTAATCAGCTATGCACTATAGCAGTGGTTCTCAACCTTTTTTCAGTGATGTACCCCCTGTGAAATTTTTTTAAATTCAAGTACCCCCTAATCAGAGCAAAGCATTTTTGGTTGAAAAAAAAGAGACAAAGAAGTAAAATACAGCACTATGTCATCAGTTTCTGATTTATTAAATTGTATAACAGTGCAAAAATATTGCTCATTTGTAGTGGTCTTTCTTGAACTATTTGTAAAAAATATATTAAAAAAACTAAAAACTTGTTGAATAGAGATGCGCGGTTTGCGGGCACAACCGCGGAGTCCGCGGATTAGCCGCGGATCGGGCGGATGAAATAAAAAAAAATTAGATTTTATCCGCGGGTCGGGTCGGGTCGGGTGGTTGAAATAGAAAGAAATTAGATTTTAAATAGATTCAGGCGGGTGGCAGTTAAACCAATTGGGAAATATATATACATAGTTAAATGTTGTTACCCACATACGAAAAACGAGCAGGCACCTGCAGCATATGCCACAACAGAAGAAGAAAAAAGAAAAGAGATGGACACTTTTACGGAGCGCAGAAGGGACGCCTCGCCGGGGTCCGGGACCGAGGCCCCTTCCCCCGAGAGGGCCCCACCGGGAGCCGTAGCTGAGGCGATCCGCGAGAAGGGCCCGACGCACGTCCAGGGTCACCACCGCGCCCACCGCACCGACACCCCGCCTCGTCCGCCTTCGCCGCGGCCGGCGTCACGCGCAGCAGGTAAGCAGCTTACCTGCCCGCCACCCCCGTGGCCGGGGGCTCGTAACAGGGGTCACTCCGCGCACTCCGCCCGCGCAGCTTACCTGCCCGCCACCCCTGTTGCCGGGGGCAACAGGGGTGGCGTCACAAATGTGTCACATTTTTGTGTTGATTTATTTATTTTATTTTGTGGTTTGAATTCGTTTTTGGAGCTGTCATTCCACATTTATCAGTATTCACATTGGTCAGTAGGGGGCAGTAGGGCGTTTCTTCCCAATTGAATGCTATCGCCTGCAGACCGGAAGTGTCTTGTCATTCTGATGAGCGCGACCAGTCTGTGAACAATTGAAACGTCCTGTGTGCTTTTTCCTCCTGTATAACAGGTTAGTTTTGGTGAATCAACTCACTGAATAATATCCATGTGATCTTTATAAGTTTAAGTACACATTCTGATGGTGGAGCCTAACTCTAAAGTGTTTGTGAGTTGTAGTTTGTATTTGTGAATGAATCCAGTGCACAGCTGCAGTAATCAATACAAAAAGGCGACGTGAGTGCGCAATGTTTATATAGGAACTTCTGATCCTAATTCAGACTCCCAAATTAGAGCTCCCGTTTTCTTATTGATTTTATAATGTATATTTGTATAATGTGTGTGTTCTGAAATAGTGACAAGAGAATAGAACTAGGATGGACAATTCAACCCTTAACTCAACAATGAGTAGATGAGTGTTATGTGTGTGTAAATGTGTAAATAAATGAACACTGAAATTCAAGTATTTCTTTTATTTATTTATTTATATATGTATGTATATATATATATATATATATATATATGTAATAAAATATATATATAGCTAGAATTCACTGAAAGTCAAGTATTTCTTATATATATATATATATATATATATATATCTTAACCACGCCCCCCGCCCCACCCCCGACCACGCCCCCTCCTGAAATCAGAGGTCTCAAGGTTGGCAAGTATGCTGTTACTCCAATGCCGGTGGGGGGGAAAAAATGAAAACCTCAATGTTGATTAATCGTGCAGCCCTAATTTTAACCAAAATAATGTTTGGAAAGTAGGAAAGTATTATATTTGTTGCAGTATTTACCATATTTTTCGGAGTATAAGTCGCCGAAAATGCATAATAAAGAAGGAAAAAAAACATATAAGTCGCACTGGAGTATAAGTCGCATTTTTTGGGGAAATGTGTTTGATAAAAGCCAACAGCAAGAATAGACATTTGAAAGGCAATTTAAAATAAATAAAGAATAGTGAACAACAGGCTGAATAAGTGTACGTTATATGAGGCATAAATAACCAACTGGTATGTTAACGTAACATATTATGGTAAGAGTCATTCAAATAACTATAACATATAGAACATGCTATACGTTTACCAAACAATCTAATTGCTAAATCGCATGAAATCTTATACGTCTAGTCTCTTACGTGAATGAGATCAATAATATTATTTGATATTTTACGCTAATGTGTTCATCATTTCACACATAAGTCGCTCCTGAGTATAAGTCGCACCCCCGGCCAAACTATGAAAAAAACTGCCACTTATAGTCCGAAAAATACGGTAAATATTATCAAAGTTTTAAATATATGCAATTTCATACAGAACATGTATTTTTTCTGTCATAATGGAAAGAACAAATTGACATTAAACGTGACACCTGTGCTCTAAATGATGCTGGGATAGGCTCCAGCTCACCCCTCACTCCATAGGACAAGCGCTATAAGAAAAGGAATGAAAGTAGAGTGCATTGACGTTCTGACCTCGTCTTTCAGATCATCCCCGTGGACAAACTGGTGAAGGGCAAGTTCCAAGACAACTTTGAGTTCGTGCAGTGGTTCAAGAAGTTGTTTGACGCCAACTACGAAGAGCGGGATTATGACCCGGTGGAGGCCAGGCAGGGCCAGGACGCCGCGCCCGCTTCCAACGCCTCCATGTCTGCGTTCAACAAAGCCCCGAAGAAGGCCATCAGTCAGGGTCAGCGCGCCGCTTGGACCAAAGGGAAAAAGTTTTAGTCTTCATGGCTGACCGTCCTCCTCTCTTTGGTCTCTTCAGCTCCTCAGAGGCCGCCCGTCGCCAAGGTAGCGCCCAAAGTGTCCACCGTCAGCGCCAGGAAGTCCGGAGGCGCAGGAGTTGACGACGAGAGGGCGGAGCTCATCAATGAGGTTACAAAAAGCAATAACCAAAGGTTGATGGATGGAGCCCTTTGACGTGTGTGTGTGTGTGTGTGTGCTGCTCCTCAGGTGGATGGCCTGAAGTGCACCATCCAGGACATGGAGAAGGAGAGAGACTTTTATTTTGGTAAGCTGAGGAACATCGAGTTGATTTGCCAGGAGAACGAAGGCCAAGGCGACCCCACGCTGCAGAAGATTGTGGAAATCCTCTACGCCACAGACGTGAGTGTGTTCCAGAAGGAAATGATCTGTGATTAGTTTGTGTACAGGCAGGCACATTTTATCAAGTGTAAAACAAAGTGAAGCAGCGTTATTAGTTTGGGTGTCCTAATCCAGTGTTGATATCAGCAACAAGTATCGACTTGCATGTAAAATGTGCGATACAAGCAGTCAACATCTAAATGTCCTCTTTTCTTCTATTTTAGTCAAGTCATTTACAAAAGGTCAACATGCTAGGCTATAGGCTACTAGGCGCTAGGAGCTACACAACAGCTAAGCACACAAGCGTAACAGTTGAACTTGACTCTAGTCCAAAAACAGCCACCTTTGTTCATAATAAAAAGTATCAAATAATTATACAGTCCTCTGGGGTAAATGCATTTCTAGGAAGTTGGACTAAATATACATTTGCCAAATGACACAATTAGGGCTGCAGCTAACGATTATTTTTCTATCGATTAATCTATAGATTATTTTTTTCGATTAATCGGTTAATCTATAGATTATTTTTTTCGATTAATCTATAGATTATTTTTCCTTTTACCGATTATTTTTTTTATTTAAAATGAAGAGGAAAAAATAAATGTAGGCCAGTTTTTTCAAAAGGCATGGCTTTTATTTACAAAAAAAAAAGTATGGCCACTCAGTCAACATTGACAACAACATGACAAAATATTCTGTAACAATGTAAACATTTAAAACTTTTAACATTTAACAAAATTAAAAGTAGCTTACCGTATTTTCCGCACTATAAGCCGCCCCGGGTTATTAGCCGCACCTTCAATGAATGGCATATTTCAAAACTTTGTCCACCTATAAGCCGCCCCGGAATATAAGCCGCGCCTACGCTGCGCTAAAGGGAATGTCAAAAAAACAGTCAGATAGGTCAGTCAAACTTTAATAATATATTAAAAACCAGCGTTCTAACAACTCTGTCCCAAAATGTACGCAAATGTGCAATCACAAACATAGTAAAATTCAAAATGGTGTAGAGCAATAGCAACATAATGTTGCTCGAACGTTAATGTCACAACACACAAAATAAACATAGCGCTCACTTTCTGAAGTTATTCTTCATTCGTAAATCCTTCGAATTCTTCGTCTTCGGTGTCCGAATTGAAAAGTATGTGTATAAGGTAAGACATATTATCTGGCACTTTGTTTCGCAATATTATGCAAACACAACTTTTCTTACCTTCTGGTACCTGCTGATCTGTATTTGGGATCTCTATAAATCCTGAAAAATTGTGCGAGTCCGCCTTTGTAGTCCGTGACGACACCGTAGTCTATAAGCGTCTTTTCATGAACCGGAAACACCAAGAAGCACCACCTTTAAAATCATCCAGGTGAAGTTCGCTTGCTAGCGTTGTTGCCTTCATTGGAATAGTGATGGTGCTGACACTTCTGCTTGCTGCTCTCTGCTCAACAACCCACTGTTCCAGTTTGTCCTCCAACAGTTGCCATCTTGCTTTGTTCCCTCGGAAACTCTGTTTTGTCTTCTTTACCTGGCGCAGGTCATCTTCTTGCTTCCTCCACCTACGCACCATTGATTCATTTATGTTATATTCTCTTGCTGCTGCTCTATTTCCGTGTTCTTCGGCATGACTTATTGCCTTAAGTTTAAATTCTGCGTTATACGCGTGTCGCTTAGTAGGAGCCATTTTGTGGTCTGGTCTTTACAGATGTAAACACAAAGGAAATGAAACGAAAATCCGCGCGCTTCTTCTTCTTCCGGGGGCGGGTGGTTGCTTACAGTAGAAGAAGAAGCGCTTCCTGTTCTATGGGGGCGGGTGCTTACCTTGGCGGTTGCTTGCGTAGAAGAAGAAGCGCTTCCTGTTCTACCGGGAAAAAAGATGGCGGCTGTTTACCGAAGTTGCGAGACCAAAACTTTATGAAAATGAATCTTAATATTTATCCATATATAAAGCGCACCGGGTTAAAAGCCGCACTGTCAGCTTTTGAGTAAATTTGTGGTTTTTAGGTGCGGCTAATAGTGCGGAAAATACGGTATTTGCTTTTTAATGTGCAAATATAAAAGTAAACATCCAGTGCAAATCTTAATATTCTGGAATAGTATAAGCATTTCAAAAGTAAAAGTATTGCTTATTTTGCTTTAAAATGTGCAAAAATAAAGATAAACATCCAATACAAAAAAGTGCAAAACGGAAATATTCTGTAACAAGTGTAAACATTTCAACAAAAGTAAAAGTATTGCTTATTTGCTAAAATGTGCAAAAATAAAGCTAAACATCCAATACAAAAAAGTGTACAGTGTAAACATTTCAACAAAAGTAAAAGTATTGCTTATTTTGCTTAATAACACAACAATGATAGTATGATTAAAGTGAAAGTTAATTGTTGGTTTGTACATAGTATATGTAACTGTTAATGTTGTAAAAGGTATTTGCACAACTAATTAACGTTAGCGTTTGTGACACGTCTTGTGCCGTGGGGTTCTTTCAGGACCGACAGACTGAACGCCAGACGGCTTTGCCAGGTTTACAATCTTTTAATTTTACACAAAGTCTTTTCTCTTCCAACTCTTTTCTCTCCTCGCTTTTCGGCTCCTCTTCCTCGCTCGCTCGGATCGCGCACCTGGGCACGATTGCGGCGTCGCTCCCGGCGCGCCCCGCCTCGCCGCTCGCTCGCCGCCGCCGCCTCTCCACAGCGTTAAAGAGGAGCGCGTCTTTGTAAACACTGAACAGGCACGCCAAACGCGCCTCTCAGAGCGAAACGGTGCTTTAGTTTATGAATTTACAACGCAGATACAAATGACACATTCATGTTTTTGTGTAATAATGACAACGTATACGCACGCGGACGATTTACTTGGTGATGGCAAGAACGCTGTCGGGGGTTTTCTTTTCAAATGTTCGTTCATAGCCGTTGGGCTGCTATGATAGGCCATTTCCGCTCGACACAGTGTGCATACAACAACATTATTAGGCCGTTTATTGAAATACTCCCACACTTTTGACGACTTTTGGCGTGCTTTTTTCCCCTCGCTCGCATCGTCTGCTTTGCGCTCCGCCATGACAGTAGTGTGACGTAAATATGCGACGCGCCGACGCACAAAAACGGCGTCGACGTATTTACGTAACCGATGACGTCGACTATGTCGACGCGTCGTTTCAGCCTTAGACACAATTAGAATCATGAATAAAATATTTTCTTAGATCATTAAAAACCTATTTATGACATTTTACATACAATTTTCAGCATTATGAGAGCCCTCTAGACATGAAGTAGCACCCACAGAGTCACCTTTACACGTATAATAGACCTAATACTATAAAATAACACTTGTACTGTAATGTCATAAGGCCCTTTTCCACCAAAGGTTCAGGAATGTTCTGTTCCTGTTTGTGTTTGCACCGCATTTCACAGTCCAGGTAGTTTGTACAAATCAGGCTGATGACACATGGAGGAGCGGTTTACTATATTTATACACTGATGCCATGTCAATAAATATTAGCTCAGAGTTGTTTTACTAAAAAGTAAGTCAATGAAATACAAAGCAATAATATACAAAACAATATGATTTAAAAAATAAAGTGCACTTAATTGTTCATAAAAAGTCAGTCAGAACGTCGTCCTCTCATAAATGTTGAATTCATGAGTGTTGGACGATTTCTTTTGGTCCATTTAGACTGTAAATAACAATATATACATAAAAAATGTCAGTGTTTATCTGTAAATAACAATTATATAAATAATAATGTCAGTGTTTATCTGTAAATAACAATATATACATAATAAATGTCAGTGTTTATCTGTAAATAACAATTATATAAATAATGTCAGTGTTTATCTGTAAATAATATATACATAATGAATGTCAGTGTTTATCTGTAAATAACAATTATATAAATAATAATGTCAGTGTTTATCTGTAAATAATATATACATAATGAATGTCAGTGTTTATCTGTAAATAATATATACATAATGAATGTCAGTGTTTATCTGTAAATAACAATTATATAAATAATAATGTCAGTGTTTATCTGTAAATAACAATTATATAAATAATAATGTCAGTGTTTATCTGTAAATAACAATATATACATAATAAATGTCAGTGTTTATCTGTAAATAACAATTATATAAATAATAATGTCAGTGTTTATCTGTAAATAACAATATATACATAATAAATGTCAGTGTTTATCTGTAAATAACAATTATATAAATAATAATGTCAGTGTTTATCTGTAAATAACAATATATACATAATAAATGTCAGTGTTATCTGTAAATAACAATTATATAAATAATGTCAGTGTTTATCTGTAAATAATATATACATAATGAATGTCAGTGTTTATCTGTAAATAACATTATCAATAATAAGTGTCAGTGTTTATCTGTAAATAACAATATATACCGTACATAATAAATGTCAGTGTTTACAACACAAACACATTAGCCTTAGCGTTAGCTTGTTAGCATTAGCATTCTGTTCACTCAGGTTGAGGCTAATAACTCCACAAATGGAATGTCACTGACTACTTTTAAAACATGTAATAGAGTAAATAGTTAATATTTGATGTTATTCTCCTTTATTTCACATTTATCCAACAAAGTCAGAGTAGTAAGCAGCTTCCAGTCCGGCTTCATACTCCTCCGTGAATACCTTTTAAAAGAGTCCGTCCACTTCTCCTAACCAAATTAACTTTGTTCAAATAATAAACTGCATAGAGTTTAAAGACTAGGACTGAGTAAAAACACTCAAATAGTTCCACTGATCAGCGTTCTTCAGCACAAAGATGCCCCACAGGAGTTCCTTTCTTCTTCCTTCTCTCTGTTGTCATAGCAATATAAGAAATAAACAAGAATATTCCAATGGGTTTGAAAAAGACCTTTTAGGAACACCAATCAGTGTTCGACAGCACAGCCTGCCCCCATAAAGGTTCCCGGTCGCTTGGAAAAGTTCCACCTAGCGAGGAGGAACTCTGAAAGGTTCCTGCAAAAACTAAAGCTACCTGGGTAGTTTTTGGTGGAAACCCAGGGGAAACTTTATTTACCCCAATAAATGGTGGATGGATGGACAATGACGCAGTGCTAAAATAAATACATTCTAACTAAAGTAATGATTAATAATAATATCCATCCATTTTCTATCGCTTGTCCCTTTTGGGGTTGCGGGGGGTCGCTGGAACCTATCTCAGTTGCATTCGGGCGGTAGGCGGGGTATAATAATAACTAGGGATGTCCAATAATATCGGCCGATAAATGCGTTAAAATGTAATATCGGAAATTATCGGTATCGTTTATTTATTTATTTTTTTTATTAGATTTTTTTATTTTTATTAAATCAACATTAAAAACACAAGATACACTAACAATTAGTGCACCAACCCAAAAAAAACCTCCCTCCCTTATTCACACAGAAGGGTTGTTTCTTTCTGTTACTAATATTCTGGTAGGTTCCTACATTATATATCAATATATATCAATACAGTCTGCAAGGGATACAGTCCGTAAGCACACATGATTGTGCGTGCTGCTGCTCCACTAATAGTACTAACCTTTAACACTTCATTTGACTCATTTTCAATCATTACTAGTTTCTATGTAAATGTTTTTAATTTATTTATCTTATTTTTTTTTTTTTTTTTTTTTTTTTTTAAAGTACCTTATCTTCACCATACCTGGTTGTCCAAATCAGGCATAATGTGTTAATTCCACGACTGCATATATCGGTTGATATCGGTATCGATAATTAAAGAGTTGGACAATATTGGAATATCGGCAAAAAGCCATTATCGGACATCCCTAATAATAACATATATTTCTTAAATAAACTGTCAATGAAAATACAGATTCACCACTTTAGTCATCATTTTTGCGCCAAAAAAACTTTCTGACTTGGCTCCAGATATGGCGTCACATTAGTGCCAAAAATCCGAGCGCATAAAAACTGTTATCGCGCGCTGATTCTCCACTTCGTGCGCGCGCGAGACAACTTTTTGCGCGCGCGTGGTGCCTTTTTGCGCGCGCGATGCCTTTCTGCGCGCGCGCAACGCCTTTCTGCGCGCTCTCTGTGTACTCCTGGCATCTCTCCTCGCACTGTCATGTTTCTTTTTGGCACTTTGGGGGCGGGTATGCTTAGACGGCCCCTTCTTTCTGATTGGCTGTGAGCATTTTTCATATGACCAATGATTCTCCAGTGTAGCAACGTTGTAGCCATCTTACCTCAATCATTACATTGATGTCAATGGTACATGTACTAATTACATTACCATAACTTGCTCCATTTTCCACCAATTTACTATCGGTTTGCCTTGTTACAAATCTTATTACATGTAGATATGACATAGGATGCTGTACCTGTTGAAATGACCTCTTTCGCTTTAAAAAAAAATGACTTAATTGTGCAACATAGTTGTGTAGGGTCAGTGTTAGTCAGTTCTCTGATTATTCTAAACTGTTTCAGAATACATTGTTAAAAACTATTTTTAACATTTTATAAACAAAATTCAAAGATTATTTCATTAATTTTATGGCTGAATCAAAAGAAATTCCATAAATTAGAAAACAAATGTTCAAGAAGAAGTGAAAATATAAAATAATGTTATTGCTGGTGGACCAGTTCTGGCTGAAAGATGTGATTATGGTGTTTGTTGTCTTATTATTTATTTGGCTCACATTTTGTATTACCGTATTTTCCGCACCATAAGGCGCCCTGGGTTATAAGCCGCGCCTTCAATGAACGGCATATTTCAAAACTTTGTCCACCTATAAGCCGCCCCGTGTTGTAAGCCGCATCTAACTGCGCTAAAGGAATGTCAAAAAAACAGTCAGATAGGTCAGTCAAACTTTAATAATATATTAAAAACCAGCGTGATGTGGGCGCGCATGGAGTCGTATATCAACATGGACGGAGCTGCGTGAAAAAAGCCACCCGGCCTCTTCGCGTAAACTTACCTTAACCACTCGCTCATCTTTTCTTCATCCATCCATCCCTTCGAGTTAGCTTTTATGATGACGCCGGCTGGAAAGGTCTCTTTTGGCAAGGTCTTCCTTTTGAATATCACCATGGGTGGAAGTTTCTGGCCATTAGCATGGCAAGCTAGAACCACAGTGAAGGATGACTTCTCATTCCCTGTGGTGCGAATATTCACCGTACGTGCTCCCGTTGTATCCACAGTGCGGTTCACAGGAATATCAAAAGTCAGTGGAACCTCGTCCATGTTGATAATGTTCTCTGGCCGGATCTTTTTTTCAGCTATCTTGTTTTTACAATATGCACGGAAAGTAGCCAGCTTTTCTTGAAAGTCTTTAGGCAGTTGCTGTGAAATAGTAGTCCGTGTGCGGATGGAGAGATTGCGTCTTTTCATGAACCGGAAACCTGTCGCTTAGTAGGAGCCATTTTGTGGTCTTTACAGATGTAAACACACAAAGGAAATGAAACGTACGGTGATATCCGCGCCCTTTTTCTTCTTCTACGCGGGCGGGTGGTTGCTTACAGTAGAAGAAGAAGCGCTTCCTGTTCTATGGGGCCGGGTGCTTACCTTGGCGGTTGCTTGCGTAGAAGAAGAAGCACTTCCTGTTCTACCGGGAAAAAAGATGGCGGCTGTTTACCGTAGTTGCGAGACCGAAACTTTATGAAAATGAATCTTAATATTAATCCATATATAAAGCGCACCGGGTTATAAGCCGCACTGTCAGCTTTTGTGTAAATTTGTGGTTTTTAGGTGCGGCTAATAGTGCGGAAAATACGGTAGTAGCAAATAGGTTTGTGTTTTCTTACATAACCCCTACTAGTAAGAAAAGTATGCATGATATCGGAAGTGGAAAAGTTGCAGTTATAAATAAATACAACCTTTGATTGTGTGTACACAAGCAAAGACTCACAAGATGACATGTGACAGTGAAAATGGAGCTTCCAAAAGAAAATCATCTTGTCTGTGGTCTCTCTCTCTCTCCACCGCCAGGACGGTTTTGAGATCCCGGATTCTGAAGAGCAGGAGGAGTTTTAGCATTGAAGCAGTTACCTCCATGCCCTGTCCCCTCCCCCAACCACCACCCGCCGGGCTCAAAGTCTTCTGTGGGCAAAGTCTTGGCCGCCGGCCTCTTCTTCCTGTCAGCCCCGCCCCCAGGAAGTATGTGTTGGTATGAGACAGGAGTGTGTGTGTGCATGCATGTACTGTACTTTTTTTTTTAGCAATCTATAAGACTTCAACGTGTCCCAAACTAAGTCCAACTGATGTTTTTTTTTTTTTTGTGTTCCGCCGCCAATCAGTGCCTCACTTTTTCTGGCGTTTTCCTTTTTTACATTCCCAACCAATCCACTTATTCTAAAAGAGGCCACCTATTTCACGCTTATTCCGTTCAATTTGATTGTCTCTTACCAATTGGAGTTGGCTGCTAGTCATGAAGAGGTGCCTTGCTGTGGGCCGAGCTGTCAGTCCTCACCTAAAATGTTGCCACTGCAGTCCCCACCAGTGGAGTCAGACCTGCATCGCTGCAAACGCTGAATGTTGTGTGTGTAATCGTGTCAAGTGTGTGTGTGTGTGTGTGTAAAAACAAAACACTTTGGCGTTTGAGATCCTCCTCCTGGTTTCTTTGCAACAAACTCAGTCAAATGGCCTTAATCAAGCAAACCTCGTCATTTCCCCTCCAGTGTAATGTTCTATCAGTGTTTAGGTGTTTTGTATCAATGTCAGGGTATTTAGGACTGGAGCTCAGGCATGTCCGCTGTGACTTGTCCTCCATCGAGCGCGTCTCTGGTTGCTGAGGCTTTCTTTTAGTCATCGGGGTGCTCAAAAGGCAGCAAAGGTTCACCTCCCAAGCGGAGAGCGCTGCCGAAAAAACAAAAGACGAGCAGCAGCCTCGCGCCTCTGACGCCCTTTTTAAAAACAAAAAAACAACCCAGTGAATGTTGCACACAATCAGACGGTGCCTGCGTGTTCTTTTGCCTTCTCATTAAAAACAGACTGTTTCCAAATCTTCACTCTTCTTTTTGTGTTCAGGCAATATTTCCCCTTCTTTTAAGAAACCTTACAATTGGCCTTCATTCTGTCCAAAGTGCTCCTTTTTTGACATTTTAAAAAGACTCATAAATGGAATAAAAGAGCAAAGCCAAAAGCAGTGAAATTGTCAGGTTGTGTAAATGCATACTTGCCAACCCTCCCGAATTTTCCGGGAGACTCCCGAAATTCAGCGCCTCTCCCGAAAACCTCCCGGGACAAATATTCTCCCGAAAATCCCCCGATTTTCAGCCGGAGCTGGAGGCCACGCCCCCTCCAGCTCCATGCTTTTTCTGACGGGAAGACAACAGGGTGACAAGAACTAAATCATCCATACTAGAGATACATTGTATTATTATGTTTATCTTACCTAAAAATAATTATATTTACTAATTAAAAAAAAAAAAAAAACTAAATACATTTTTACTATATTTTGCTAAAAACATCAAAATTAATTGTATTTTTATTTGTATTTTTTCCGACTCCTTATTACATCCAGCCATAGAATTATACTTTAAAATAAAAATATTTGAAGTAATTAATGTTAAATGATCATAATTCATTTAAAATGACCATATTTAATTATTAAAATAATTGCTTGTTTATCAACAACTTTAGCATTTTATTCATTACATTTTGAAGCTCTCAGAAGCCAAGTTATGTTATATTCCTTAATATTTATTTATGCAAGTTTGAAGTATCAATTATCCAAACACAGTTTTGTGTGCATATTTTCAGGATATATATATATATATATATTTATGTATGACATACTTGACTTGGTGAATTCTAGCTGTCAATATACTCCTCCACTCTTAACCACGCCCCCAACCACGCCCCGCCCCACCCCTGACCACGCCCCCCACCTCCCGAAATCGGAGGTCTCAAGGTTGGCAAGTATGGTAAATGGTAAATAAAAAGAGAATAAAACAAATCCTTTTCAACTTATATTCAATTGAATAGACTGCAAAGACAAGATATTTCATGTTCACACTGACAAACTTTCCTATTTTTTGCAAATATTCGCTCATTTGGAATTTGATGCCTGCGACATGTTTCAAAAAAGCTGGCACAAGTGGCAAAGAAGAGTGAGAAAGTTGAGAGAATGCTCATCAAAGACTTATTTGGAACATCCCACAGGTGAACAGGCTAATTGGGAACAGGTGGGTGCCATGATTGGGTATAAAAGCAGCTTCCATGAAATGCTCAGTCATTCACAAACAAGGACGGGGCGAGGGTCACCACTTTGTCAACAAATGCCTGAGCAAATTGTTTAAGAACAACATTTCTCAACAAGGAATTTAGGGATTTCACCATCTACGCTCCGTAATATCATCAAAAGGTTGAGAGAATGTGGAGAAATCACTGCACGTAAGCCATGATATTACACACCTTGGATCTCTCAGGCGGTACTGCATCAAAAAGCCACATCGGTGTGTAAAGGATATCACCACATGGGCACAGGAACACTTCAGAAAACCACTGTCAGTAACTACAGTTGGTCGCTACATCTGTAAGTGCAAGTTAAAACTCTACTATGTCATTTATCAACAACACCCAGAAACGCTTCGCTGGGCCCGAGCTCATCTAAGATGGACTGATGCAAAGTGGACCAAAGAGGAAAAGAAGCATGGGGACTGTTCCAGGGTGAAAGTGTAAAAGGCAGCATGTGTGATGGTATGGGGGTGTATTAGTGCCCAAGACATGGGTAACTTACACATCTGTGAAGGCACCATTAATGCTGAAAGGTACATACAGCTTTTGGAGCAACATATGTTGTTATCATGGACGCCCCTGCTTATTTCAGTAAGAAAACGCCAAGCCACGTGTCACAACAGCGTGGCTTTATAGTAAAAGATTGTGAGTACTAGACTGGCCTGCCTGTAGTCCAGACATTGAAGGCTAAAATATGAGAAGGGAGACTGTTGAACAACTTAAGCTGTACATCAAGCAAGAATGGGAAAGAATTCCACTTCAAAAATGTGTCTCCTCAGTTCCCCAAACCTTTACTGAGTGTTGTTAAAAGGAAAGGCCATGTAACACACTGGTAAAAAATGCCTTTTTTGCATTGTGTTGCTGCCATTCAATTCTAAGTTCATGATTGTTTGCAAAAAAGAAGAAAGTTTCTGAGTGTGAACATGAAATATCTTGTCTTTGCAGTCTATTCAATTGAATATAAGTTGAAAAGGATTTGTTGTATTCTCTTTTTTATTTACCATTTACACAACCTGACAACTTCACTGCTTTTGACTTTTGTACAATGCAGGCAGTTTTCTACTTTAAAACGGTCATTAAAAAAATAAAACTTCAACTCAACTAATAGATCTAAAGCTGATCTTTAGACTTAAGCCTTGAAAGTAAAATAATATATTTTTATACAGGTAAAAGCCAGTAAATTAGAATATTTTGAAAAACTTGATTTATTTCAGTAATTGCATTCAAAAGGTGTAACTTGTACATTATATTTATTCATTGCACACAGACTGATGCATTCAAATGTTTATTTCATTTAATTTTGATGATTTGAAGTGGCAACAAATGAAAATCCAAAATTCCGTGTGTCACAAAATTAGAATATTACTTAAGGCTAATACAAAAAAGGGATTTTTAGACCAACTGAAAAGTATGAAAATGAAAAATATGAGCATGTACAATACTCAATACTTGGTTGGAGCTCCTTTCGCCTCAATTACTGCGTTAATGCGGCGTGGCATGGAGTCGATGAGTTTCTGGCACTGCTCAGGTGTTATGAGAGCCCAGGTTGCTCTGATAGTGGCCTTCAACTCTTCTGCGTTTTTGGGTCTGGCATTCTGCATCTTCCTTTTCACAATACCCCACAGATTTTCTATGGGGCTAAGGTCAGGGGAGTTGGCGGGCCAATTTAGAACAGAAATACCATGGTCCGTAAACCAGGCACGGGTAGATTTTGCGCTGTGTGCAGGCGCCAAGTCCTGTTGGAACTTGAAATCTCCATCTCCATAGAGCAGGTCAGCAGCAGGAAGCATGAAGTGCTCTAAAACTTGCTGGTAGACGGCTGCGTTGACCCTGGATCTCAGGAAACAGAGTGGACCGACACCAGCAGATGACATGGCACCCCAAACCATCACTGATGGTGGAAACTTTACACTAGACTTCAGGCAACGTGGATCCTGTGCCTCTCCTGTCTTCCTCCAGACTCTGGGACCTCGATTTCCAAAGGAAAGGCAAAATTTGCTTTCGTCAGAAAACATGACTTTGGACCACTCAGCAGCAGTCCAGCTCTTTTTTTTCCTTAGCCCAGGTGAGACGCTTTTCGCGCTGTTTCTTGGTCAACAGTGGCTTGACACGAGGTATGCGGCAGTTGAAACCCATGTCTTTCAAGCGTCTCTTGGTGGTGGATCTTGAAGCACTGACTCCAGCAGCTGTCCACTCCTTCTGAATCTCCCCCACATTTTTGAATGTTTTTTTTTTCACAATCTTGACCAGGGCGCGGTGATCCCTATCGCTTGTACACTTTTTCTGACCACAGTTTTTCCTTCCCTTTGCCTCTCCATTAATGTGTTTGGACACAGAGCTCTGAGAACAGCCAGCCTCTTCAGCAATAACCTTTTGTGTCTTTCCCTCCTTGTGCAATGTGTCGATGGTTGCCTTTTGGACAGCTGTCAAATCTGAAGTCTTCCCCATGTTTGTGTAGGCTTCAGAACTGGACTGAGAGACCATTTAAAGCCCTTTGCAGGTGTTTTGAGTTAATCAGCTGATTAGTTTGTGGCACCAGGTGTCTTCAAAATTTAACCCTTACACAATATTCTAATTTTGTGACACACGGAATTTTGGATTTTCATTTGTTGCCACTTCAAATCATCAAAATTAAATGAAATAAACATTTGAATGCATCAGTCTGTGTGCAATGAATAAATATAATGTACAAGTTACACCTTTTGAATGCAATTACTGAAATAAATCAAGTTTTTCAAAAATATTCTAATTTACTGGCTTTTACCTGTATATGACTTATTTTTGGATCCTCAAGATCTTGAGGCTGATTTAGTTTTATACTATCACGGTTCACAAAATAATAATTAATCAAAAGCAATGTTATGATGAATCATTTGCCTGTTTAAGCTTCCAATTCAATGTTTTGGGGGAAATATTGCATATTTTGTGTTTTGGGTAAAAAAAAAAAAAAAGGTCATAAAACAAACACTATGGCAACAGATGGATCTGAACTTTATCATTAGATAACAAAAAATATGATTTATATTTAAATTTTGGTCCCCAGGACCTTTTTTTTTTTTATTGTTCACCAAAATTAATGTATATTGTGTTGGTTTGAAATATGAAAAATATCAAAAGGGCCCCTGCATGCTTTCATTTTTCAGTGTGTGGCCCTCAAAGTTCTGACACCCCTCTGTTAAAAGACAAACACAATGATTGTGTTATTTACGGTGCATTTTTTTATGTTACAGCCTTAACATGACAAACTTATTTTTGTCCTCAAAATTCTACACACAATACCCATGAAGACAATGTGAACAAGTTTATTTCGATTTTTTTTTTTTTTTTTTTTTACAAATGTATTAGAAATAAAAAACTAAGAAATCTGGGCTGTGGATACTTATGTATACGTGTGATTTCTTAGGGGTTTTTTGTAATAAATTTGCAAACATTTTTTTCTTTTTTAAAGTTCACATTTTAATTTGTCTTTATAATTTTGAGGACAAAAATGTATTATTCCATTTTGGAATAAAGCTGTGACATAAGAACATGTGACTAGTTGGTGGATGTCACAAGGCTTCAGTTTGAATTCATTCCCAGGGAAAAAGCCTGGGAAGTCGGACAGGACACTCTCTCTCTCTCCAGGTACTCTTATTTTGTAGAACTACTTCAGTGCTCCTCTGGACCTGAAGAACCTGTGAGGACTCCTAACACACGTTGATCTATTCCAAAGACATGTCACCCAACCTGTTTGACAAGTCCCGCCCCTGCAGCTATTTGATTGGCCCACATCACAAATGAACTTGCTACATTCCAGCTGACAAAAAGTGGAAGAATGTAAAAGTTGCGCCTGCAGCCTTCAACACATTTTTATTTATGTGAAATCATTTCTTTAATCAAACTTCAATTTAACGTAATGCATGTTTTTTTTTGACCAAAACAATTCATGAGAAAAATAGTTCAGTAATGTTTTTTGTGCAAAATAACCCTCCATCTATTTTCTACCGCTTGTCCCTTTTGGGGGGGGGGGCTGGAGCCTACCTCGGCTGGATTCGTACCAATTTAACATTTAAACATACTGTATCTTCTTTAGGGACATTTGTACCAATTCCCAGGTCCCGACAGTACCGATTTTCGGTACTTTTGTGTGTGTTAATAAATAATTGTTTTTGATCATCTTGTTTATTGCAACATTTCAAAAGTAAGTGATTTTAATAACTGCTGTCCAGTTATATCTTCTTTTTACCATCACATCTCTGAGTCTCTTTTACAGGTATGACTTGTGTTTTTGTTGCTCCCTAAAAAGTGTTAATACTGTTAGTTGTAGTTTTCATTAACAAATTTGGAGGTGTTAAAATGGCCATGTCAAATCGCTAATGCTAATCAGTAGCATGTCAATAGCAAAGCAAAAATATTTATAATAAAAATTAAATTTATTAATATTATTATATTTATATATTTATTATATGTATATATATATATATATATAATTATTATTATTTATTATATTTATTATATATTTATATATTATATATTATTATATATATTTATATATATAATATATATATATATATATCATATATATATAATATATATATATATATAATATATATTATATATAATATATATATAATATATATTATATATTATAATATATATATAATATATAATATATATATATCATATATATATATATATAATATATATATTATTATATATATTATATATATATATATTATTATTATTATATATATTATATATTTATATATATATAATTATTATTATTTATTATATAATTATATATATATTTATATTATATATATATATATATTATATATTATTATTTTATTAATTTTATTATAATAAAAATTAAAAAAAATGTTAGCAAAATATAGCACCGTTGGATATCTGTGTAGGTGGGCGTGGCCCTGGTTGGCAAATATGGTGATGATGTTAGGGGAGGGTGAGAGAGTCCCACCCCGAGAGGAGAGACACATTTTCTACGAATTACTGCTTATATTCAGGTGTGTTTCTCATCTTCTTTATCAAGGTGTTGGCCCCTGCAACTTGTCGTGGAGATATACACTATATTGCCAAAAATATTCGGCCACCCATCCAAGTGATGAGAATCAGGTGTTCTAATCACAGGTGTGTCAAATCAAGCACTTAGGCATGGAGACTGTTTCTACAAACATGTGAAAGAATGGGCCGCTTTCAGTGATTTCCAGCGTGCTACAAATCCAGTTGTGATATTTCCTCGCTCCTAAATATTCCAAAAGTGAAGAGTTTGGGAACAACAGCAACTCAGCCACCAGGTAAACTGACAGAGAGGTCAGCATAGTGCAAAGACGTTCTGCACAGTCACTTGCTACACAGCTCCAAACTTCATGTGACCTTCCAATTAGCCCACGCACAGTACGCAGAGAGCTTCATGGAATGGGTTTCCATGGCCGAGCGGCTGCATCTAAGCCATGCATCACCAAGTCCAATGCAAAGTGTCTGATGCAGTGGTGTAAAGCACGTGGAGTTGGCCCCTTAGTTCCAGTGAAAGGAACTTTGAATGCTCCAGGATAGCAAAACATTTTGGACCATTCCATGCTCCCAACCTTGTGGGAACAGTTTGGAGCGGGCCCCTTCCTCTTCCAACATGACTGTGCACCAGTGCACAAATCAAGGTCCATAAAGACATGGATGACAGAGTCTGGTGTGGATGAACTTGACTGGCCTGCACAGAGTCCTGACAGAACACCTTTGGGATGAATTAGAACGGAGACTGGGAGCCAGGCCTTCTCCACCAACATCAGTGTGTGACCTCACCAATGCACTTTTGGAAGAATGGTGGAAAAGTGCTATAAACACACTCTGCAACCTTGTGGACAGCCTTCCTAGAAGATATAAAGACACTCCACAACCTTGTGGACAGCCTTCCTAGAAGATATAAAGACACTCCACAACCTTGTGGACAACCTTCCCAGAAGATTTAAAGACACTCCACAACCTTGTGGACAGCCTTCCCAGAAGAGTTGAAGCTGTAATAGCTGCAAACGGTCATATTGACCCCTATGGGTTAGGAATGGGATGGCACTTCAACTTCATATGTGAGTCAAGGCAGGTGGCCAAATACTTTTGGCAATATAGTGTATATATGTACAAACCCCGTTTCCATATGAGTTGGGAAATTGTGTTAGATGTAAATATAAACAGAATACAATGATTTGCAAATCCTTTTCAAGCCATATTCAGTTGAATATGCTACAAAGACAACATATTTGATGTTCAAACTCATAAACTTTTTTTTTTTTTTTGGCAAATAATAATTAACTTAGAATTTCATGGCTGCAACACGTGCCAAAGTAGTTGGGAAAGGGCATGTTCACCACTGTGTTACATGGCCTTTCCTTTTAACAACACTCAGTAAAGGTTTGGGAACTGAGGAGACACATTTTTGAAGCTTCTCAGGTGGAATTCTTTCCCATTCTTGCTTGATGTACAGCTTAAGTTGTTCAACAGTCCGGGGGTCTCCGTTGTGCTATTTTAGGCTTCACATTTTCAATGGGAAACAGGTCTGGACTACAGGCAGGCCAGTCTAGTACCCGCACTCTTCCACAATGAAGCCACGTTGATGTAACACGTGGCTTGGCATTGTCTTGCTGAAATAAGCAGGGGCGTCCATGGTAACGTTGCTTGGATGGCAACATATGTTGCTCCAAAACCTGTATGTACCTTTCAGCATTAATGGTGCCTTCACAGATGTGTAAGTTACCCATGTCTTGGCCACTAATACACCCCCATACCATCACACATGCTGCCTTTTACACTTTCACCCTAGAACAATCCGGATGGTTCTTTTCCTCTTTGGTCCGGAGGACACGACGTCCACAGTTTCCCAAAACAATTTGAAATGTGGACTCGTCAGACCACAGAACACTTTTCCACTTTGTATCAGTCCATCTTAGATGAGCTCAGGCCCAGCGAAGCCGACGGCGTTTCTGGGTGTTGTTGATAAACAGTTTTCGCCTTGCATATAGGAGAGTTTTAACTTGCACTTACAGATGTAGCGACCAACTGTAGTTACTGACAGTGGGTTTCTGAAGTGTTCCTGAGCCCATGTGGTGATATCCTTTACACACTGATGTCGCTTGTTGATGCAGTACAGCCTGAGGGATGGAAGGTCACGGGCTTAGCTGCTTACGTGCAGTGATTTCTCCAGATTCTCTGAACCCTTTGATGATATTATGGACCGTAGATGGTGAAATCCCTAAATTCCTTGCAATAGCTGGTTGAGAAACGTTCTTAAACTGTTCAACAACTTGCTCAGGCATTTGTTGACAAAGTGGTGACCCTCGCCCCGTCCTTGTTTGTGAATGACTGAGCATTTCATGGACTCTACTTTTATACCCAATCATGGCACCCACCCGTTCCCAATTAGCCTGCACACCTGTGGGATGTTCCAAATAAGTGTTTGATGAGCATTCCTCAACTTTATCAGTATTTATTGCCACCTTTCCCAACTTCTTTGTCACGTGTTGCTGCCATCAAATTCTAAAGTTAATGATTTGCAAAAAAAAAAGTTTATGAGTTTGAACATGAAATATGTTGTCTTTGTAGCATATTCAACTGAATATGTCTTGAAAAGGATTTGCAAATCATTGTATTCCGTTTATATTTACATCTAACACAATTTCCCAACTCATATGGAAACGGGGTTTGTATATATAAGTTAAAGTTAAAGTAGCAATGATTGTCACTCACACACTAGGTGTGGTGAAATTTGTCCTCTGCATTTTAGCCCCTTGTTCACACCCTGGGAGGTGAGGGGAGCAGTGGGCAGCAGCGGTGGCCGCGCCCGGGAATCATTTTTGGTGATTTAACCCCCAATTCCAAGCTTTGATGCTGAGTGCCAAGCAGGGAAGAATGCTGGTATGAGCTTTTAAACATAACCCGTTAACTGCTGCCAATCAAATGGTGAATAAGATCCTCTTTAGGGTTGATATGTTTGTAAATGTGACTGTGATGAAGTCAGTGCCTCACCAGCCATCAACCTCACCGCACGTCACTGATAGAGAGAGAGAATGTTTCAAGTTTACGTGTGAAGAGTTTTAAAAAAAATCGGAGCTTTTACCAGCGTCATTGAATGCACCGTAGCCGTGATTGGCTGCTGTCGAGGCCAAGGCGAGTTCACTGCCTCACATTATTGTGACTTCTGCGTGCCAAAACGGGGACAAAAGTAGACTTTGTCACCGCCACGACTCCCCCGGAGCACTCCGCCAACACCTCTCCACTCGGCACCTGCACCCAGAGCTCATATAGTCACCCGAAAGTGTTTTTTTTGCACCCGGAGTGACTGAACGACGGGACCTCGTATCGGCGCGTGAATGCATCTTGTTGTAGTTAGCTTAGCCTCGTTTAGCTTAGCTTAGCTTAGCTTAGCTGTTCTCCACAAAGCGACTTTCTCCTTCGCGGTGGCCGCCCCGGAGCTCCACGACCCGGAAGCATTCGGACAGGGGGCACGCCTCGCCGAATCAGCCCAGAATAAGTCAACAAGTCCGCCGCAAAGGAAGGTGGTGTAAGCGCGCCAAGCTAGCGCCCATTTGCCGTGATTGGTAGCGCCTGAAGGAGCCCAGCGGCTCGAAGCCTGGTCCTCGTCCTCTCGTCCTCCTCCTCCTCCTTGTCCTCGTCCTCGTCCTCTCGTCCTCTTCCTCCTCCTTGTCCTCGTCCTCGTCCTCTCGTTCTCCTCCTCCTCCTTGTCCTCGTCCTCCTCCTCTCGTTCTCCTCGTCCTCCTCCTCCTCCTTGTCCTCCTCCTCGTCCTCCTCCTCCTCCTCCTCCTTGTCCTCGTCCTCTCGTTCTCCTCGTCCTCCTCCTCCTCCTTGTCCTCCTCCTCCTCCTTGTCCTCGTCCTCTCGTTCTCCTCGTCCTCGTCCTCCTTCTCCTTGTCCTCCTCCTTGTCCTCGTCCTCTCGTCCTCGTTCTCCTCGTCCCTCTCCTCCTCCTCTCGTCCTCCTCCTTGTCCTTGTCCTCTCCTCCTTGTCCTCTCGTCCTCCTTCTCCTCCTCCTCGTCCTCCTTTTCCTCCTCCTCGTTTTCTCGTTCTCCTCCTCTTCCTCCTCCTCGTGCTCGTCCTCTCGTTCTCCTCCTCCTTCTCGTCCTCGTCTTCTCGTCCTCCTCCTTGTCCTCGTCCTCGTTCTCCTCGTCCCTCTCCTCCTCCTCTCGTCCTCCTCCTTGTCCTTGTCCTCTCGTCCTCCTTCTCCTCCTCCTCGTCCTCCTTCTCCTCCTCCTCGTTCTCTCGTTCTCCTCCTCTTCCTCCTCCTCGTGCTCGTCCTCTCGTTCTCCTCCTTCTCTTCCTCCTCGTCCTCCTTGTGCTCGTCCTCGTTCTCCTCGTCCCTCTCCTCCTCCTTGTCCTTGTCCTCTCGTCCTCCTCCTTGTCCTTGTCCTCTCGTCCTCCTCCTTGTCCTCTCGTCCTCCTCCTTGTCCTCTTGTCCTCCTCCTCCTCCTCTTCGTCCTTCTCCTTGTCCTCGTCTTCTCGTTCTTCTCCTCTTCCTCGTCCTCCTCTACTCCTCCTCGTCCTCGTCCTCTCGTTCTCCTCCTCCTTCTCTTCCTCCTCGTCCTCTCGTCGTCCTCCTTGTCCTCGTCCTCGTTCTCCTCCTCCTCTCGTCCTCCTCCTTGTCCTTGTCCTCTCATCCTCCTCCTTGTCCTCTTATCCTCCTCCTCCTCCTCTTCGTCCTTCTCCTCGTCCTCGTCTTCTCGTTCTTCTCCTCTTCCTCGTCCTCCTCTACTCCTCCTCGTCCTCGTCCTCTCGTTCTCCTCCTCGTCCTCCTCCTCTCGTCCGCAGCCCCGCTCGTCCTCCCGACATGATTCCCGACAAGGTGCCCAAGGAAGATGTGTTTTACGGGGCGGAGGAGATGCGGAGGACCGCTCACGTCCCCACCTTCGACAAGTACAAGGACATGTACATGCAGTCCATTGAGGACCCTGACAGTAAGTTCATTTCTACCTTCTTTTGTCTTCTAATCACATTTCTTTTATTAATACTACCTTGTTTTCTCGGAAGTAAAAGTCGTAAGCTTTTAAAGTATTATCACATAGGAATAGTACAATAATTAAGTTCAAGTCCCACCTAAAAAATAGATGTATTAAAGATAAAAATAAATATGTTTAATGCAGGGGTGTCAAACATACGGGCCGAGGGCCGCATCAGGCCCGCCAACAGTTTTTACCCGGCCCGCAGCGTGAGTTTGCAAAGTCTAAAAATTAAACTGAAAGTTTTGAATGCAAGAAACGGCTGTTCTAAATGTGTCTACTAGATCAGTGTTTTTCAACCACTCATTCTCCTTCTATGCCACATCAATACGGAATGCACTCCCAACAGGTGTAAAAGAAAGTGCATCTCTATCCTCCTTCAAAACCGCAATAAAACAACACCTCCAGGCAACGTCAACCCTAAACTAACACCCTCCCCCCACCACATGATGAACTTGTGTGATGACTGTATTATGATGATAGTATAATTGATTAACGTGGACCCCGACTTAAACAAGTTGAACAACTTATTGGAGTGTTACCATTTAGTGGTCAATTGTACGGAATATGTACTTCACTGTGCAATCTACTAATAAAAGTTTCAATCAATCAATCAATACAGTCTGGTGTGCCGTGGGAGATGATCTAATTTCACTTATATAGGTTAAAAATGTGGTTTGCAAACCAGTAATTCTAGTCTGCAAATGATGTGTTGTTGTTGAGTGTCGGTGCTGTCTAGAGCTCGGCAGAAATAACCCTGTAATACTCTTCCATATCAGTAGGTGGCAGCAGGTAGCTAATTGCTTTGTAGATGTGGGAGGCAGTGTGCAGGTAAAAAGGTGTCTAATGCTTAAACCAAAAATAAACAAAAGGTGGGTGCCCCTAAGAAAAGGCATTGAAGCTTAGGGAAGGCTATGCAGAACGAAACTAAAACCGAACTGGCTACAAAGTAAACAAAAACAGAATGCTGGACGACAGCAAAGACTTACTGTGGAGCAAAGACAAAGTACATCCGAACATGACGTGACGATCAACAATGTCCCCACAAAGAAGGATAAAAACAAGTGAAATATTCTTGATTGCTAAAACAAAGTAGATGCGGGAAATATCGCTCAAAGGAAAACATGAAACTGCTACAGGAAAATACCAGAAAAAAAAGAGAAAAAGCCACCAAAATAGGAGCACAAGACAAGAAGTAAAACACTACACACAGGAAAACAGCAAAAAAGTCCAAATAAGTCAGGGTGTGATGTGACAGGTGGTGACAGTACACCTACTTTGAGACAAGAGCTATAGTGATGCATGCTTGGTTATGCTTTAAAGTCATATCCATCAATTGCGACAACGACTTTTTATTGTCATCTGACTTTCGTTTTTGAATTATTTCTGCTGGTGGTGTGCCTCCGCATTTTTTCAACGCAAACAATGTGCATTGGCTCAAAAAAGGTTGAAAAACCCTGCATGAGATGTCACAATAGCAATTCTTTGTAGACCAGTGATGTCAAAGTCAAAGAATGAATGATCTAGGACCCCCTGGGATGACATTTGATTAGTATTAGAAGCGGCCCGCAGGCCACAGCCACCTGTTGCACGCGCCAACCAGTGTTGGTGCTAGGAATTTTCAAAATGGGACCCCATCAAGTCATAAAAATGGGGTCCCACAGAAATTTTGGGGGTCCTTTTTTGTAAGAGTTTTGAAAACAAATGATAAATGTATGCATTATCCTGTTATTACTCACATTCTATATTGTGTTTTGGAAAAAGATTGTCATAAACGTTGCTTAATTCTAGGAGTGTAACGGTACGTTTATTTGTATTGAACCGGTTCGGTACGGGGGTTCCGGTTCGGTTCGGAGGTGTACCGAACGAGTTTCCACACGGACATATTAAGTAGCGTAACGCACTTTGTGTAAACAATGCACACCGAGGCACAACACACTGCCTAGGATAGACTGACCATACGTCCTCTTTTCACCGGACATGTCCTCTTTTACGGAGCTGTCGGGGCGGAGTTTCTTAAATGCCTCAAATGTTGAGTTCGGGTTGCGTGTATTTTCAATGTACGTTCAGGATTAAGAAGGGGTTAAAAACAAAACAAGCAGCAGCATTGGTGAGGGAGGGGCAGAGACAGAGAGAGAGAGAGAGAGTTATGATAAACTGCTTTTCATCCATAGATTTATCACATTTAATTTTTTATTATCTATAGCAGGTGTGTCAAAAGTGTGCCCCGGAGGCCATTTGCGGCCCACAGCTAATGTTTTAAAGGCCCACGGCACATTCTAAAAATACTATTCAAATAAACAAAAACATAACAAAAATGAAATAAAAAAGCTTGAAGATTAAATGTAATTTAGAAAAAGTTGCAATGTTGACTAATAAAACAAAGCTGTTTTTTTTCTTTCAAACTGTCATTGCTCAAAACATAAAATTGAATCAAAATCAATGTTACTATGAATGATTGACCTATCCAAGGTTCCCATTACTTCACATCAAATATTACTAAGGCTGCAGCTAACGATTATTTTTCTATCGATTAATCTATAGATTATTTTTTCGATTAATCGGTTAATCTATAGATGATTTTTTTCGATTAATCTATAGATTCTTTTTCCTTTTACCGATTATTTTTTTTATTTAAAATGAAGATGAAAAAATAAATGTAGGCCAGTTTTTTCAAAAGGCATGGCTTTTATTTACAAAAAAAAAAGTATGGCCACTCAGTCAACATTGACAACAACATGACAAAATATTCTGTAACAATGTAAACATTTAAAACTTTTAACATTTAACAAAATTAAAAGTAGCTTATTTGCTTTTTAATGTGCAAATATAAAAGTAAACATCCAGTGCAAATCTTAATATTCTGGAATAGTATAAGCATTTCAAAAGTAAAAGTATTGCTTATTTTGCTTTAAAATGTGCAAAAATAAAGATAAACATCCAATACAAAAAAGTGCAAAACGGAAATATTCTGTAACAAGTGTAAACATTTCAACAAAAGTAAAAGTATTGCTTATTTGCTAAAATGTGCAAAAATAAAGCTAAACATCCAATACAAAAAAGTGTACAGTGTAAACATTTCAACAAAAGTAAAAGTATTGCTTATTTTGCTTAATAACACAACAATGATAGTATGATTAAAGTGAAAGTTAATTGTTGGTTTGTACATAGTATATGTAACTGTTAATGTTGTAAAAGGTATTTGCACAACTAATTAACGTTAGCGTTTGTGACACGTCTTGTGCCGTGGGGTTCTTTCAGGACCGACAGACTGAACGCCAGACGGCTTTGTCAGGTTTACAATCTTTTAATTTTACACAAAGTCTTTTCTCTTCCAACTGCGCGGATCGCGCACCTGGGCACGATTGCGGCGTCGCTCCCGGCGCGCCCCGCCTCGCCGCTCCCTGGCCGCCGCCGCCTCTCCACAGCGTTAAAGAGGAGCGCGTCTTTGTAAACACTGAAAAGGCACGCCAAACGCGCCTCTCAGAGCGAAACGGTGCTTTAGTTTATGAATTTACAACGCAGATACAAATGACACATTCATGTTTTTGTGTAATAATGACAACGTATACGCACGCGGACGATTGACTTGTTGATGGTGATGGCAAGAACGCTGTCGGGGGTTTTCTTTTCAAATGTTCGTTCATAGCCGTTGTGCTGCTATGATAGGCCATTTCCGCTCGACACAGTGTGCATACAACAACATTATTAGGCCGTTTATTGAAATACTCCCACACTTTTGACAACTTTTGGCGTGCTTTTTTCCCCTCGCTCGCATCGTCTGCTTTGCGCTCCGCCATGACAGTAGTGTGACGTAAATATGCGACGCGCCGACGCACAAAAACGGCGTCGACGTATTTACGTAACCGATGACGTCGACTACGTCGACGCGTCGTTTCAGCCTTAAACATGACAGTAAGTGGTAACTTTGAACAATATGTTAACTAGTTTTTGAAAGTCTTTTTTGAGATTTTTAGATGCTTCTTTTAGTTCTGATTTGCTTAAAAATGACTGTCTTATGTTTTTAGACAGCACTTACAAGAGTCAATAAACAAACGAATTGTATTTCTGGACCGTGTAAGTCAGTGGTCCCCAACCACCGGGCCGTGGATCGATTGGTACCGGGCCGCACAAGAAATAAAAAAAAATAAAAAAATGTATTAAATCAACATAAAAAACACAAGATACACTTACAATTAGTGCACCAACCCAAAAAAACTCCCTCCCCCATTTACACTCATTCACACAAAAGGGTTATTTCTTTCTGTTATTAATATTCTGGTAGGTTCCTACATTATATATCAATATATATCAATACAGTCTGCAGGGATACAGTCTGTAAGCACACATGATTGTATTTTTGTATGACCAAAAGAAAAATACATATTTTTATTTTATTTTATTTTTTTAATTTCTTGTGCCCCCCCCTGGTCTGTGGGACAAATTGTCAAGCGTTGACCGGTCCGCAGTTACAAAAAAGGTTGGGGACCATTGGTGTAAGTCAAAACTCCAATAAAGGAATGTTTAAAAAAGAAGCCAGAGGGCGCCTGAAGGTCCCGTCTTCTGCCTGCAGAGTTCTGGGGCGACATGGCCAAGGACTTCTTCTGGAAGAGCAAACACACGGGACGCTTCCTGGACTACAACTTTGACGTGACCAAAGGGGAAATCTTCACCAAGTGCATGGCGGGCGCCTCCACCAACATCTGCTACAACGTCCTCGACCGCAACGTCCACGAGAGGAAGCTGGGGGACAAAGTGGCCTTCCACTGGTCAGTACATTGCCCACTAGTGGTCTTCCACTGGTCAGTACATTGCCCACTAGTGGTCTTCCACTGGTCAGTACATCGCCCACTAGTGGCCTTCCACTGGTCAGTACATCGCCCTCTAGTGGCCTTCCACTGGTCAGTACATCGCCCACTAGTGGCCTTCCACTGGTCAGTACATCGCCCACTAGTGGCCTTCCACTGGTCAGTACATTGCCCACTAGTGGTCTTCCACTGGTCAGTACATTGCCCACTAGTGGTCTTCCACTGGTCAGTACATTGCCCACTAGTGGCCTTCCACTGGTCAGTACATCACCCTCTAGTGGCCTTCCACTGGTCAGTACATCGCCCACTAGTGGCCTTCCACTGGTCAGTACATCGCCCTCTAGTGGCCTTCCACTGGTCAGTACATCGCCCACTAGTGGCCTTCCACTGGTCAGTACATCACCCTCTAATGGTCTTCCACTGGTCAGTATGACCGCCATAACCACAACACCAGGGGGAGCTCCACTAACCACATTAAACCCAGATTCCCATCTAACAAAGGTCTTAACTCATTCTCTTTCTATGCCACAGCAATGTGGAATGCACTCCCAACAGGTATAAAAGAAAGGGCATCTCTATCCTCCTTCAAAACCGCAATAAAAGTACACCTCCAGGCAGCTACAACCCTAAACTAGTTGGGAAAGGGCATGTTCACCACTGTGTTACATGGCCTTTCCTTTTAACAACACTCAGTAAAGGTTTGGGAACTGAGGAGACACATTTTTGAAGTGGAATTCTTTCCCATTCTTGCTTGATGTACAGCTTAAGTTGTTCAACAGTCCGGGGGTCTCCGTTGTGCTATTTTAGGCTTCATAATGCGCCACACATTTTCAATGGGAGACAGGTCTGGACTACAGGCAGGCCAGTCTAGTACCCGCACTCTTTTACTATGAAGCCACGTGGCTTGGCATTGTCTTGCTGAAATAAGCAGGGGCGTCCATGGTAACGTTGCTTGGATGGCACCATATGTTGCTCCAAAACCTGTATGTACCTTTCAGCATTAATGGCGCCTTCACAGATGTGTAAGTTACCCATGCCTTGGGCACTAATACACCCCCATACCATCACACATGCTGCCTTTTACACTTTGCGCCTATAACAATCCGGATGGTTCTTTTCCTCTTTGGTCCGGAGGACACGGCGTCCACAGTTTCCAAAAACAATTTGAAATGTGGACTCGTCAGACCACAGAACAATTTTCCACTTTGTATCAGTCCATCTTAGATGAGCTCAGGCCCAGTGAAGCCGACGGTGTTTCTGGGTGTTGTTGATAAACGGTTTTCGCCTTGCATAGGAGAGTTTTAACTTGCACTTACAGATGTAGCGACCAACTGTAGTTACCGACAGTGGGTTTCTAAAGTGTTCCTGGGCTCGTGTGGTGATATCCTTTACACACTGATGTCGCTTGTTGATGCAGTACAGCCTGAGGGATCAAAGGTCACGGGCTTAGCTGCTTACGTGCAGTGATTTCTCCAGATTCTCTGAACCCTTTGATGATATTACGGAGCGTAGATGGTGAAATCCCTAAATTCCTTGCAAAAGCTGGTTGAGAAAGGTTTTTCTTAAACTGTTCAACAATTTGCTCAGGCATTTGTTGACAAAGTTTTGTAGCAAGTATGGATAAAAGTAGTCGTGTGTGTAGTCCAGTAGGATGACTGAGTTTTCCAAGGTTGAAATAGTACAAAGTACAGTAGGTCAGAGTGTACACCTCCTTATAAAAAGTTTTACTGCACTTTCTAGTTCCAGTCCTTCCAGAGTTGAAAGAAATAATCATTAAACTTGTTTTATGTCTTGGCACAGCGCTCAAATTTAACCGCGGCCGCCCTCGTCATTTTCCGTAACGCCCCAAAAATGGACCAACATTAGCGGCAAGAACATGTTGTGACCACCCTTGACTTGTCACTAGTTAATGGACGAGGGATGTAACAGTAAACATGTGGTGACCACCCTTGACTTGTCACTAGTTAATGGACGAGGGATGTAACAGTAAACATGTGGTGACCACCCTTGACTTGTCACTAGTTAATGGACGAGGGATGTAACAGTAAACATGTGGTGACCACCCTTGACTTGCCACTAGTTAATGGACGAGGGATGTAACAGTAAACATGTGGTGACCACCCTTGACTTGTCACTAGTTAATGGACGAGGGATGTAACAGTAAACATGTGGTGACCACCCTTGACTTGTCACTAGTTAATGGACGAGGGATGTAACAGTAAACATGTGGTGACCACCCTTGACTTGTCACTAGTTAATGGACGAGGGATGTAACAGTAAACATGTGGTGACCACCCTTGACTTGTCACTAGTTAATGGACGAGGGATGTAACCGTAAACATGTGGTGACCACCCTTGACTTGTCACTAGTTAATGGACGAGGGATGTAACAGTAAACATGTGGTGACCACCCCTGACTTGTCACTAGTTAATGGACGAGGGATGTAACAGTAAACATGTGGTGACCACCCTTGACTTGTCACTAGTTAATGGACGAGGGATGTAACAGTAAACATGTGGTGACCACCCTTGACTTGCCACTAGTTAATGGACGAGGGATGTAACAGTAAACATGTGGTGACCACCCTTGACTTGTCACTAGTTAATGGACGAGGGATGTAACAGTAAACATGTGGTGACCACCCTTGACTTGTCACTAGTTAATGGACGAGGGATGTAACAGTAAACATGTGGTGACCACCCTTGACTTGTCACTAGTTAATGGACGAGGGATGTAACAGTAAACATGTCGTCACCACCCTTGACTTGTTACTAGTTAATGGACGAGGGATGTAACAGTAAATCGTATAATGATCATTTGTGATAGTAATACAGTTAAATTTTTTAATTAGCGAAAAAATGTCATTTGTTAATGCATTTTGGGCAACAGGAAGTCAGACGCATGCGCACTAGCGGTGTTTGGCGTGATAATCATGGCGGACTAACTACACCCACTTTGCTGCGGAGATTTCCCCTCGGATGAAACGGAGCCAAGCGCTTGTTTTAACCTAATTTTCCCTCACTTCCCACCGTGCACTACTGTGTTTAGATGGAGACAGGTGTGGACACTACACCACTGATACTTTGTTTTACTGCACAATGTTTGTGATGACAAGCAAACAAACTCAATAGCACGCAAACAGTGAGCATGTTAGAATGATAGGTCAAGTAACTAAATATATGACTCTTTGGTGTATACCGGTACTTAAACATTTAGCTTAAATAGTTAGCATGATAACTTTAGCATGCTAACAATGGGCATGCCTTGAAATATAGGGTCAAGTAACAAAATATATAACTCTTTGGTGTATACTGGTACTTAAACAAATAGCTTAAATAGTTATTGTGATAACTTTAGCATGCTAGCATGCCCCCTCGATCCCGGGAGGGACAAGCGGTAGAAAATAGACGGCTGGCTTAGTATGTCAACAGTTAGCATGCTAGCAACGTAGCATCAGGTTACAAAATATGACTCTCAGGGGTATACTTGCAAAATTAGTGAAATCATTTAGTATGCTAATATTAGCATGCTAACATGGAAACAGTTGGCATCAGAATCAGAAATACTTCAATAAGAAATGAACATTTTCAGCACAATCAAGAGCAGACAAACATTACAGGGAGACAGAACAGGATCAAACATTACAGGGAGACAGAAGAGGATCAAACATTACAGGGAGACAGAACAGGATCAACAATTGCAGGGAGACAGAACAGGATCAAATATTACAGGGAGACAGAACAGGATCAACAATTGCAGGGAGACAGAACAGGATCAAACATTACAGGGAGACAGAACAGGATCAAACATTACAGGGAGACAGAACAGGATCAAACATTACAGGGAGACATTACAGGGAGACAGAACAGGATCAAACATTACAGGGAGACAGAAGAGGATCAAACATTACAGGGAGACAGAACAGGATCAAACATTACAGGGAGACAAAACAGGATCAACAATTGCAGGGAGACAGAACAGGATCAAACATTACAGGGAGACAGAACAGGATCAACAATTGCAGGGAGACAGAACAGGATCAAACATTACAGGGAGACAGAAGAGGATCAAACATTACAGGGAGACAGAACAGGATCGCTGACGGCGCCCCTTACAAAAAAGGTGAGAAACAGGTAAACGCTGGGGATGGGGGGGGGGAAGAATAAATATCATAATTCAGTCTAAGCCTGGGCCCCTGGAGAGAAGGTCCAGACTGAGGCCAAGGAAAAAAAACCCTCATAGCCATAGCACACATCACATGTGTGTAAGAGGTAATCATCAAACATTAAAAGAGCACACTTCCAAGATGGCGCCAAGTAACAGAATCCCTGATTTTTAGGTAGAAAAGTAGAAACTGAGCCAAGCTGACTTGCAAAACAGAAGTCCACTTTGTCCCAGTGAGGAGGAGAACTTTTCTCAACTTTGCCTCGTTTTTTTTTCACAACGGCTTGAAGAAAGTGCCTTCTTGCATCACCAAGTGAAGAGTGGCTCAACTTTGTGCTTCCTTGTTGCACTCAGGTAGCCAAGGTCTTCTTGAGGAAATGTCAACCAAATGTTTTGAACTGGACATCTCCTCACAGGGAAGGCAACGAGCCGGGCGATGAGTCGACGGTGACGTACAGAGAGCTGCTGCACCACGTCTGCCGCTTTGCCAACGTGCTCAAGTCCCAGGGTGAGTTAGAGTTGACACACTGTGATGACCACCAGCGCTTCAACATGTGGGTGTGTGCCGCAGGTGTGAGGAAAGGTGAGCGTGTGGCCATCTACATGCCCATGGTGGTGGAGCTGGTGGTGGCCATGCTGGCCTGCGCTCGCATAGGAGCCGTCCACTCCATCGTGGTAAGTCTGGCAGGCAGGAGCCCGGTGAAGGAAGTCCAAGATGAAGGCCTGTGTGACAGTTTGCAGGGTTCTCTGCCGAGTCTCTGAGTGACAGGATCATGGACTCTCAGTGCACCCTGCTGGTCACTGCAGGTGAGAGGAATACATCACCTCTTTCCACTTATTTCACACATAAACCTTTGCTATAGACTCATTTGAAAAATATACTGTTTAAGAAGACACTCCTAAAATATGTTTAGATATAATTATGTTTTGTTAAAATAGCCAAGTGTGACTGCCATCATATTGCAGTCTACACGTATCTCTTATGTGTGACTGCCATCATATTGCAGTCTACACGTATCTCTTATGTGTGACTGCCATCATATTGCAGTCTACACGTATCTCTTATGTGTGACTGCCATCATATTGCAGTCTACACGTATCTCTTATGTGTGACTGCCATCATATTGCAGTCTACACGTATCTTATGTGTGACTGCCATCATATTGCAGTCTACACATATGTCTTATGTGTGACTGCCATCATATTGCAGTCTACACGTATTTCTTATGTGTGACTGCCATCACATTGCAGTCTACACGTATCTCTTATGTGTGACTGCCATCATATTGCAGTCTACACGTATCTTATGTGTGACTGCCATCATATTGCAGTCTACACATATGTCTTATGTGTGACTGCCATCATATTGCAGTCTACACGTATCTCTTATGTGTGACTGCCATCATATTGCAGTCTACACATATGTCTTATGTGTGACTGCCATCATATTGCAGTCTACACGTATCTCTTATGTGTGACTGCCATCATATTGCAGTCTACACGTATCTTATGTGTGACTGCCATCATATTGCAGTCTACACATATGTCTTATGTGTGACTGCCATCATATTGCAGTCTACACATATGTCTTATGTGTGACTGCCATCATATTGCAGTCTACACGTATCTCTTATGTGTGACTGCCATCATATTGCAGTCTACACGTATCTTATGTGTGACTGCCATCATATTGCAGTCTACACATATGTCTTATGTGTGACTGCCATCATATTGCAGTCTACACGTATCTCTTATGTGTGACTGCCATCATATTGCAGTCTACACATATGTCTTATGTGTGACTGCCATCATATTGCAGTCTACACGTATCTCTTATGTGTGACTGCCATCATATTGCAGTCTACACGTATCTTATGTGTGACTGCCATCATATTGCAGTCTACACATATGTCTTATGTGTGACTGCCATCATATTGCAGTCTACACGTATCTCTTATGTGTGACTGCCATCACATTGCAGTCTACACGTATCTCTTATGTGTGACTGCCATCATATTGCAGTCTACACGTATCTCTTATGTGTGACTGCCATCATATTGCAGTCTACACGTATCTCTTATGTGTGACTGCCATCATATTGCAGTCTACACGTATCTCTTATGTGTGACTGCCATCATATTGCAGTCTACACATATCTCTTATGTGTGACTGCCATCATATTGCAGTCTACACATATCTCTTATGTGTGACTGCCATCATATTGCAGTCTACACGTATCTCTTATGTGTGACTGCCATCATATTGCAGTCTACACATATCTCTTATGTGTGACTGCCATCATATTGCAGTCTACTCGTATCTCTTATGTGTGACTGCCATCATATTGCAGTCTACATGTATCTCTTATGTGTGACTGCCATCATATTGCAGTCTACACGTATCTCTTATGTGTGACTGCCATCATATTGCAGTCTACACGTATCTCTTATGTGTGACTGCCATCATATTGCAGTCTACACGTATCTTTTATGTATGACTGCCATCATATTGCAGTCTACACTGATTGCGTACATTAGGGGCACTGCATTATAAGGTGCACTGTCGAGTTTTGCGAAAATTAAAAGGATTTTAAGGTCGCCTTATAGTCTGAAAAATACGGTAGTTAAACACACATTTAGAAGCAGGAAAACAAAGTACAGTCAGGTGTAAAAAACAAAAGAAAAACAATTGAACAAAAAAGAGAATCAAATCAAGCACTTAGGCATGGAGACTGTTTCTACAAACATGTGTGAAAGAATGGGCCGCTCTCAGTGATTTCCAGCGTGGAACTGTCACAGGATGCCACCTGTGCTACAAATCCAGTCCTGAAATTTCCTCTGGGCTTTATTCTGGGTTTGGAGGTTGCCAGGAGAACGCTACATTTCGGACTGCATTGTGCCGAATGTGAAATTTGGTGGAGGAGGAATTATGGTGTGGGGTTGTTTTTCAGGAGTCAGGCTTGGCCCCTTAGTTCCAGTGAAAGGAACTTTGAATGCAAAACATTTTGGACAATTCCATGCTCCCAACCTTGTGGGAACAGTTTGGAGCGAGCCTCTTCCTCTTCCAACATGACCATAAAGACATGGATGACAGAGTCTGGTGTGGATGAACTTGACTGGCCTGCACAGAGTCCTGACCTGAACCCCATAGAACACCTTTGGGATTAATTAGAATGGAGACTGAGAGCCAGGCCTTCTCCACTAACATCAGTGTGTGACCTCACCAATGCACTTTTGGAAGAATGGTGGAAAATTACTATAAAGACACTCCACAACCTTGTGGACAGCCTTCCCAGAAGAGTTGAAGCTGTAATAGCTGCAAAAGGTCATATTGACCCCTATGGGATGGCACTTCTAGTTCATATGTGAGTCAAGGCAGGTGGCCAAATACTTTTGTCAATATAGTGTATGTTGTGTGGCTAATCCGTTAAGGGAATTACAAACAAACAATACCACGGCACTGAGAGCCAGTGAAGGGATGCTGAAATTAGAGTAATGTGCTCGTGTTTTTTAGTGCAGGTTAAAAACGGCAATGGAGAGAGTTTGATCCAACTTGGAGTGTTGCAGTGGTCCACATGTGATGAAGTAAAAGCATGGATTACCGTATTTTCCGCACCATAAGGCGCCCTGGGTTATAAGCCGCGCCTTCAATGAACGGCATATTTCAAAACTTTGTCCACCTATAAGCCGCCCCGTGTTATAAGCCGCATCTAACTGCGCTAAAGGAATGTCAAAAAAACAGTCAAATAGGTCAGTCAAACTTTAATAATATATTAAAAACCAGCGTGATGTGGGCGCGCATGGAGTCGTATATCAACATGGACGGAGCTGCGTGAAAAAAGCCACCCGGCCTCTTCGCGTAAACTTAAACTTACCTTAACCACTCGCTCATCTTTTCTTCATCCATCCCTTCGAGTTAGCTTTTATGATGACGCCGGCTGGAAAGGTCTCTTTTGGCAAGGTCTTCCTTTTGAATATCACCATGGGTGGAAGTTTCTGGCCATTAGCATGGCAAGCTAGAACCACAGTGAAGGATGACTTCTCATTCCCTGTGGTGCGAATATTCACCGTACGTGCTCCCGTTGTATCCACAGTGCGGTTCACAGGAATATCAGTTGCTGTGAAATAGTAATCCGTGTGCGGATGGAGAGATTGCGTCTTTTCGTGAACCGGATCCCTGACGCTTAGTAGGAGCCATTTTGTGGTCTTTACAGATGTAAACACACAAAGGAAATGAAACGTACGGTGATATCCGCGCGCTTTTTCTTCTTCTACGCGGGCGGGTGGTTGCTTACAGTAGAAGAAGAAGCGCTTCCTGTTCTATGGGGGCGGGTGCTTACCTTGGCGGTTGCTTGCGTAGAAGAAGAAGCGCTTCCTGTTCTACCGGGAAAAAAGATGGCGGCTGTTTACCGAAGTTGCGAGACCGAAACTTTATGAAAATGAATCTTAATATTTATCCATATATAAAGCGCACCGGGTTATAAGCCGCACTGTCAGCTTTTGAGAAAATTTGTGGTTTTTAGGTGCGCCTTATAGTGCGGAAAATACGGTACACGCTCAAAGTCGTTAAAAGAGTTACATTTTTGCTAAAAGTCTTACATGATAAAAACAAACTAAATGAGTTATGAATATGTTTCTTAACTAAACTGTCAATAAAATCAAGCGCAATTGAAAATACAGCTTTACCACTTTAGTCATATTTGTTGCACCCTAAGAAACTTCTCTGTGACTTCAGTTTGAGACCTCTTCTGTTTTGAGTCGTTACTGCCCCCAGTGGTGGCAGAGTGTATTACCAGTGACAACTGCTTCAGAAAAGTGGTGTAAAGCAAGTAGTAACAAGTTGTGGTACTACTGTCCTCCTTCAGATGGCTTCTATCGAGGAGATAAGCTGATCAACCTGAAGATCTTAGCCGACGAAGCACTGCAGAAGTGCAGGGACAAGTAAGTGCTACACACACACACACACACACACACACACACACACACACACAATTAGTGAAAATTAGTTGTATTTTTATTACAAACAAACAAAGAAACGTGATGGACAGCATGATATAGCGTGTTGTTGGTCTCTAGACGACTCCAAGTGATGACAGCCGTGTGTGTGTGTGTGTGTGTGTGTGTGTGTGTGTGTGTGTGTGTGTGTGTGTGTGTGTGTGTGTGTGTGTGTGTGTGTGTGTGTGTGTGTGTGTGTGTGTGTGTGTGTGTGTGTGTGTGTGTGTGTGTGTGTGTGTGTGTGTGTGTGTGTGTGTGTGTGTGTGTGTGTGTGTGTGTGTGTGTGTGTGTGTGTGTGTGTGTGTGTGTGTTTCCAGGGGCTTCCCACTCCACAGGTGCATTGTGTTGAAACATTTATCCAAAGAAGCACAAGAGACTTCTCTCAGCTGTCCACCTGCCAAAAGGTCCTGCCCTGACCTGCAGGTAACCTCACGCCGGAAACATCTAGAAATAATCTGTTCCTGGGTCAAACCGTGGTTGCCATAAAAGCTTTATTAAAGGGGAACCACACTTTTTTTTTATCATTCCTTATGTGAGCCAATAACACACATGTTTGAACTTTGTTTTCCTGCATTCTAAATCGTAAATAAACGCTAGCAAAAGTCAGCTAACAATGGAGGTATTGGGAGTTGCTCCATTCTGCCTATAAAGCACTTAAAAAATATCCAAAATCCTCCATCAAGGTTTTATATACATGGTGTAAGTGAATATGTCGTGTAGTAACATTCATAATAACATGTAATATATACATGATGTAAGTATATATGTCATGTAGTAACATTCATAATAACATGTAATATATACATGATGTAAGTATATATGTCATGTAGTAACATTCATAATAACATGTAATATATACATGATGTAAGTATATATGTCATGTAGTAACATTCATAATAACATGTAATATATACATGATGTAAGTATATATGTCATGTAGTAACATTCATAATAACATGTACTATATACATGATGTAATTATATATGTCATGTAGTAACATTCATAATAACATGTAATATATACATGATGTAAGTATATATGTCACGTAGTAACATTCATAATAACATGTAATATATACATGATGTAAGTATATATGTCATGTAGTAACATTCATAATAACATGTAATATATACATGATGTAAGTATATATGTCATGTAGTAACATTCATAATAACATGTAATATATACATGATGTAAGTATATATGTCATGTAGTAACATTCATAATAACATGTAATATATACATGATGTAAGTATATATGTCATGTAGTAACATTCATAATAACATGTAATATATACATGATGTAAGTATATATGTCATGTAGTAACATTCATAATAACATGTACTATATACATGATGTAATTATATATGTCATGTAGTAACATTCATAATAACATGTAATATATACATGATGTAAGTATATATGTCACGTAGTAACATTCATAATAACATGTAATATATACATGATGTAAGTATATATGTCATGTAGTAACATTCATAATAACATGTAATATATACATGATGTAAGTATATATGTCATGTAGTAACATTCATAATAACATGTAATATATACATGATGTAAGTATATATGTCATGTAGTAACATTCATAATAACATGTAATATATATACATGATGTAAGTATATATGTCATGTAGTAACATTCATGTAATATTTACATGTTTTTGTCATTTTAAGCATACGGAGGCGTATTCATTTCACAGACTCATCACAATGTTTGCTTTTCCTTCAACAACAACAACAACAAGACTTCATGAGAGACAACAAAGACTACTTTGGGACAAATGATGATAGCAGTATGTTGAAGCACAGTACGTCTGACTATGGTAGCCGTAATGCGCCGACAATCCATCCAGTGGTGTGGCTTCATAGCTTACCAAAACATTTTGACAGACTTTTGAGCGGCGTGTGTAATGTTGTATATTCTCAATGAAACATCAAAGTTTTGGGTTTACTTGCTAATCTGTACTTTCTAGCATCAGGCGTCAACTTGCAGTCCACACACATCGCTTATGTGTGACTGCCATCTACTGGTCACACTTATCATTACACCATGTACCAAATAAAATTGCTGCGAGGTCGGTGAGCACAACCAGAATGAACACATACTGGACTATAAGGCGCACTGTGGATTTTTGAGCAAATGAAAGGATTTAAAGTGCGCCTTATAGTCCGAAAAATATGGTCACCCGCCTTTAAAAGCGTTATTTTGTGTAGAGACAGTGTTTTTAGTAAGCTAGTTAGCGGTCATACAGGTGTAAAAAGAAGTGAAGCGGTTGATTGACGGTAGCCTGCTTCCTCCCCCGCAGGACAGAGAGACGAGCAGAGTAAAGAAAAGTCGTCCTGTTCCACAGGTACTTTCACCTCCGCTTTTGCTCTGCCACACTGGACACACCAGCAGGATCAACACAAAAATGCAGCTAAAGGGTAGAAAGTCTAAATCTGTTCAAAACAAATACATCCCAATTAAAAAAATAAAAAATAAAATAAATCCAAGTAAGTTTTTATTACCCGGCAGTAGCATTTTTTTTAAAACCCTGTGGTCTACAACGACATGTGAACACATGAACTCTTCTTTTTGTTGATGACTTAATTGTAAGAGTGTAACAGTACACAAACATTTGGGTTCGGTACGTACCTCGGTTTAGAGGTCACGGTTCGGTTCATTTTCGGTACAGTAAGAAAACTACAAAATATAAATTTTTGGTTATTTATTTACCAAATTTGTAAACAATGGATTTATCCTTTTTTTTTTTTTTTTTTTTTTTTTTAAGAATGGTTGTGTTAGAAGTGGAATAACATGTAAATATGGATCATGGTAGCATTAAAAGTGGAATAACATAAATATATGGAGAATGGTGGTGTTAGAAGTGGAATAGCATGTAAATATGGATCATGGCAGCATTACAAGTTGAATAACATGTGAATATGGATCATGGTAGCATTACAAATGGAATAACATGACTGTATGGCTCATGGTAGCGTTAGAAGTGGAATAACGTGTAAATATGGATCATGGTAGCATTACAAGTAGAATAATATAAATATGGATCATGGTAGCATTACAAGTGGAATAACATGACTGTATGGCTCATGGTGGCGTTAGAAGTTGAATAACGCATAAATATGGATCATAGGTAGCAATACAAGTGGAATAACATGAATATATGGAGAATGGTGGTATTAGAAGTGGAATAACATGTAAATATGGATCATAGGTAGCAATACAAGTGGAATAACATGAATATATGGAGAATGGTGGTGTTAGAAGTGGAATAACATGTAAATATGGATCATGGTAGCATTAAAAGTGGCATAACATGAATATATGGAGAATGGTGGCGTTAGAAGTGGCGTAACATGAATATATGGATAATGTTGGTGTTAGAAGTGGAATTACATGTGAATATGGATCATGGTAGCATTAAAAGTGGAATAACATAAATATATGGAGAATGGTGGTGTTAGAAGTGGAATAGCATGTAAATATGGATCATGGCAGCATTACAAGTTGAATAACATGTGAATATGGATCATGGTAGCATTACAAATGGAATAACATGACTGTATGGCTCATGGTAGCGTTAGAAGTGGAATAACGTGTAAATATGGATCATGGTAGCATTACAAGTAGAATAATATAAATATGGATCATGGTAGCATTACAAGTGGAATAACATGACTGTATGGCTCATGGTGGCGTTAGAAGTTGAATAACGCATAAATATGGATCATAGGTAGCAATACAAGTGGAATAACATGAATATATGGAGAATGGTGGTATTAGAAGTGGAATAACATGTAAATATGGATCATAGGTAGCAATACAAGTGGAATAACATGAATATATGGAGAATGGTGGTGTTAGAAGTGGAATAACATGTAAATATGGATCATGGTAGCATTAAAAGTGGCATAACATGAATATATGGAGAATGGTGGCGTTAGAAGTGGCGTAACATGAATATATGGATAATGTTGGTGTTAGAAGTGGAATTACATGTGAATATGGATCATGGTAGCATTAAAAGTGGAATAACATAAATATATGGAGAATGGTGGTGTTAGAAGTGGAATAGCATGTAAATATGGATCATGGCAGCATTACAAGTTGAATAACATGTGAATATGGATCATGGTAGCATTACAAATGGAATAACATGACTGTATGGCTCATGGTAGCGTTAGAAGTGGAATAACGTGTAAATATGGCTTTATCCTTTTAACATTGGGAACACTATTATTGTCATGTCTGTGTAATCATGTTTTGTTTTAAGTCATGTTTTGTTTAGTTATCGGACTCTTTAGTTTCGGTCTTTTCACTCCCTTGTCTTGTTTCCATGATTACCCCATTAGTTTCACCTGTTCAGAGGTGGGTAGAGTAGCCAGAAATTGTACTCAAGTAAGAGTACTGTTACTTTAGAGATTTATTACTCAAGTAAAAGTAAGGAGTAGTCACCCAAATATTTACTTGAGTAAAAGTAAAAAGTATGTTGTGAAAAAACTACTCAAGTACTGAGTAACTGATGAGTAACATACACACTCATATCATATATATATATACATATATATATATATATATATATATATATATATACATACATACATACATATACATTGATATATACAGTATATAATTTATATGTATTTATTTTGCTGTTTTTGTTTACATGTTAAAGGTGTTTTAATGAATATACATGCATGTTTAACACATATAGATTCCTTTCTTTCATGAAGACAAGAATATAAGTTGGTGTATTACCTGATTCTGATGACTTGCGTTGATTCTATTCAGACAGTAGTGATGATAACGTCCACGTTTTCAAATGGAGGAGAAAAAAAGTTCCTCCTTTCTGTCTAATACCACATGAAAGTGGTTGGTTTTTGGCATCTTATTTGTCCAGCTTCCATATTCGTTTTTATACACTTTACAAGAAATATATTGGCGTCAAACTCCGTAGCTTGCTAGCTTGTTTGCGCTGGCTTTCGGAGACTCTTATTTTGAAAGCGCAGGCGCGATGGAGCGGCACTTTTATTGTGAAGACAGGAACGTCCTCATGTGCGGTCAGTCTTTAGGCTTTTGACGGGATGTACGGTTGAAATAAAAATGTATCTTTTTTCCTTCACACTTTTGATTGATTGGAACTTTTATTAGTAGATTGCACAGTACAGTACATATTCCCTACAATTGACCACTAAAGGGCAACACCCCAATAAGTTTTTACACTTGTTTAAGTCAGGTCATGTGACCATCTGGCTCTGTTTGATTGGTCCAACGTCACCTGTGACTGCATCTGATTGGTGGAACGAAGTGAAACGTCACCAGTAAGGCAGGCACACTTTGAAGGTCTGTCTGACAGACCAAAACAAACAAAGCGTGCACTAACAGATCGATAAAAATTAGTAGCGAGCAGCGAGCTGAATGTAGATAAAAGTAGCGGAGTAAAAGTAGCGTTCCTTCTCTATAATTTTACTTAAGTAAAAGTAAAAGTACGTTGCATTAAAACTACTCTTAGAAGTACAATTTATCCCAAAAGTTACTCAAGTAGATGTAACGGAGTAAATGTAGCGCGTTACTACCCACCTCTGCACCTGTTCCACGTTTGGACTCATTGTGCACTCTTGATTGTCACCATAGCAACCCGTTAGTTTTCACCTGTCACGTCACGCACCTGTTTCACGTTTTGAGTCACGCACCTGTTTTCGTTAATCATGTCTGTAGTATTTAAGTTCAGTGTTTTTCAGTTTGTCTTTGTGACGACATCTGTCAAGACTTGGACTATGGCTTGGTTTGTTCTCCCGAGGTGCAAGTGAATTGGACCATACGTGGCGTGAAGGGGAATACATGATTTATTTAAACACTAAAACTACAAAAAAAAAGATCAAACAAAAGGCGCGCACAGGGGCGGAGGTACAAAACTAGACTATAAACACAGAACTTACACATTGGCGGAACCTATGAACAATTAAACAAAACACTAACTGTGGCTTAACAAAAACTTACTTGGCATGGAACCGGCATGAAAAAGGAGTAGCAAGGGTCATAAGGGTGTGGAGATGTCGTCAGAAAGACAAACTGAAAAACAATGAACTTAAATACTACAGACATGATTAACGAAAACAGGTGCGTGACGTGACAGGTGAAAACTAATGGGTTGCTATGGTGACAATCAAGAGTGCACAATGAGTCCAAACGTGGAACAGGTGAAACTAATGGGGTAATCATGGAAACAAGACAAGGGAGTGAAAAGACAGAAACTAAAGAGTCCGATAACTAAACAAAACATGGCTTAAAACAAAACATGATTACACAGACATGACAATAATAATCCTGCCCACGTTAATCAACATTAAACTGCCTCAAGTTGTTGCTCAGATTAAATAAAATGACACAACTTTTCTTCTACATATAAAAAGTGCAACGTTAAACAGTTTCAAGTCAACTCATCATGCTTCATTTATTACAGCATTTAGGAAACCTGTAGTTGATTTTTATTATGTGAATGTTATATTTGTATCAACATGTGATAGCAGGGACCCTGCCATTCAAAACTAGGCTGCTGCATTACTAATGATTCATGTAACTATAGCTGAAAAAAATGGTACAATAGCAATAGGAGAGACTATTCATCCCTGAACACCATGGAGTTCATGTAGCATACCTGCCAACTACTCCGGTTTTCCCGTAATTAGTACGGTTTTCATCAACCTATTCCGGGTTACGGTTGCAGTGATAAAAAATACGGTTTTTCATTAATTAAATTTTTTATTTTTTTTAAAAGTTTTATTCACGAAATCGCGTAACAACAATGACAATCGACACTGCTTCCCGTAACTTCCTATCGAGCCATTCCGAATGCCATGCGCGAGGCTATTTATAGCACCGCTGCCAAGCACGAGGCACCAGTTGCCATTGTTTGCAAACGAGCGAACGATCATGGAATCAGCCGGAGAAAAATCGCAAACGAGTCTTAAACCGAAAAGAAAACTGCAGTCATTCCTTAAAGAATATTCAAAAGCCTATCCGGGAATAATTATCCGTTCCAAAAAGGGGTGAAAACTACGCGAATTGCACCTTGTGCAGACAAGATTTTTCGATCGGACACGGAGGAATTAGTGATGTAAAAGACCACGTTGGGACAAAAAAAACACAAGTCTAATGCCGTTGCTAGCGATACAAGTGGAAAACTTTCAACGTTTTTCGTCGCCCAAACAGATTCTTTGGATGTGATAAATGCCGAAGTTTTATTTACGGAGGCAATAATTGAGCAAACAAAAAGGTAATGACACCAATGTTATCTATTGGAATTGTTTAGTACTGTTATACTGTTAAAAGTGTTTATACTATTTATGCTTTCAAGTCCAAGTTGAAGAAATCTTGTTAAATGTTGACAGCATAACTACCAAAATACAGAAGTATGTCCTTAATATTTTTGCAGTGCTATTTCTGTTGAAAAGTTCAAATGATTACATTAGAGATGTGATGTGCCACTTTTCAAGTGTCTGATGGCTTCAATTAATTTTCATTCATTTTTCATATTTTGAATTCTTTTGAAAGGCTTACAAAAAAACTACATTTGAATTGTAATTCCATGCTATTGACAGGACTATTAATTTTAATGAAGTTAGCTTACCATGTTTACAGTATGATAATTGTGATAGAAATGTGAATTTTAGGCACAGAATATTTTATACAATTGAACAAGGCAGTAGATTATACAAGCTTGGACAGAAAGTTAATAATGACACCAATTTTTTTTTTGAATGGAATTGTTTAGTACTGTTTTACCATTTGTTTACTGTAAAAAGTGTTTATACTTTCAATGAACAAATTGAAGTCTTGTGAAAGGTTGACAGGATAACTGGCATTAACTGTCAAAATAATGTCAAACTATTGAAGTTAGCTTACAGAATAAACATGTCAATCAACCCATATGATTTTTGCTGTAATATTTTTGTTTTGAAAAGTCACTGTGACTGATAGAAAAGTGATGGTTTTAGCAACATTTTAACCTGTCCGAATGCTAATAATCATTTTGCGTCGGGGGGCGAACCTGAACCCCCCACCAGGACTTTGTCCTGGACCCTGGCTTCTAGGTTTTTCTGATTTCAAAAGTTGGCAGGTATGTATTTGTATCAACATGTGATAGCAGGGACCCTGCCATTCAAAACTAGGCTGCTGCATTACGAATGATTCATGTAACTATAGCTGAAAAATAGTACAATAGCAATAGGAGAGACTATTCATCCCTGAACACCATGGAGTTCATGTAGACTTAATGATGCACTTACATTATTATATCAACTATCAGAGACAGAAACTCTTCATTTAACATAATGTCCTTTTTTGCTGCTTCAACACAGAAAAAGGTCAAGTGAAATAACAGACAGACAGGGCTTTGCTGTCCGTAACACACACACACCGCAAAATGAGCTAATGTTACGCGAAAAGCGAATTAGCCTTCACCTCAAGCCAGGACTGCGAGCGAGCTGAGCTGCCTTTTATATTTCTAGAAGGTCAACGGGCTCATAGTGATGTTACTAGTAGTTGACTGGGAGGTGTTTGTTATCATTTGGGGAGAGTCCGCTGCCTGATGATTACCTGCCAAACGCTAAGCACTGACTACATGCGCTCTGAATACGCACTGCTGATTGGCTGTTAGCGCTCTGTGTGTAACCAATCAGATGGTTGTGTGGGTGGGACAATGCTGGGTGTGTGTAGAGGACTGACAGAAACAGAGGCGGCTACTTAATATGTTCGTGTGGAAACTCGTTCGGTACACCTCCGAACCGAACCGAAAACCCCGTACCAAAACGGTTCAATCCAAATACACGTACCGTTACACCCCAACCTAATTGTCAATCAAGGGAGTTAAATCAATAACAAGAAAAAGGTTTCATGTTTTGCAATGTCTTCTTCCTCTTCACTGCAGTCTAACTAATATTATTTTCTGTTGTTTACCTCATCTTTCAGCACACTTTTCACCAAACTTTGTTTCTTTCCAGCAAAGTTTGTTTTCCCGATTGCACTTTTTCTTTGCGCCGCATCTTGAGGAGGCATCACATCAACATGCTCTTTCCTTCTCTTGAGTAGACTTACCTCTCTTTTCAAAAGGTCCGACTCAAAGTCATTGTCATGTCAATCTGTTCCTAAAATATCAAGACTAAACACTTACCGTATTTTCCGCACCATAAGGCGCCCTGGGTTAAAAGCCGCGCCTTCAATGAACGGCATATTTCAAAACTTTGTCCACCTATAAGCCGCCCCGTGTTGTAAGCCGCATCTAACTGCGCTAAAGGAATGTCAAAAAAACAGTCAGATAGGTCAGTCAAACTTTAATAATATATTAAAAACCAGCGTTCTAACAACTCTGTTCACTCCCAAAATGTACGCAAATGTGCAATCACAAACATACGTATATCAACATGGACAGAGCTGCGTGAAAAAAGCCACCCGGCCTCTTCGCGTAAACTTAAACTTACCTTAACCACTCGCTCATCTTTTCTTCATCCATCCCTTCGAGTTAGCTTTTATGATGACGCCGGCTGGAAAGGTCTCTTTTGGCAAGGTCTTCCTTTTGAATATCACCATGGGTGGAAGTTTCTGGCCATTAGCATGGCAAGCTAGAACCACAGTGAAGGATGACTTCTCATTCCCTGTGGTGCGAATATTCACCGTACGTGCTCCCGTTGTATCCACAGTGCGGTTCACAGGAATATCAGTTGCTGTGAAATAATAATCCGTGTGCGGATGGAGAGATTGCGTCTTTTCATGAACCGGATCCCTGTCGCTTAGTAGGAGCCATTTTGTGGTCTTTACAGATGTAAACACACAAAGGAAATGAAACGTACGGTGATATCCGCGCGCTTTTTCTTCTTCTACGCGGGCGGGTGGTTGCTTACAGTAGAAGAAGAAGCGCTTCCTGTTCTATGGGGGCGGGTGCTTACCTTGGCGGTTGCTTGCGTAGAAGAAGAAGCGCTTCCTGTTCTACCGGGAAAAAAGATGGCGGCTGTTTACCGAAGTTGCGAGACCGAAACTTTATGAAAATGAATCTTAATATTAATCCATATATAAAGCGCACCGGGTTATAAGGCGCACTGTCAGCTTTTGAGTAAATTTGTGGTTTTTAGGTGCGCCTTATAGTGCGGAAAATACGGTACATACTTTTTGATACATGTGCAGAGGGACTAGTTTGCGTGGCGGCACCAGAACCCAGACATAAAAGCAAAACGTGGGTCTTTTGGAAAGGGAGGTAGGGTTGTGATGTTTCTTACTGAACATTTGACTGTTTATTCATATTTACTGACATGGACAACATTTGTAGCACACGAGGTTCCTCCAGAGCTGAAGTGTGTCTTAGAACCCTGAGGAACTCCCAGAGCAGCTTCTGCTTGCATGTTGATTCTCTTCTCTACTAACCTTTCTTCCTAAAATCACTATTTAGTCTTTTCTTCAGCTTATTTTCCTCTCCCTTTCTGAGAGGTATGTCCCAAAGTGTAACCTTGTAGTCCTCGCCCGCGTCAGGTGCCGTGGAACCCGGAAGTGGACCGCTGTTGGCACGCTCTGGTCGCCGCGGCGTCTGACGAGTGTGAGCCCGAGTGGTGCGAGTCGGAAGACCCTCTCTTCATCCTCTACACCAGCGGCTCCACGGGCAAACCCAAGGTAGGAGGACCAGGAGGTGCTGGCCTTGGCGCCGGCGGATAACTGCTGTGGTGGTCCTCCGCAGGGGGTCTTGCACACACTCAGCGGCTACATGCTCTACACCGCCGCCACCTTCAAGCTGGTCTTTGACCACCAGCCGGACGACGTCTACTGGTGCACGGCTGACATCGGCTGGATCACCGGACACTCCTACATCACATACGGCCCGCTGGCCAACGGGGCCACCAGCGTCTTGGTGAGCGGCACAACTTCCTCTTCTGCTACTAAAAGGGCTCCAATCAAGTGGTTGGAGGGCGGGCTACAAAAGCGCCTCTAATTAGCGACATTGGCATGAACAGCTGCGGCTGTAGGCAACCTCCTCATGTTTAGATTGTTGTATTCATGCGAGAGGTCCTCAGTTTTATCCAGCTCTGTGTGCACTTTAAGGTAGAGTGTAAAAACAAGTTGACTTTTTATGCCTAATTGTGTTTCATTCAACCATGTTGTATTTACAATACACAAAGTAGGAGAAAATACCATCTGAACATCACAAAATGCCACAAATTCAGTCGGCCTTTTTGAATATTCTGCTCCGGCGATTTCTGCGGATCCTACGTCACTCTAGTAACACTTCTGCACTCTGACCATATTATTAGGGCAGTCATACTGGAAATACGCAAACATTGTAAAGAGATGTGCTGTTTGTCATTTATAATCCTTATCTAAGACAAGAACACATATGTTTATCATTTATAATCCTTATGTAAGACAAGAACACATATGTTTATCATTTATAATCCTTATGTAAGACAAGAACACATATGTTTATCATTTATGATCCTTATGTAAGACAAGAACACATATGTTTATCATTTATAATCCTTATCTAAGACAAGAACACATATGTTTATCATTTATGATCCTTATGTAAGACAAGAACACATAAGTTTATCACTGTTTATCATTTATAATCCTTATGTAAGACAAGAACACATATGTTTATCATTTATGATCCTTATGTAAGACAAGAACACATATGTTTATCATTTATAATCCTTATGTAAGACAAGAACATGTGTATCACTGTTTATCATTTATAATCCTTATGTAAGACAAGAACACATATGCTTGGTTTCTTTTTATGCATTGGAAATCGTAAAAAAATAGCTAACAATGAAGTAAACAGATGGAGGGTCCTCTCGTTATACTCTTTAAAAACAACTCTCTCCTGCGTGTTATGTCTCCTGCGTGTTATGTCTCCTGCGTGTTATGTCTCCTGCGTGTTATGTCTCCTGCGTGTTATGTCTCTTGCGTGTTATGTCTCCTGTGTGTTATGTCTCCTGCGTGTTATGTCTCCTGCGTGTTATGTCTCCTGCGTGTTATGTCTCTTGCGTGTTATGTCTCCTGCGTGTTATGTCTCCTGCGTGTTATGTCTCCTGTGTGCGGATGCTATCGCTCACATGATTGCACAATGCCAGCAGCAGGAAGCAGTACATAAAAGATGTTGAAGATGCAAAGGTTAAAAGTAAACAAACGTGTGTTAAAAGTAAACAAACATGTGTGTTAAAAGTAAACAAACATGTGTGTTAAAAGTAAACAAATGTGTGTTAAAAGTAAACAAAGGTGTGTTAAAAGTAAACAAACGTGTGTTAAAAGTAAACAAAGATGTATGTTAAAAATAAACAAACGTGTTAAAAGTAAACAAACGTGTGTTAAAAGTAAAGAAACATGTGTTAAAAGTAAACCAACAAACACGTGTGTTAAAAGTAAACAAATGTGTGTTAAAAGTAAACAAACATGTGTGTTAAAAGTAAACAAACGTGTGTTAAAAGTAAACAAAGATGTGTGTTAAAAATAAACAAACGTGTTAAAAGTAAACAAACGTGTGTTAAAAGTAAAGAAACATGTGTTAAAAGTAAACCAACAAACACGTGTGTTAAAAGTAAACAAACGTGTGTTAAAAGTAAACAAACGTGTGTTAAACGTAAACAAACATGTGTGTTAAAAGTAAACAAACGTGTGTTAAAAGTAAACAAACATGTGTGTTAAAAGTAAACAAACATGTGTTAAAAGTAAACAAAGGTGTGTTAAAAGTAAACAAATGTGTGTTAAAAGTAAACAAAGATGTATGTTAAAAATAAACAAACATGTTAAAAGTAAACAAACATGTGTGTTAAAAGTAAAGAAACGTGTTAAAAGTAAACCAACAAACACGTGTGTTAAAAGTAAACAAACGTGTGTTAAAAGTAAACAAACGTGTGTTAAACGTAAACAAACATGTGTGTTAAAAGTAAACAAACGTGTGTTAAAAGTAAACAAACATGTGTGTTAAAAGTAAACAAACATGTGTTAAAAGTAAACAAAGGTGTGTTAAAAGTAAACAAATGTGTGTTAAAAGTAAACAAAGATGTATGTTAAAAATAAACAAACATGTTAAAAGTAAACAAACATGTGTGTTAAAAGTAAAGAAACATGTGTTAAAAGTAAACCAACAAACACGTGTGTTAAAAGTAAACAAATGTGTGTTAAAAGTAAACAAACATGTGTGTTAAAAGTAAACAAACGTGTGTTAAAAGTAAACAAAGATGTGTTAAAAGTAAACAAACATGTGTGTTAAAAGTAAACAAACGTGTGTTAAAAGTAAACAAAGATGTGTGTTAAAAATAAACAAACGTGTTAAAAGTAAACAAACGTGTGTTAAAAGTAAAGAAACATGTGTTAAAAGTAAACCAACAAACACGTGTGTTAAAAGTAAACAAACGTGTGTTAAAAGTAAACAAACGTGTGTTAAACGTAAACAAACATGTGTGTTAAAAGTAAACAAACGTGTGTTAAAAGTAAACAAACATGTGTGTTAAAAGTAAACAAACATGTGTTAAAAGTAAACAAAGGTGTGTTAAAAGTAAACAAATGTGTGTTAAAAGTAAACAAAGATGTATGTTAAAAATAAACAAACATGTTAAAAGTAAACAAACGTGTGTTAAAAGTAAAGAAACATGTGTCAAAAGTAAACCAACAAACACGTGTGTTAAAAGTAAACAAATGTGTGTTAAAAGTAAACAAACGTGTGTTAAAAGTAAACAAACAAACATGTGTGTTAAAAGTAAACAAAGATGTGTGTTAAAAGCAACAGTCCCTCTAAGGTGCGCGCCTGCGCAATTGCGCACTGCTCAAGCGTCCTCTGCGCTATAAAAACTGGTAATTTTCTGTCATACAAACCAGGCTTAAACCAATTTTGTCATCCGTGGTTTCAACAGAAGCCGCTCGCTCAGTCTCACCTGCACCAACACACGCACTCATGGCACTTAGCCAGTGCTGCGTTTAGGGCCACAAAAAGTTGGACAACCCCAACGCCACAAAATGTGTAAATGTTGTAACACTCTGACTCCACAATCAGATGTGTGCTTATTTTACTGCCATTTATTAAGAATGTTAATCTAAGGATATTATTCATGAAATGTTGTCACTAGATTTCATAAATGCTAATAAAAAGATGTATTTTACAGACAGAAAGTTACAGGAACTATATGTAATCTCTGAAAGGGGTAACCTTTCTTTTAAAGGCAGGACCCGCAGACAGACATACAATACTAGCACATAAGTCATGAAAAACACGTTTTTTTGTTATTGTCATTGTAAGAGGGCAAAATCACTTCTAGCAGAAAATGTTAATAAAACATTTAAATTGTTATTTAGTCAGGTTTGGGACAGGTGTGACGCTGGTGTGGCCACAATGTGCACGTCTGATGTTGCTCACATGTGCTCCACTCAATGCTCAGGGAGTTTGTGCCTTTGCTCACACATGAACAATTAGAGGGAACATTGGTTTAAAGTAAACAAACATGTGTGTTAAAAGTAAACAAACATGTGTTAAAAGTAAACAAACGTGTGTTAAAAGTAAACAAACGTGTTAAAAGTAAACAAACGTGTGTTAAAAGTAAACAAAGATGTGTGTTAAAAGTAAACAAACGTGTGTTACAAGTAAACAAACATGTGTGTTAAAAGCATACTTGCCAACCCTCCCGGATTTTCCGGGAGACTCCCGAAATTCAGCGCCTCTCCCGAAAACCTCCCGGGACAAATTTTCTCCCGAAAATCTCCCGAAATTCAGGCGAACTCAGGTCCATAATAACAAATATTTTATTTGAGTATTAACCCACAATTTAAACAGCATACCTGCCCAATCACGTTATAACTGTAGAATGATGGAGGGCGAGTTCTTGGTTTCTTATGTGGGTTTATTGTTAGGCAGTTTCATTAACGTCCTCCCAGCGTGGCAACAACACACAACAACAGTCACTTTTTTGTATACCGTAAAGCAGTTCATCTGCCGTAAACAGCAATGTTGTGACACTCTTAAACAGGACAATACTGCCATCTAGTGCATTTGATGAAAGCACTTTTGTGCATGACACACATCAATGCAGCATGGTTCGAAAAATAGTGACAGAGAATAGAACAAGGATGGACAATTCAACCCTTAACTCAACAATGAGTAGATGAGTGTTATGTGTGTGTATATGTGTAAATAAATGAACACTGAAATTCAAGTATTTATTTTTTATATATGTATATATATATATATATATATATATATACATATATATATATATATATATATATATGTATATATATATATATATATACGTAACTATATATATATATATATAATAAAATACACACATATATATATATATATATATATATAACTAGAATTCAAGTATTTCTTAATATATATATATATATATATATTATCTATATATATATATGAAATACTTGACTTGGTGAATTCTAGCTGTAAATATACTCCTCCCCTTTTAGCCACGCCCCCAACCACGCCCCCGTCCCACCTCGGCCACGCCCCCCCTCCCCCCACCTCCCGAAATCGGAGGTCTCAAGGTTGGCAAGTATGGTTAAAAGTAAACAAACGTGTGTTATAAGTAAACAAACGTGTGTTAAAAGTAAACAAACGTGTGTTAAAAGTAAACAAACGTGTGTTATAAGTAAACAAACGTGTGTTAAAGTAAACAAAGATGTGTGTTAAAAGCAAACAAACCTGTGTTAAAAGTAAACAAACATGTGTGTTAAAAGTAAACAAACGTGTGTTAAAAGTAAACAAACATGTGTGTTAAAAGTAAAAACAACTTGTGTTAAAAGTAAAAACAACTTGTGTTAAAAGTAAAAACAACTTGTGTTAAAAGTAAACAAACGTGTTAAAAGTAAACAAACGTGTGTTAAAAGTAAACAAACGTGTTAAAAGTAAACAAACGTGTGTTAAAAGTAAACAAAGATGTGTGTTAAAAGTAAACAAACGTGTGTTATAAGTAAACAAACGTGTGTTAAAAGTAAACAAAGATGTGTGTTAAAAGCAAACAAACCTGTGTTAAAAGTAAACAAACATGTGTGTTAAAAGCAAAAACAACTTGTGTTAAAAGTAAACAAACGTGTTAAAAGTAAACAAACGTGTGTTAAAAGTAAACAAACGTGTTAAAAGTAAACAAACGTGTTAAAAGTAAACAAACGTGTTAAAAGTAAACAAACGTGTTAAAAGTAAACAAACGTGCGTTAAAAGTAAACAAACGTGTGTTAAAAGTAAACAAACGTGTGTTAAAAGTAAACAAAGGTGTGTGTTAAAAGTAAACAAAGATGTGTGTTAAAAGTTAACAAACGTGTGTTAAAAGTAAACAAAGATGTGTGTTAAAAGTAAACAAACGTGTGTTATAAGTAAACAAACGTGTGTTATAAGTAAACAACCGTGTGTTATAAGTAAACAAAGATGTGTGTTAAAAGTAAACAAAGATGTGTGTTAAAAGCAAACAAACCTGTGTTAAAAGTAAACAAACATGTGTGTTAAAAGTAAACAAACTTGTGTTAAAAGTAAACAAACATGTGTGTTAAAAGTAAAAACAACTTGTGTTAAAAGTAAACAAACGTGTTAAAGGTAAACAAACGTGTGTTAAAAGTAAACAAATGTGTTAAAAGTAAACAAACGTGTGTTAAAAGTAAACAAACGTGTGTTAAAAGTAAACAAACGTGTGTTAAAAGTAAACAAAGATGTGTGTTAAAAGTAAACAAACGTGTGTTATAAGTAAACAAACGTGTGTTAAAAGTAAACAAAGATGTGTGTTAAAAGCAAACAAACCTGTGTTAAAAGTAAACAAACATGTGTGTTAAAAGTAAACAAACATGTGTGTTAAAAGTAAAAACAACTTGTGTTAAAAGTAAACAAACGTGTTAAAAGTAAACAAACGTGTTAAAAGTAAACAAACGTGTTAAAAGTAAACAAACGTGTGTTAAAAGTAAACAAACGTGTGTTAAAAGTAAACAAACGTGTGTTAAAAGTAAACAAAGATGTGTGTTAAAAGTAAACAAACGTGTGTTATAAGTAAACAAACGTGTGTTAAAAGTAAACAAAGATGTGTGTTAAAAGCAAACAAACCTGTGTTAAAAGTAAACAAACATGTGTGTTAAAAGTAAACAAACATGTGTGTTAAAAGTAAAAACAACTTGTGTTAAAAGTAAACAAACGTGTTAAAAGTAAACAAACGTGTTAAAAGTAAACAAACGTGTTAAAAGTAAACAAACGTGTGTTAAAAGTAAACAAACGTGTGTTAAAAGTAAACAAACGTGTGTTAAAAGTAAACAAAGATGTGTGTTAAAAGTAAACAAAGATGTGTTGCAGTTCGAGGGTCTTCCCACCTACCCTGACGTGAGTCGCATGTGGCAGATAGTGGACAAGTACCGTGTCAGCAAGTTCTACACTGCACCCACCGCCATCAGACTGCTGATGAAGTACGGCAATGAGCCGGTGCAGAAGTGAGTGCTCACTCTTTCTCTCCTCACCTGTGTGTCTGTGTGCGGGTACAAGCCTCTTCCCACCACTCACCTGTGTGTCTGTGTGCAGGTACAAGCCTCTTCCCACCACTCACCTGTGTGTCTGTGTGCAGGTACAAGCGTGACTCTCTGAAGGTTCTGGGCACAGTGGGAGAGCCCATCAACCCTGAGGCCTGGCACTGGTACTTCTCTGTGGTGGGAGACAGCAGATGTCCCATTGTAGACACCTTCTGGCAGACTGAGACTGTGAGTCTCATCTTCTACTACTCCTTTAGTCACCTGTTGTACTACTCCTTTAGTCACCTGCTGCACTCATGTTGTACTACTCCTTTTTTGTCCTCCAGGGTGGACATGTGCTGACTCCTCTGCCTGCAGCCACGCCCATGAAGCCAGGCTCTGCTGTGAGTCTTCATCTGTTTCAGGGTCAAACTTTATGATGAACTAGACTTTGTTTTAACACCTTGCCTAACTTTGTAAAGAGAAGTTAAGCACTCTAGAAATCAGGATACATGTGGGGGTACTGGTCACTTCACGTTGCATCACTGTTACTACGTCGCTGCTACTACATCACTGCTACTACGTCACTGTTACTACATCACTGTTATTATATCACTGTTACTATGTCACTGTCACTACATCACTGTTACTACATCACTGTTACTATGTCACTGTCACTACATCACTGTTACTACATCACTGTTACTACATCACTGTTACTATGTTACGGTTACTACAGCGCTGGTACTTTGTTACTGTTACTATGTTACCGTTGCTACGTCACTGTTGCTACATCGCTGGTACTACATCACTGTTACTATGTTACGGTTACTACAGCGCTGGTACTTTGTTACTGTTACTATGTTACTGTTGCTACGTCACTGTTGCTACATCGCTGGTACTACATCACTGTTACTATCAAATCAAATCAAATCAACTTTATTTATAGAGCACATTTAAAATTTACCACAGGGGTAGCCAAAGTGCTGTACAATGAGCAGGTTAAAAGATAAAACGAGTACCGAGCAAACACAACACAACACAAACAGAACACGATAAAAAATAAATAATTAAAATAGAATAAATAAAAACATAAAAACAGGTTCACAGCAGGTGTATTATGGGGCACCATTGCAGGATGGATATCACTCAGTGTTAAAAGCCATGGAATAAAAGTATGTTTTTAAGAGAGATTTAAAAACAGGAAGAGAGGAGGCTTGTCTAACACTCAGGGGTAGGTCGTTCCAGAGCTTGGGAGCAGCAACGGCGAAAGCTCTGTCACCTCTAAGCTTCAGCCTTGTGTCAGGGACCGTCAACAGCAGCTGATCGGCTGATCTTAAGGATCGGGTGGGGCAGTAAGGCTGAAGGAGGTCGGAGAGATAGGTTGGCGCGAGGTTGTTTAGACATTTAAAAACAAATAAAAGGAGTTTAAAATGTATTCGGTAACGCACAGGGAGCCAGTGAAGGGACGCTAAAATAGGGGTGATGTGCTCACGTCTGCGGGTCTGTGTTAGCAGACGAGCAGCAGAGTTCTGCACGAGCTGCAGGCGGGCGAGGGAGGCCTGGCTAATGCCAACATACAGGGCATTACAATAATCAAGACGAGTCGAGATAAAAGCGTGGATTAATTTCTCAAGATCATGTCTTGATAGAAGCGGTTTCACTTTCGCTATTTGGCGTAATTGATAAAAGCTTTTTTGAACGACGCTGCTGATTTGTTTTTCGAATTTAAAATCTGAGTCAAACTTTACCCCCAGGTTTGTGACAGAGTCGCTGAGATACGGGGTCAGAGTGCCGAGGTCAACGTTGGGGGAGGGAGAGCGACTTGGACCGAACAACATAACTTCTGTTTTATCTTCATTTAGGCTCAGGAAGTTAGCTGAAAGCCAGACTTTGATGTCGTGCAGGCAGTCAATAAGACGTTGAACCGTGTTATTTTGTGCCATGGGAAAATAAATCTGGCAATCATCGGCATAAAAATGAAATGCAATACTGTACTTCCTAAAAATAGAACCAAGGGGGAGAAGGTAAAGCGCAAATAAAATTGGGGCAAGGATTGAGCCCTGGGGGACCCCATGTGGTAAAGGAGCTGTGGACGACATAAAACTGTCTACTTTTACACAAAAACTCCTGTCGGTTAGGTACGACCGGAACCAGTTGAGGGCGGCGCCCTTAATGCCCACACAGTTCTCAAGACGAGTGATTAAGGTGGCGTGGAACGCAGCAGACAGATCTAAAAGCACCAGGACAACATATTTACCAGAATCAGTTGACAGGAGGATATCGTTAAAAACTTTTAGAAGCGCTGACTCTGTGCTGTGGAGGGCTTTAAAACCGGACTGGAACAGCTCAGTGATACCATTATCCTCTAAGAAGGGCAACAACTGACTGTAGACAACCTTCTCTAATATTTTGGAAATGTACGGAAGATTAGAGATAGGTCTGAAGTTAGAGAGGAGAGAGGGGTCGAGGCTGGGTTTTTTAAGTAGAGGTCGTACCACTGCATGTTTAAACTCTACTGGAACTATTCCACTGTTGCTACATCACTGTTACTTTGTTACGGTTACTACATCACTGTTACTACATCACTGTCACTACATCACTGTCACTACATCACTGTTACTATGTTACATTACTACGGCGCTGGTACTGTGTCACTGTTACTACATCACTGTTACTATGTTACGTTACTACGGCGCTGGTACTGTGTCACTGTTACTACGTCACTGTTGCTCCGTCACTGTCACTGTTACTACATCACTGTTACTACGTCGCTGTTACTACATCACTGGTGTTATGTCACTGTTACATGTTACGGTTACTACATCGCCGGCACGATGTTACAAGCTACAACGTTACTATGTCACTATTACTGTTACACATGACTACATCAATGTTGTTATGTTACTGTTACACATGACTACATCACTGTTACGATGTTACTGTTACACATGACTACATCACTGTTGCTATGTTACTGTTACACATGACTACATCACTGTTGCTATGTTACTGTTACACATGACTACATCACTGTTGCTATGTTACTGTTACACATGACTACATCACTGTTGCTATGTTACTGTTACACATGACTACATCACTGTTGCTATGTTACTGTTACACATGACTACATCACTGTTAGTATGTTACTGTTACACATGACTACATCACTGTTAGTATGTTACTGTTACACATGACTACATCACTGTTGCTATGTTACTGTTACACATGACTACATCACTGTTGCTATGTTACTGTTACACATGACTACATCACTGTTAGTATGTTACTGTTACACATGACTACATCACTGTTACTATGTTACTGTTACACATGACTACATCACTGTTGCTATGTTACTGTTACACATGACTACATCACTGTTGCTATGTTACTGTTACACATGACTACATCACTGTTGCTATGTTACTGTTACACATGACTACATCACTGTTAGTATGTTACTGTTACACATGACTACATCACTGTTGCTATGTTACTGTTACACATGACTACATCACTGTTGCTATGTTACTGTTACACATGACTACATCACTGTTGCTATGTTACTGTTACACATGACTACATCACTGTTAGTATGTTACTGTTACACATGACTACATCACTGTTGCTATGTTACTGTTACACATGACTACATCACTGTTAGTATGTTACTGTTACACATGACTACATCACTGTTACTATGTTACTGTTACACATGACTACATCACTGTTGCTATGTTACTGTTACACATGACTACATCACTGTTGCTATGTTACTGTTACACATGACTACATCACTGTTACTATGTTACTGTTACACATGACTACATCACTGTTGCTATGTTACTGTTACACATGACTACATCACTGTTGCTATGTTACTGTTACACATGACTACATCACTGTTGCTATGTTACTGTTACACATGACTACATCACTGTTAGTATGTTACTGTTACACATGACTACATCACTGTTGCTATGTTACTGTTACACATGACTACATCACTGTTGCTATGTTACTGTTAGACATGACTACATCACTGTTGCTATGTTACTGTTACACATGACTACATCACTGTTGCTATGTTACTGTTACACATGACTACATCACTGTTGCTATGTTACTGTTACACATGACTACATCACTGTTGCTATGTTACTGTTACACATGACTACATCACTGTTAGTATGTTACTGTTACACATGACTACATCACTGTTGCTATGTTACTGTTACACATGACTACATCACTGTTACTATGTTACTGTTACACATGACTACATCACTGTTGCTATGTTACTGTTACACATGACTACATCACTGTTGCTATGTTACTGTTACACATGACTACATCACTGTTACTATGTTACTGTTACACATGACTACATCACTGTTGCTATGTTACTGTTACACATGACTACATCACTGTTGCTATGTTACTGTTACACATGACTACATCACTGTTGCTATGTTACTGTTACACATGACTACATCACTGTTAGTATGTTACTGTTACACATGACTACATCACTGTTGCTATGTTACTGTTACACATGACTACATCACTGTTAGTATGTTACTGTTACACATGACTACATCACTGTTGCTATGTTACTGTTACACATGACTACATCACTGTTGCTATGTTACTGTTAGACATGACTACATCACTGTTAGTATGTTACTGTTACACATGACTACATCACTGTTACTATGTTACTGTTACACATGACTACATCACTGTTGCTATGTTACTGTTACACATGACTACATCACTGTTACTATGTTACTGTTACACATGACTACATCACTGTTACTATGTTACTGTTACACATGACTACATCACTGTTAGTATGTTACTGTTACACATGACTACATCACTGTTGCTATGTTACTGTTACACATGACTACATCACTGTTGCTATGTTACTGTTACACATGACTACATCACTGTTAGTATGTTACTGTTACACATGACTACATCACTGTTACTATGTTACTGTTACACATGACTACATCACTTGCTATGTTACTGTTACACATGACTACATCACTGTTGCTATGTTACTGTTACACATGACTACATCACTGTTACTATGTTACTGTTACACATGACTACATCACTGTTGCTATGTTACTGTTACACATGACTACATCACTGTTGCTATGTTACTGTTACACATGACTACATCACTGTTGCTATGTTACTGTTACACATGACTACATCACTGTTAGTATGTTACTGTTACACATGACTACATCACTGTTGCTATGTTACTGTTACACATGACTACATCACTGTTGCTATGTTACTGTTAGACATGACTACATCACTGTTAGTATGTTACTGTTACACATGACTACATCACTGTTACTATGTTACTGTTACACATGACTACATCACTGTTGCTATGTTACTGTTACACATGACTACATCACTGTTACTATGTTACTGTTACACATGACTACATCACTGTTGCTATGTTACTGTTACACATGACTACATCACTGTTACTATGTTACTGTTACACATGACTACATCACTGTTGCTATGTTACTGTTACACATGACTACATCACTGTTGCTATGTTACTGTTACACATGACTACATCACTGTTGCTATGTTACTGTTACACATGACTACATCACTGTTAGTATGTTACTGTTACACATGACTACATCGCTGTTGCTATGTTACTGTTACACATGACTACATCACTGTTAGTATGTTACTGTTACACATGACTACATCACTGTTACTATGTTACTGTTACACATGACTACATCACTGTTAGTATGTTACTGTTACACATGACTACATCACTGTTACTATGTTACTGTTACACATGACTACATCACTGTTACTATGTTACTGTTACACATGACGACATCACTGTTACTATGTTACTGTTACACATGACGACATCACTGTTACTATGTTACTGTTACACATGACTACATCACTGTTAGTATGTTACTGTTACACATGACTACATCACTGTTACTATGTTACTGTTACACATGACTACATCACTGTTACTATGTAACTGTTACACATGACTACATCACTGTTACTATGTTACTGTTACACATGACTACATCACTGTTACTATGTTACTGTTACTACATCACTGTTACTATGTTACGGTTACTACATCACTGTTACCACATCACTGTTACTACATCACGGTCACTACATCACTGTTACTACATCACTGTTATTATATCACTGTTACTACATCACTGTTACTATGTGTCGCTGGTAATACATCACTGTTACTATGTCACTGTTACTACATCACTGTTACTACATCACTCTTACTATGTTACGTTACTACGGCGCTGGTACTCTGTCACTGTTACTACATCACTGTTGCTCCGTCACTGTCACTGTTACTACATCACTGTTACTACGTCGCTGTTACTACATCACTGGTGTTATGTCACTGTTACATGTTACGGTTACTACATCACTGGCACGATGTTACAAGCTACAACGTTACTATGTCACTATTACTGTTACACATGACTACATCAATGTTGCTATGTTACTGTTACACATGCCTACATCACTGTTACGATGTTACTGTTACACATGACTACATCACTGTTACTATGTTACTGTTACACATGACTACATCACTGCTACTATGTTACTGTTACACATGGTTACATCACTGTTACTATGTTGCTGTTACACATGACTACATCACTGTTACTGTTACACATGACTATATCACTGCAACTATGTTACTGTTACACATGACTACATCACTGTTACTATGTTACTGTTACGCATGACGACATCACTGTTACTATGTTACTGTTACACATGACTACATCACTGTTACTATGTTACTGTTACACATGACTACATCACTGTTACTATGTTACTGTTACACATGACTACATCACTGTTACTATGTTACTGTTACACATGACTACATCACTGTTACTATGTTACTGTCACACATGACTACATCACTGTTACTATGTTACTGTCACACATGACTACATCACTGTTACTATGTTACTGTTACACATGACTACATCACTGTTACTGTTACACATGACTATATCACTGTTACTGTTACACATGACTACATCACTGTTAGTATGTTACTGTTACACATGACAACATCACTGTTACTATGTCACTGTTACACATGACTACATCACTGTTACAATGTTACTGTTAAACATGACTACATCACTGTTCCTATGTTACTGTTACACATGACTACATCACTGTTGCTATGTTACTGTTACACATGACTACATCACTGTTACTATGTTACTGTTGCACATGACTACATCACTGTTAGTATGTTACTGTTACACATGACTACATCACTGTTACTGTTACACATGACTACATCACTATTAGTATGTTACTGTTACACATGACTACATCACTGTTCCTATGTTACTGTTACACATGACTACATCACTGTTGCTATGTTACTGTTACACATGACTACATCACTGTTACTATGTTACTGTTGCACATGACTACATCACTGTTAGTATGTTACTGTTACACATGACTACATCACTGTTACTGTTACACATGACTACATCACTATTAGTATGTTACTGTTACACATGACTACATCACTATTAGTATGTTACTGTTACACATGACTACACCACTGTTACTATGTCACTGTTAGTTACATTACTGTTGCTATGTCACTATATTAGTTACATTACTGTTACTATGTCAGTATATTATAGTTACATTACTGTTACTATATCACTATATTAATTACATTACTGTTGCTGTCACTATATTTGTTACATTACTGTTACTATGTCAGTATATTATAGCTACATTACTGTTACTATATCACTATATTAGTTACATTACTGTTGCTATGTCACTATATTTGTTACATTACTGTTACTATGTCAGTGTATTATAGTTACATTACTGTTATTATATTATAGTTACATTACTTTTACTATGTCAGTATATTACAGTTACATTACTGTTATTATATCACTATATTATAGTTACATTACAGTTACTTTGTCACTATATTAGTTACATTGCTGTTACTGGGTTGCTGTTACTACGTCACTTTATTAGTTACATTACTGTTACTATGTCAGTATATTATAGTTACATTAATGCTACTATATCACTATATTATAGTTGTATTACTGTTACTGTGTCACTACATTATAGTTACAGTACTGTTACTACGTCACTATATTGGTTACATTGCTGTTACTATGTCAGTATATTATAGTTACATTACTGTTACTTTGTCACTATATTGTAGTTACAGTACTGTTACTACGTCACTATATTATAGTTACATTACTGTTACTTTGTCACTATATTATAGTTACATTACTGTTACTACGTCACTATATTGGTTACATTGCTGTTACTATGTCAGTATATTATAGTTACATTACTGTTACTTTGTCACTATATTGTAGTTACAGTACTGTTACTACGTCACTATATTATAGTTACATTACTGTTACTTTGTCACTATATTATAGTTACATTACTGTTACTTTGTCACTGTATTATAGTTACATTACTGTTACTTTGTCACTGTATTATAGTTACATTACTGTTACTTTGTCACTGTATTATAGTTACATACTGTTACTTTGTCACTGTATTATAGTTACATTACTGTTACTTTGTCACTGTATTATAGTTACATTACTGTTACTTTGTCACTGTATTATAGTTACATACTGTTACTTTGTCACTGTATTATAGTTACATTACTGTTACTTTGTCACTGTATTATAGTTACATTACTGTTACTTTGTCACTGTATTATAGTTACATTACTGTTACTTTGTCACTGTATTATAGTTACATTACTGTTACTTTGTCACTGTATTATAGTTACATTACTGTTACTTTGTCACTGTATTATAGTTACATACTGTTACTTTGTCACTGTATTATAGTTACATTACTGTTACTTTGTCACTGTATTATAGTTACATTACTGTTACTTTGTCACTGTATTATAGTTACATACTGTTACTTTGTCACTGTATTATAGTTACATTACTGTTACTTTGTCACTGTATTATAGTTACATTACTGTTACTTTGTCACTGTATTATAGTTACATTACTGTTACTTTGTCACTGTATTATAGTTACATCACTGTTACTATGTTACTGTTACGCATGACTACACCACTGTTACTATGTCACTGTTAGTTACATTACTGTTGCTATGTCACTATATTAGTTACATTACTGTTACTATGTCAGTATATTATAGTTACATTACTGTTACTATATCACTATATTAATTACATTACTGTTGCTGTCACTATATTTGTTACATTACTGTTACTATGTCAGTATATTATAGCTACATTACTGTTACTATATCACTATATTAGTTACATTACTGTTGCTATGTCACTATATTTGTTACATTACTGTTACTATGTCAGTGTATTATAGTTACATTACTGTTATTATATTATAGTTACATTACTTTTACTATGTCAGTATATTACAGTTACATTACTGTTATTATATCACTATATTATAGTTACATTACAGTTACTTTGTCACTATATTAGTTACATTGCTGTTACTGGGTTGCTGTTACTACGTCACTATATTAGTTACATTACTGTTACTATGTCAGTATATTATAGTTACATTAATGCTACTATATCACTATATTATAGTTGTATTACTGTTACTGTGTCACTACATTATAGTTACAGTACTGTTACTACGTCACTATATTGGTTACATTGCTGTTACTATGTCAGTATATTATAGTTACATTACTGTTACTTTGTCACTATATTGTAGTTACAGTACTGTTACTACGTCACTATATTATAGTTACATTACTGTTACTTTGTCACTATATTATAGTTACATTACTGTTACTTTGTCACTGTATTATAGTTACATTACTGTTACTTTGTCACTGTATTATAGTTACATACTGTTACTTTGTCACTGTATTATAGTTACATTACTGTTACTTTGTCACTGTATTATAGTTACATTACTGTTACTTTGTCACTGTATTATAGTTACATTACTGTTACTTTGTCACTGTATTATAGTTACATTACTGTTACTACGTCACTATATTAGTTACATTGCTGTTACTAGGTTGTTGTTACAACTTTACCGCCCTGACATCTTTTTGTCCGTCTCCAGACGTTTCCGTTCTTCGGGGTGGTGCCCGCCATCCTGAACGAGTCTGGCGAGGAGCTGGAGGGTCCGAGTGAAGGTTACCTGGTCAGAGGCCTTGACAGGAAGTGCTTCTCTGCAGCCCAGCAACACACCTTGACCTTTGCCCTCCTTTCCAAAACAGGTGTTCAAGCAGCCGTGGCCCGGCGTGATGAGGACGGTGTACGGGAACCACGGAAGGTTCCAGAGCACCTACTTCAAGAAGTTCCCCGGTTACTACGTGACGGGAGATGGTGAGAGGACACGCCCCCAGCTCTTAGAGGACACGCCCCCAGCTCTTAGAGGACACGCCCCCAGCTCTTCAAGCATCATAATGCTGACTTTGTTGTGATTGTGCAGGCTGCCGCAGGGACAAGGACGGGTATTACTGGATCACTGGGAGGATCGATGACATGCTCAACGTCTCAGGTGAGTGAGAGAGAGCATCTGCTGCACACCTGTGAAGTTGTCACCTGTTGGAAATGCTAAATAACAACAAAATCCTTTTCAACTTATATTCAATTGAACTTTACTGCTTTTGGGCTTTGTACATGAAGTACTTGAAGAATAATAGTAGTAAAATACACAAATCTATATATTCATTTTTTTAATTGTGAATAAAATGTCAACATTTGTAGGATACAGTGTAATTTACACAATTTATAAAATTATACAAAAAATAATAAACTGAATACAAAACTATTGATGATTTATTTATCTACATTCTAATAAATCAATGATTACCGTATTTTCCGCACTATAAGGCGCACCTAAAAACCACACATTTTCTCAAAAGCTGACAGTGCGCCTTATAACCCGGTGCGCTTTATATATGGATTAATATTAAGATTCATTTTCATAAAGTTTCGGTCTCGCAACTACGGTAAACAGCCGCCATCTTTTTTCCCGGTAGAACAGGAAGCGCTTCTTCTTCTACGCAAGCAACCGCCAAGGTAAGCACCCGCCCCCATAGAACAGGAACCGCTTCTTCTTCTACTGTAAGCAACCACCCGCCCGCGTAGAAGAAAAAAAAAGCGTGCGGATATTACGTTTCATTTCCTTTGTGTGTTTACATCTGTAAAGACCACAAAATGGCTCCTACCAAGTGACAGGTATCCGGTTCATGAAAAGACGCAATCTCTCCATCCGCACACGGATTACTATTTCACAGCAACTGATATTCCTGTGAACCGCACTGTGGATACAACGGGAGCACGTACGGTGAATATTTGCACCACAGGGAATGAGAAGTCATCCTTCACTGTGGTTCTAGCTTGCCATGCTAATGGCCAGAAACTTCCACCCATGGTGATATTCAAAAGGAAGACCTTGCCAAAAGAGACCTTTCCAGCCGGCGTCATCATAAAAGCTAACTCGAAGGGATGGATGAAGAAAAGATGAGCGAGTGGTTAAGGTAAGTTTAAGTTTACGCGAAGAGGCCGGGTGGCTTTTTTCACGCAGCTTCGTCCATGTTGATATACGACTCCATGCGCGCCCACATCACGCTGGTTTTAATATATTATTAAAGTTTGACTGACCTATCTGACTGTTTTTTTGACATTCCTTTAGCGCAGTTAGATGCGGCTTACAACACGGGGCGGCTTATAGGTGGACAAAGTTTTGAAATATGCCGTTCATTGAAGGCGCGGCTTATAACCCAGGGCGCCTTATGGTGTGGAAAATACGGTACTTTGTTTGTTGTACAAATCATTATATCACAAATAGTAGGTTAAAAATATTTATTTTGATATTGTACATATTTCTAATTGTGTAATACATACAACTAATATACATACCAATAACAATATAAAAAGAATAAAATAAATATTTAATGTATATAAATAATAATTTAACAAAATGAATTGCGTAAAACAGTGCAGTAAGTACTACAGTATAGAAATTATACATGTAGATAATGTAAAAGTAATTTTTGGCATGTATTATATATTTTGTTTAAAACGTCAATGTTTTCATAATTGTGTAATGCAGTAAAATGGACAAATTATTTCAAGTAATAAATAGAAAACAAAATATCGATATATTTTTGTTATATTAAGTTAAAACAATTAGTATTTTTTTCTAATTGTGTAATATGTACACCTTATGTACATACCAATAACAATATAAAAACAATAAAATAAATATTTGATATTTTACGTATATAAACAATTTAAAGTATGTACTGCAGTAAAGTAAATAAATTAAAGATATACATTATATAAAAAATACATTATTAAAAAAATGACTGGCATGTATTTTGTATTCCGTTTCACACTTCAATGTTTTTATATATACTTATAACAAGTAATGCATGAAAAATTAAATATTGACATCTTTTTCTTTTATTAAGGAAAAAAAAATCAGTATTTTTTTCTAATTGCGTAATACAGTAATATATACACCTAATATACAAGTAATATATACACCTAATATAAAAAAAATCTAATTACAGTAATATATTCACCTAATATACATACAAATATAAAAACAGTAGAATAAATATGACATATTTTATGTATATAAACATTTTATTTTATTTTAATTACAGTGATATATACAATAGCAATATAAAAACGGTATAATAAATATGAGATGTTTTATGTATATAAACATTTTAAAAATGTGTAATTGCGTAATGCAGTACAGTAGTACTACAGTGAAGTATAGAAATTATACATTATATAAAAAACAAATATGAGGAAAATAATTGGTATGTATTTTATATTTCGATTTGTTTGTAATTGTGTAATACAGTAAAATATACTTACAAGAATAAAATATAAAATATTGATAATTTAATGATATTAAAAATGCTATATTTTTTCTAAGTGTTTGATGCAATAGAATAAAAATATAATAGATTTTTTGTAGTAGGAAAATATCTATTTGTTATATTGAGTAAACAATTAAATAATTGTGTGATTGTATTGATATTCTCATAATATTCATACATTACATAAGAAGTGTCATATTTGAAAATGTATTTTTTTTTTCTTATCTTTGAGTCCTTAGTAAGGTGCTATAGTGAGTCAAATGATTGATAAATATTCATAATAATTTCATATGATTGATAAATATTCATAATAATGTCAAACCAATGATAAATATTCATAATGATTTCAATTGATTGATAAATATTCATAATGTCAAATGATTGATAAATATTTGTAATAATTTCGTATGATTGATAAATATTCATAATGTCAAATTAATTATAAATATTCATAATGATTTCAAATGATTGATAAATATTCATAATGTCGTATGATTGATACATATTCATAATGTCAAATGATTGATAAATATTAATATCAAATGATTAAGAAATATTCATAATAGTGTTGTATGATTGATAAATATTCATAATGATGTCAAATGGTTGATAAATATTCATAATGTCAAATGATTGATAAATATTCATGATAATGTCAAATGATTGATCAATATTAATATCAAATTATTAAGAAATATTCATAATAATGTTTTATGATTGATAAATATTTATAATGATGTCTAATGATTTATAAATATTCATAATGATATCTAATGATTGATAAACATTCATAATAATATCAAATGATTGATAAATATTCATAATAATAATGTAAAATGGTTGATAAATATTCATTATGATATCAAATTAATGATACATCTTCTTAATAATGTCATATGATTGATAAATATTCATAATAATGTCGTATGATTGATAAATATTCATAATGATGTCTAATGATTGATAAATATTCATAATAATATCAAATGATTGATAAATATTCATAATAATAATGTAAAATGGTTGATAAATATTCATTATGATATCAAATTAATGATACATCTTCTTAATAATGTCATATGATTGATAAATATTCATAATAATGTCAAATGATTGATAATTATTCATGTCAAATGATTGATAAATATTCATAATAATGTCAAATGATTAAGAAATATTCATAATAGTGTTGTATGATTGATAAATATTCATAATGATGTCAAATGGTTGATAAATATTCATAATGTCAAATGATTGATAAATATTCATGTCAAATGATTGATCAATATTAATATCAAATGATTAAGAAATATTCATAATAATGTTTTATGATTGATAAATATTTATAATGATGTCTAATGATTAATAAATATTCATAATGATATCTAATGATTGATAAACATTCATAATAATATCAAATGATTGATAAATATTCATAATAATAATGTAAAATGGTTGATAAATACTCATTATGATATCAAATTAATGATACATCTTCTTAATAATGTCATATAATTGATAAATATTCATAATGATGTCAAATGATTGATAAATATTCATAATGATGTCAAATGATTGATAATTATTCATGTCAAATGATTGATAAATATTCATAATAATGTCAAATGATTAAGAAATATTCATAATAGTGTTGTATGATTGATAAATATTCATAATGATGTCAAATGGTTGATAAATATTCATAATGTCAAATGATTGATAAATATTCATGTCAAATGATTGATCAATATTAATATCAAATGATTAAGAAATATTCATAATGTGTTATGATTGATAAATATTTATAATGATGTCTAATGATTAATAAATACTCATAATGATATCTAATGATTGATAAACATTCATAATAATATCAAATGATTGATAAATATTCATAATAATAATGTAAAATGGTTGATAAATATTCATTATGATATAAAATTAATGATACATCTTCTTAATAATGTCATATGATTGATAAATATTCATAATAATGTCAAATGATTGATAAATATTAATGTCAAATGATTGATAAATATTCATAATGATGTCAAATGGTTGATAAATATTCATAATGTAAATGATTGATAAATATTCATGTCAAATGATTGATCAATATTCATAATAATGTCAAATGATTGATCAATATTAATATCAAATGATTAAGAAATATTCATTGTTTTATGATTGATAAATATTTATAATGATGTCTAATGATTAATAAATATTCATAATGATATCTAATGATTGATAAACATTCATAATAATATCAAATGATTGATAAATATTCATAATAATAATGTAAAATGGTTGATAAATATTCATTATGATATCAAATTAATGATACATCTTAATAATGTCATATGATTGATAAATATTCATAATAATGTCGTATGATTGATAAATATTCATAATGATGTCTAATGATTGATAAATATTCATAGCGATGTCAAATGATTGATAAATATTCATAATGATGTCAAATGATTGATCAATATGAATGTCAAATGATTAAGAAATATTCATAATAATGTTGTATGATTGATAAATATTCATAATGTCTAATGATTGATAAATACTCATAATAATGTCAAATGATTGATAAATACTCATAATAATGTTGTATGATTGATAAATATTCATAATGTCTAATGATTGATAAATACTCATAATAATGTCAAATCATTGATAAATACTTATAATAATGTTGTATGATTGATAAATATTCATAATGTCTAATGATTTATAAATACTCATAATAATGTCAAATGATTGTTAAATACTCATAATGATGTCAAATGATTGATAAATATTCATAATAATGTCAAATGATTGATAAATATTAATATCAAATGATTAAGAAATATTCATAATAGTGTTGTATGATTGATAAATATTCATAATGATGTCAAATAGTTGATAAATATTCATAATGTAAATGATTGATAAATATTCATGTCAAATGATTGATAAATATTCATAATAATGTCAAATGATTGATCAATATTAATATCAAATGATTAAGAAATATTCATAATAGTGTTGTATGATTGATAAATATTCATAATGATGTCAAATGGTTGATAAATATTCATAATGTCAAATGATTGATAAATATTCATGTCAAATGATTGATAAATATTCATGTCAAATGATTGATAAATATTCATAATAATGTCAAATGATTGATCAATATTAATATCAAATGATTAAGAAATATTCATCATAATGTTTTATGATTGATAAATATTTATAATGATGTCTAATGATTGATAAATATTCATAATGATGTCTAATGAATACTATCAAATGATTGATAAATATTCATAATAATAATGTAAAATGGTTGATAAGTATTCATTATGATATCAAATTAATGATACATCTTAATAATGTAATATGATTGATAAATATTCATAATAATGCCGTATGATTGATAAATATTCATAATGATGTGTACTGATTGATAAATATTCATAATGATTGATAAACATTCATAATAATGCCGTATGATTGATAAATATTCATAATGATGTGTACTGATTGATAAATATTCATAATGATTGATAAACATTCATAATAATGCCGTATGATTGATAAATATTCATAATGATGTCTAATGATTGAAAAATATTCATAATAATTTCAAATGATTGATAAATATTCATAATGATGTCTAATTAATGATAAATCTTCTTAATAATGTCTTATGATTGATAAATATTCATAATGATGTCAAATGATTGATCAATATGAATGTCAAATGATTAAGAAATATTCATAATGATGTCAAATTAATGATAAATATTCATAATGATGTCAAATTAATGATAAATCTTCTTAATAATGTCCTATGATTGATAAATATTCATAATAATGAATATGACAAATGGTCACTGAAGCTTTAATGAGGGCCACAGTTTGACCCAGGAACAGACAATTCCTCTTCACCTGTGTGTTCCCGCGGTGCAGGTCACCTGCTGAGCACGGCGGAGGTGGAGTCGGCGCTGGTGGAGCACGAGGCGGTGGCGGAGGCGGCGGTGGTGGGCCGGCCACACCCCGTGAAGGGAGAGAGTCTGTACTGCTTTGTCACGCTGGGTGATGGACGCACCTTCAACCGCACGCTGGAGGCACAGCTCAGGAAACAAGGTGCTCACATTTACCTGTCGAGTAGTAAGATGGTCATGTGACCAGGAAACAAGGTGCTGACATTTACCTGTCAAGTAGTAAGATGGTCATGTGACCAGGAAACAAATTTACCTGTCAAGTAGTAAGATGGTCATGTGACATGTCCGCAGTGAGGGAGAAGATCGGCGCCATCGCCACACCAGACTACATCCAGGACGCGCCAGGACTCCCCAAGACCAGATCAGGTAGGACCGCTTGGACCTTGACCCTCGACCCTGTGACCAGGCAGTGACGCTGTGGCGCCCCCTCAGGCAAGATCATGCGGCGCGTGCTACGCAAGATCGCGCGTGGCGAGAAAGACCTGGGCGACATCTCCACCTTGGCCGACTCCTCCGTGGTGGAGCAACTCTTCCTCAACCGATGTCAACCTGCCCTCTGACCTGGACAGACCCAGGACCAGGACCAGGACCAGACCCAGGACACCCTGGTCAGGACTTGTGACATCATCATCTAACATTATGAGCAAGAAGAAATAATAACAATAATAATATTGCATATGAAATATTATTCTAAATAATAAAATATAATAATGTTGGTGTGGGAGCGACAGTTTCCTCTTTCCACTTCCTGTTAATTACACGTTAATTACATGTTAATTACATGTTAATTACACACTTTCCTCAGTTTTACATCTGTCCGTTTTGGGAACATCATTTGGTGAAACTCTACTTCCTGTCTGCTCTTTTCAACTTATTACTATTTGGTTTTTCAAACTGGGGGGAAAAAAACATTGTGAGGTTTTTGAAATAAAAGACCAAGACTGGAGATGTTTTTTTTAACCAAATAAAAAATGAAGTGAAATGAAAGTTGTTGGTAAGTTATATCAAACATTTAAACATTTTATTTGTTATCATTTCTATTTGGTAACACGCATTAAAGTATTTTATGGCAGTAATTCTTATATATATATATATATATATATTTTTTTTTTTAAATGTATATGGAATAAAACCTTGTATTTTATTTTATATAAAAAAAAGACCAATAATGGATGTGTTTTTATTTTTTTAATTAAAATAAAAAACAAAGTCAAATGAAAGTTTTCCATAAGTTAAACATTTAAAATGTATTTTTTTTAGATTTGTATTGCATAAGTATTTAAATATTCTACGGTAAACTTTAAAAAAACAACTTTATTTTAAATAATATTTTAAAATGTGTATGGAAAATCTTTTCTTTTTTTTTTTAATCAAACAATCATAGATGTGGTGTTATTTTTATTTCATTAAAATTAAGTGAAATTAAAGTTTTAAATTAAACATTTTTTTTTTTACATTTCTGTTGGATAACGAGCATTTAAATGTTATATGGCAGTAATCATATTTATATTTGTAATATCATTAAATAATGAAATATAAAGATACAAAACTCAACTGTTGAAATGATTTAAGTTACACAACTTTTTGAAAAATTATTAATTTTTTTAAAGACATTTAAAAAATGTATATGGAATAAAAAAAAACGTGAAATGAAAGTTCTCAGTTAAATGAAACATTTTAATATTTTATTTTCACATTTCTATTGGATAACAAACATTTCAATATTCCATGGCAGTAATTCTCATGTCTCATAATTGTAATATCATTTTTGAAAATGCAATGTAAAGATAAAAACTGAACTGTCTAAATGGCAAAAAACACAACCTTTTTCTTTTAAATTAAATATTTTTTTGAAGAAAATGTTTCAAATGTAACATTGTGTGTTTTAAAAAAACCAAAAATGGAGATAGTTTTATTTTTTATTATTACTTCAAGCACAAAAAGTGAAATGAAAGTTTCCAATGAGTTGAAAAAAACATTTCAAAATATAATTTTCATAATTCCTATTCGATAACAAGCATTTCAATATTTTGCAGTAATTCTTATATTTGGCATACTCAGTGGTTAGAGTGTCCGCCCTGAGATGGGTAGGTCATGGCTTGGAATTGGGGGTTAAATCACCAAAAATGATTCCCGGGCGCGGCCAACGCTGCTGCTCACTGCTCCCCTCACCTCCCAGGGGGTGATCAAGGGAATGGGTCAAATGCAGAGGACAAATTTCACCACACCTAGTGTGTGTGTGACTATCATTGCTACTTTAACTTTTTAACTTTTAACTTATTTTTGTAATATGACTAAAAAAAGGCAAAGTGAAGAGAAAAAGCTAAACAGTTTCAATGACAAATAACACAAACGTTTCTTTATTAATAATTAAATAACTTTATTCTGAAGAATATTTTTAAAAAGTCTAAAAATATCAGTCAAAAGTTGCCTCTTCGCATCCTTTGATGTTTCACTTGCCGGAAAAGAATGTGACACAAACCAAGTGGCTGCTTCCGGCCACGTCACCACTAGGGGGCGTTCTTTTTTTACGGCTGAAGCCACACTTTTTTTTCTTCTTTTTTTTTTTTTTTACATATTCTGAGCTCTTTATCAAATTACTGTGACGTTTAAATCACAACTAATAATTATTATATTTACAGACACTGTGGGAGGACAACACGGACATCACACACTGTGGGAGGACAACACAGACATCACACACTGTGGGAGGACAACACAGACATCACACACTGTGGGAGGACAACACAGACATCAGACACTGTGGGAGGACAACACGGACATCACACACTGTGGGAGGACAACACGGACATCACACACTGTGGGAGGACAACACGGACATCACACACTGTGGGAGGACAACACGGACATCACACACTGTGGGAGGACAACACGGACATCACACACTGTGGGAGGACAACACAGACATCACACACTGTGGGAGGACAACACAGATATCGGACACTGTGGGAGGACAACACGGACATCACACACTGTGGGAGGACAACACGGACATCAGACACTGTGGGAGGACAACACAGACATCACACACTGTGGGAGGACAACACGGACATCAGACACTGTGGGAGGACAACACGGACATCAGACACTGTGGGAGGACAACACGGACATCGGACACTGTGGGAGGACAACACGGACATCACACACTGTGGGAGGACAACACGGACATCACACACTGTGGGAGGACAACACGGACATCACACACTGTGGGAGGACAACACGGACATCAGACACGGAGGCAAACGCAGAGGGAAAGAGAGAGCATAAAGCTTGTGTCAAATTAAGTTCCCGCAAGGATCCTAGGGTCCACTGGTCTTTATATCGCTCACCCTCATCAGTCCAGGTGTGCAGATTGCTGATTGCCTGCAGCCTCGCCGGCATGTTGGTGAGACACGGCGATAGAACCCCTCGCTCTTTGGCTGCGCACAGAGGGGGTCTTTAAAGGTATCACCCGGTCTTTAAAGGTAACTATGTCATCTTAAGTGGTCTTTTACTCACCAACAAGCCCCGCCCCCTCACTCACTACCTGCTCTTTTTGTGTGTTTATTTTGCTACTTTGTTACGTGAAGGCCAACAAAGAATAGTGTGGGAGCAAAGTGCATCACGTGGCAGTGAAGCGGTGACATACCAAGTTAGGTGGCAGTGAAGCGGTGACATACCAAGTTAGGTGGCAGTGAAGCGGTGATATACCAAGTTAGGTGGCAGTGAAGCGGTGACATACCAAGTTAGGTGGCAGTGAAGCGGTGACATACCAAGTTAGGTGGCAGTGAAGCGGTGACATACCAAGCGGTTGAGTGGCGGGTGTGTCACTAATGATACAAACGAGGCACATTAAACCTCAGCAATTAGCCGAGGCGTCTTCTTTTCACTGTGGACTTGTTGTCTGAGTTCTTCTCTGCTTCACGACACTCCCATGTGGCCTCACACAGATCACATTTATATGTCGCCTGATGACGCCAGACCGGTTCAAGCTCTTTTGTTTGAATCCCTGAGGCCCCGAGAGAGAAACGCCAACATCCGAGGGAAAAATGTGGGCGTCGTTTTCCACTGAGCTTAGTTTAATGCTCCAAAAACCAAAATCTAACTAGCTTTTGATCATTTTAAGACTAAAACAGTGTTTCTTAACCATAGGGCCCCTTGTTGGGCCGTCAGGGGCCGCCAACAAAAATGCGTTTCTCAGCGGTGGTCCAAATGGGCGGTGCTCAATTGTAATACACTTTTCCACCACTTGTGGCAGTATTGACAATATCAAACAAAACAGAAGAAGGCCGGAACTAAAGTTATAGAGGAGTTTCTTAAGCACAGAAATGATGACTAAAATTGTGAAGCTGTATTTTCACTTACACTTTAAATGTATTGACAGTTTAAGAGACATATTCATTATTAATTTAGTCACCAGTGACTGTATTTGATTGGTGAAACGCAGGCATGTGATAGATCCTACTTTGAAGGTCTGTCTGACAAAGCAAAACAAACAAAGCGTGCATTAACAGATGGATAAAAATCAGTAGCGAGCTGAATGTAGATAAATGGAGTGGAGTAAAAGTAGCGTTTCTGCTCTATAAATATACTCAAGTAAAAGTATGTTGCATTAAAACTACTCTTAGAAGTACAATTTATCCCAAAAGTTACTCAAGTAGATGCGCGTTACTACCCACCTCTGGTTACCCATGTGTTTCATGTAACTTGGCACGCTACTTTTGATGTGTTTGAATGTCAACATGAAGTTGAATGCGAGAAGTACAGTTTATGTTCACTAACAAGCAGCACAACACTAAAATGACCCTGATATTAAATAGGAAGAGGCAACATCAATGATACGAGCTGTTCTGAATGTGGACCAGAACATCCACATCACCAACAAGGACCTGTACGGGCAACTGCCGAGGCTCAGCAAGAAGGTAACAGCGAGGAGGATGAGGCTGGCCGGCCACTGCCACAGACATCGGGAGGATGAGGCTGGCCGGTCACTGCCACAGACATCGGGAGGATGAGGCTGGCCGGTCACTGCCACAGACATCGGGAGGATGAGGCTGGTTGGCCACTGCCACAGACATCAGGAGGATGAGGCTGGTTGGCCACTGCCACAGACATCAGGAGGATGAGGCTGGCCGGTCACTGCCACAGACATCGGGAGGATGAGGCTGGCCGGCCACTGCCACAGATATCGGGAGGATGAGGCTGGTTGGCCACTGCCACAGACATCAGGAGGATGAGGCTGGTTGGCCACTGCCACAGACATCAGGAGGATGAGGCTGGCCGGTCACTGCCACAGACATCGGGAGGATGAGGCTGGCCGGTCACTGCCACAGACATCGGGAGGATGAGGCTGGCCGGTCACTGCCACAGACATCGGGAGGATGAGGCTGGCCGGTCACTGCCACAGACATCAGGAGGATGAGGCTGGCCGGCCACTGCCACAGACATCGGGAGGATGAGGCTGGCCGGTCACTGCCACAGACATCGGGAGGATGAGGCTGGCCGGTCACTGCCACAGACATCGGGAGGATGAGGCTGGCCGGTCACTGCCACAGACATCGGGAGGATGAGGCTGGCCGGCCACTGCCACAGATATCGGGAGGATGAGGCTGGTTGGCCACTGCCACAGACATCAGGAGGATGAGGCTGGTTGGCCACTGCCACAGACATCGGGAGGATGAGGCTGGCCGGTCACTGCCACAGACATCGGGAGGATGAGGCTGGCCGGTCACTGCCACAGACATCGGGAGGATGAGGCTGGCCGGTCACTGCCACAGACATCGGGAGGATGAGGCTGGCCGGTCACTGCCACAGACATCGGGAGGATGAGGCTGGCCGGCCACTGCCACAGACATCGGGAGGATGAGGCTGGCCGGTCACTGCCACAGACATCGGGAGGATGAGGCTGGCCGGTCACTGCCACAGACATCGGGAGGATGAGGCTGGCCGGTCACTGCCACAGACATCGGGAGGATGAGGCTGGCCGGTCACTGCCACAGACATCGGGAGGATGAGGCTGGCCGGCCACTGCCACAGACATCGGGAGGATGAGGCTGGCCGGTCACTGCCACAGACATCGGGAGGATGAGGCTGGCCGGTCACTGCCACAGACATCGGGAGGATGAGGCTGGCCGGCCACTGCCACAGACATCGGGAGGATGAGGCTGGTTGGCCACTGCCACAGACATCAGGAGGATGAGGCTGGCCGGTCACTGCCACAGACATCAGGAGGATGAGGCTGGCCGGTCACTGCCACAGACATCGGGAGGATGAGGCTGGCCGGTCACTGCCACAGACATCGGGAGGATGAGGCTGGCCGGTCACTGCCACAGACATCGGGAGGATGAGGCTGGCCGGTCACTGCCACAGACATCGGGAGGATGAGGCTGGCCGGCCACTGCCACAGACATCGGGAGGATGAGGCTGGCCGGTCACTGCCACAGACATCGGGAGGATGAGGCTGGCCGGTCACTGCCACAGACATCGGGAGGATGAGGCTGGCCGGTCACTGCCACAGACATCGGGAGGATGAGGCTGGCCGGTCACTGCCACAGACATCGGGAGGATGAGGCTGGCCGGTCACTGCCACAGACATCAGGAGGATGAGGCTTGCCGGTCACTGCCACAGACATCAGGAGGATGAGGCTGGCCGGCCACTGCCACAGACATCGGGAGGATGAGGCTGGCCGGCCACTGCCACAGACATCGGGAGGATGAGGCTGGCCGGTCACTGCCACAGACATCAGGAGGATGAGGCTGGCCGGCCACTGCCACAGACATCGGGATCTCCCGGCCAGCAGGCTGGTCCTATGGGAACCAACGCACGGGCATCGATGGCGAGGACGTCCCGCGCTAACGTACGTGGACATCCTGAAGAAAGATGCGGGAGCTGAAAGCTCTACGGAGCTGACCGGGTGTGTGGAGAACCGGAATGATTGGAGACTCCGATGGAAGCTGGTCTGAGGACGACTGAGAGAACATCACGCAGCAAACATGTAATACACACAATTACTACCACTACTATTACTACGAGGGGGGGATAATGGACAACAAATCAATGATTGATGTGACTAGATTGAAATCCTACGATACTCTGTTTGTGGACACAGAGACTACAGCCATTGACGCACATTCAATCTCCTTGTTGACCAAAGGTAACATAAGCAAACAAACTACCGCTGCTAAGCTAACAAACAGAGATGAGCTAGAATGCTGTTTTGAACGCTCTTTCGCTGACGCAACACACTCTGCTCTCATGAAACGTCTCTCAACTGCATGTGCTAGGTTTTTTGTAACGCATGAATTGCTTTCCCTTTATTAAAGAGTCATACCTTTAGTAATTCCATTACTTTTTGGTAAAGTAACGAGAAGTACTTACTTTTTAATTTATTTTCCGAGCATAGTTCATCGGGGTATTGTTTTTAAGTCTGTAAATCACTTTGTGTTGCATTTCTTTTATGTATGCAAAGTGTGATTTTATTTTATCGAGTGATTCGGTGAACTAATCTTCAAAAACAATTTCCACAACGGATCTTTTGTAGTCCTGCAGTTTGGACCATAGCCTTTTGTCTCTCTGACTGGAACGTAAACATACTAACATAGAGAACATACCAGGGCGGCGTCAGGCTGGCAATATAAAGGACGGCTCACTGCTGTCGTCACTGTTTGCATCTTGGCTGCAAAGGTAACTCAACACAACTTGACGTCTTACTTTGACACTTTTAATGCAACAGTGTCTGTCTACCATTGCACAAATGGCATTTTCTCTTGGCGTGTTCTTCCTCCTGTGTGGGATCAGTGGACTAATGTCTTCTCCAGTAAGTCAATAGTCCTATGACCGATTCAGTTCTGTGTTCATAAATGTCGTGTTCTGTTCTTGTCTTTTCTCCAGCGACACAGTTCCTCTGGCAAAGGTTGGTAGCTGTTACAGGTTTCCCACATATTTCCTGATTGTTTCCCACTCACAATAACAAGTGTGTTGCAGGTGGATACTGCCCTAAAGACTGGACTCAGTTAAACGATCGCTGTTACATCTACCTAGACTATCCCAGTACTTTTGCAGCTGCAGAGGTATGGAAGGATTTCACCATGTGCCAAGAGAAGGATTCAGTCGAGTGATCCTGTTTTGTACTTTGTCTCATCAGAGAACCTGCAAAATTCTTCATGCCAATCTGGTGTCCATCCGCAGTTTAACAGAAAACGCAGTCGTTCTCCAACTGATCCGCGACGCTAATGACGGTGACCTCATAGACACCTGGACAGGACTCCACGACACCATCGAGGTGTGACCAGTAGCAAAGTCAACTGAAGAGGAAGGGGTGGGTGGAGGTGGGACTGAGGTCAAGCTGCGGTGTGGTGGGCTTTCAGTAGTGACTCTGCGTGCACCCGTGCCACCACAATGCTTCACTGTAGGGATGGTGTTGGCCTGGTGATGAGCGGTGCCTGGTTTCCTCCAAACTTGATGCCTGGCATTTGCGTCAAAGGTTTCAAGCTTTGTCTCATCAGACTGGAGAATTTTGTTTCTCATGGTTTGAGCGTCTTTTAGTTGCATTTTGGAAAAACTATGTAGTGAGAAATGGCTTCTTTTTGGCCACTACCATACAGGCCTGATTGGTTGATTGCTGCAGAGATGGTTGTCCTTCTGGAAGGTTCTCCTCTGTAGCTCTGACAGAGCGACCATAGGGTTCTTGGTCACTTTCCAGACTATAGCCCTTCTCCCCTGATCGCTCAGTTTCGATGGCCGGCCAGCTCTCGGACGAGTCCTGGTGGTTCCAAACTTCTTCCATTTACAGATGGTGGAGGCCAATGTGCTCATTGGGACCTTCAAGGCACCAGATATTTTTCTGCACCCTTCTCCAGACTTGTGCCTGGAGACAATCTTGTCTCGCAGGTCTACAGACAATTCCTTGGACTTCATTCTTGGTTTGTGCTCTGCCATGCACTGTCAAGTGTGGGACCTTAAATATAGACAGGTGTGTGCCTTTCCAAATCATGTCCAACCAACTAAATTCACCACAATTAAGCTGTAGGACAATCTCAAGAACGATCAATTGAAACAGGATACACCTGAGCTCACTTCACGGCAAAGGCTGTGAATACGATTTCTTATTCTGAAAAATTCACGTTGGCCCTTGGAAGCAAAAAGTTTGGCCACCCCTGGTCTAGACCACACACTCCCCTGTACCCCAGCAAAGATGTAATCGCACTCTTACACTCTTTTAAAGGCTTTTTTAAAAAAAGTGACTCTGGTTGTCTTCCAGGAGGATGACTTCATTTGGACTGATGGCACAGAGTTTGACTTTGAAGACTTTGCCGACGGAGAGCCCAACAGCTTGGGTGGAAATGAAGACTGCGTGGACATTGAGGGAGATGGTATGAAGAACAAAAGCTTGGACACTGGATCTGACTGGCAGGAGGTTTCACAAGTTGTTTTTGTTTCCTCACAGATGGACAGTGGCACGATAACGAGTGCAGTGACGAGAGCCCGTTTATTTGCACCAGAGACGTCATCGTCAAGAGTGACCACTAACTAACCATGCAAGGCAAACTATGACTCTGCCTGGCCAATAACTTTTTTCTTCTTCCCTGCAGAACCTTTCCGAACTCGCCTTTACCAACTTTTAACATCCAATGTTATTTTTAAACGACGCTAACTCTTGAACTATCCAAATAAATGGTTTGTGAGAACCACATTTTGGCTGTGTTTGTTCTTGATAGCAAGCATGTGCTCGATGGGGCGTTCACATACTCTTGATGTTCCAAACTTCATCAACACTCTGAGTGTCTCATTCAATAAAAACCTGTGAAATGCAGTTTTTTTGTCTGTCATTGCTACATTCAGTGCTAGCATACACATAAATGACATGATGTATTGATATTCCCATCATATTTCTGCATGCTAACTACCATATCATTAATATGGTAAATCATTGGGTGTTACAGCAAATGGTTAGTTTTAAAGTACCACACTTAATAAGGGTCCCACAATGGAGCCCTCATGCAAAGGTGGGAGTATTTGCGAGCGGCAATTCTCATCAAGATAAGCCAGCGGAGGAGCCATTATACCATGGTATCCATCCATCCATCCTTCCATCCATCCATCCATCCATCTTCTTCCGCTTATCCGAGGTCGGGTCGCGGGGGCAGCAGCTTAAGCAGGGAAGCCCAGACTTCCCTCTCCCCAGCCACTTCGTCCAGCTCTTCCTGTGGGACCCCAAGGCGTTCCCAGGCCAGCCGGGAGACATAGTCTTCCCAACGTGTCCTGGGTCTTCCCCGCGGCCTCCTACCGGTGGGACGTGCCCTAAACACCTCCCTAGGGAGGCGTTCGGGTGGCATCCTGACCAGATGCCCGAACCACCTCATCTGGCTCCTCTCGATGTGGAGGAGCAGCGGCTTTACTTTGAGCTCCCCCCGGATGACAGAGCTTCTCACCCTATCTCTAAGGGAGAGCCCCGCCACCCGGCGGAGGAAACTCATTTCGGCCGCTTGTACCCGTGATCTTGTCCTTTCGGTCATAACCCAAAGCTCATGACCATAGATGAGGATGGGAACGTAGATCGACCGGTAAATTGAGAGCTTTGCCTTCCGGCTCAGCTCCTTCTTCACCACAACGGATCGATACAGCGTCCGCATTACTGAAGACGCCGCACCGATCCGCCTGTCGATCTCACGATCCACTCTTCCCCCACTCGTGAACAAGACTCCGAGGTACTTGAACTCCTCCACTTGGGGCAAGATCTCCTCCCCAACCCGGAGATGGCACTCCACCCTTTTCCGGGCGAGAACCATGGACTCGGACTTGGAGGTGCTGATTCTCATACCAGTCGCTTCACACTCAGCTGCGAACCGATCCAGTGAGAGCTGAAGATCCTGGCCAGATGAAGCCATCAGGACCACATCATCTGCAAAAAGCAGAGACCTAATCCTTCAGCCACCAAACCAGATCCCCTCAACGCCTTGACTGCGCCTAGAAATTCTGTCCATGGTAACCGTAGTCAAATGGGACAAAGACAACCCAAAGTAGAAGGAGAAGATAGACATTTTGGGAGCAGCCAATGTGGGAATTGTACTTCTTTGCTTCAAACAATCACATTACAAAATACAACTAAGAGGGTGAATCTGCAAATTGTCAATGACTTGGTGATCTTGATTAGAGGTTCAACAAACGCGCGCAGGAGAAAAACTTTTCTTAAAAACGAATGAAGTGAATGAACTTATATTATGTTTTGTATATGGTGAATGTTTATATTCATCTGGGAGAACGTAGGTATTTCAGTTTTGGCATATCATAAATAACATAGGGCCTTTTAGTACTGACATCTGTGTGTGGATTGGATTAGTTCTCGTGGAAGAAAAAGCAATACAATTGGACCTCGGTATGCAAAGGTGATGGCCCTATCTTTTCAGAAACGTACACACAAACATCCGCTTTATGGTCAGGATGTGCTCTCCTGACCTAGCACACACACACACACACACACACACACACACACACACACACACACACACACACACACACACACACACACACACACACACACACACACACAGAGGAGGTAGGAATATAAAAATGATGGTTTGGCTTCTCCAAATTAGGAGTGCTTAATTTTTGACCTGACTGAATCGCAGTCCTGTATAAAGACGCTCACTTGTAATAAAGCAACTTTTGGTTCAGTAAAGCGTCTCTTTTGATCCCTCCACACTGCCGTGTCGCCCTTCTGTCTGGACGAGGATGCCAAGACCAGACGTACACATCACGAACATAACCGCTATTTTGTCCTTCAGACACGGTCAAAAATAAACTCAACAACCGTTTTTCCCTTCTTCCCTCCACTTTCCAAAAGTATCGAAATGTACCTTTTGAAAATGTACACGCTTTAATATTCATGACAGCTTTGGGCTTTGCTTATTTACTTTACTGTGTTTGCTACTGTTTCCATTTCCAGTGCTCTTATTTTCACTGCTACTTCCTGGGAAGCAAACAGTTGGAGCACCTCTGGTCTAAGGGATGTCTGCCGTACCTGTTCCAGGTTGCCAATTAGGCTGCCAACAGGGCTGGATCCTTGTTTCTTGCCCAGCTTGTAATTGCGTGTCCTCCGTGCACGTCTTAATTGCACTACGGGGCCTCACCTGCCATCATGGAAAGAAAAAAAATGTAAAAAGATTTTCTTTTTAATTAAATTGTTATATGTATTCAGTGATTATACTATAAAGTTATTTTCCATTTAACTTCACCCGTTTTGGATTATTTTTATTTAAAATCGCTGAATTTTCACATTTGCCGTTCAAATACTGAGAAGAGACGGTGCGGTGATCAGCAGCCCGTTGAGGCACGTCACTCAGTGCCTCAACATGGATTCCGGACTCGACTAACTGCTGGCCTGCTGTGCAGTGAGACTGTATTGCTATATGAACTATATTATACATTTACATAGTTTAGTTAGCTGAGGTATATAATGTACAGTGTATTTTGTCAACAACTGTATGTGTGTAACGTATTTCTTGAGCTGAGCAATCATAAAATGGCTGCAAAAGACGCACTGGCTGAGGCTCGCCTCCTGCACCCCCGCCGTAGAATGCACGGCAACCCCTGACGGGAGTGTTATATCAACTAAAGCCCACACTTAAACTTTCCACGTGCAAGATTGAATCTATTTTAAAAAAGTTATTTCATAAGAAGCCAAAAAGTGCAAAAACAATAATGTTCATGTTGGAGGAGTTGTGAATGACTGCAGGGCCACAACATTAGGTACACCTGCAGACTGCAGGTGTACCTAATTCACAACTCCTCCAACACGAACATTATTGTTTTTGCACTTTTTGGCTTCTTACTAAATAACTTTTGTAACCTATTTTTATGGGCTTTCCTTTTTGTGATGTTAAGTTCCTGTTGTGCGCTGTTATACAGTATATGCCTTGAGCTCTTATTTTGAAGGCGCTCAGAGCGGAAGTGATGACACGTTGGAGTGGAGCGGAAGTAACTTGGCACGCTACTTTTGATGTGTTTGAATGTCAACATGAAGTTGAATGCAGGAAGTACATATATATATATGTTCACTAACAAGCAGCACAACACTAAAATGACCCTGATATTAAATAGGAAGAGGAAACATCAATGATACGAGCTGTTCTGAATGTGGACCAGAACATCCACATCACCAACAAGGACCTGTACGGGCAACTGCCAAGGCTCAACAAGAAGGTAACAGCTCGGAGGATGAGGCTGGCCGGCCACTGCCACAGACATCGGGAGGATGAGGCTGGCCGGCCACTGCCACAGACATCAGGAGGATGAGGCTGGCCGGCCACTGCCACAGACATCGGGAGGATGAGGCTGGCCGGCCACTGCCACAGACATCAGGAGGATGAGGCTGGCCGACCACTGCCACAGACATCAGGAGGATGAGGCTGGCCGGCCACTGCCACAGACATCAGGAGGATGAGGCTGGCCGACCACTGCCACAGACATCAGGAGGATGAGGCTGGCCGGCCACTGCCACAGACATCAGGAGGATGAGGCTGGCCGGCCACTGCCACAGACATCAGGAGGATGAGGCTGGCCGACCACTGCCTCAGACATCAGGAGGATGAGGCTGGCCGGCCACTGCCACAGACATCAGGATCTCCCGGCCAGCAGGCTGGTCCTATGGGAACCAACGCACACGGGCATCGATGGCGAGGACGTCCCGCGCTAACGTACGTGGACATCCTGAAGAAAGATGCAGGAGCTGAAAGCTCTACGGAGCTGACCGGGTGTGTGGAGAACCGGAATGATTGGAGACTCCGATGGAAGCTGGTCTGAGGACGACTGAGAGAACATCACACAGCAAACATGTAATACACACAATTACTACCACTACTATTACTACGAGGGGGGATAATGGACAACAAATCAATGATTGATGTGACTAGATTGAAATCCTACGATACCCTGTTTGTGGACAGGGAGACTACAGCCATTGACGCACATTCAATCTCCTTGTTGACCAGAGGTAACATAAGCAAACAAACTACCGCTGCTAAGCTAACAAACAGAGATGAGCTAGAATGCTGTTTTGAACGCTCTTTAGCTGACGCAGCACACTCTGCTCTCATGAAACGTCTCTCAACTGCATGTGCTAGGTTTTTTGTAACGCATGAATTGCTTTCCCTTTATTAAAGAGTCATAGCTTTAGTAATTCCATTACTTTTTGGTAAAGTAACGAGAAGTACTTACTTTTTAATTTATTTTCCGAACATAGTTCATCAAGGTATTGTTTTTAAGTCTGTAAATCACTTTGTGTTGCATTTCTTTTATGTATGCAAAGTGTGATTTCATTTTATCGAGTGATTTGGTGAACTAATCTTCAAAAACAATTTCCACAACGGATCTTTCGTAGTCCTGCAGTTTGGACCATAGCCTTTTGTCTCTCTGACTGGAACGTTAACATACTAACATAGAGAACATACCAGGGCGGCGTCAGGCTGGCAATATAAAGGATGGCTCACTGCTGTCGTCACTGTTTGCATCTTTGCTGCAAAAGTAACTCAACACAACTTGACGTCTTACTTTGACACTTTTAATGCAACAGTGTCTGTCTGCCATTGCACAAATGGCATTTTCTCTTGGCGTGTTCTTCCTCCTGTGTGGGATCAGTGGACTAATGTCTTCTCCAGTAAGTCAATAGTCCTATGACCGATTCAGTTCTGTGTTCATAAATGTCGTGTTCTGTTCTTGTCTTTTCTCCAGCAGCGCAGTTCCTCTGGCAAAAGTTGGTAGCTGTTACTGGTTTCCCACATATTTCCTGATTGTTTCCCACTCACAATAACAAGTGTGTTGCAGGTGGATACTGCCCTAAAGACTGGACTCAGTTAAACGATCGCTGTTACATCTACCTAGACTATCCCAGTACTTTTGCAGCTGCAGAGGTATGGAAGGATTTCACCGTGTGCCAAGAGGAGGATTCAGTCGAGTGATCCTGTTTTGTACTTTGTCTCATCAGAGAACCTGCAAAATTCTTCATGCCAATCTGGTGTCCATCCGCAGTAGAACAGAAAACGCAGTCGTTCTCCAACTGATCCGCAACGCTAATGACGGTGACCTCATAGACACCTGGACAGGACTCCACGACACCATCGAGGTGTGACCAGTAACAAAGTCAACTGAAGAGGAAGGGGTGGGTGGAGGTGGGACTGAGGTCAAGCTGCGGTGTGGTGGGCTTTCAGTAGTGACTCTGCGTGCACCCGTGCCACCACAATGCTTCACTGTAGGGATGGTGTTGGCCTGGTGATGAGCGGTGCCTGGTTTCCTCCAAACTTGATGCCTGGCATTCGCGTCAAAGGTTTCAAGCTTTGTCTCATCAGACTGGAGAATTTAGTTTTTTCTCATGGTTTGAGTCTTTTAGGTGCATTTTGGAAAAACTATGTAGTGAGAAATGGCTTCTTTTTGGCCACTCTACCATACAGGCCTGATTGGTTGATTGCTGCAGAGATGGTTGTCCTTCTGGAAGGTTCTCCTCTGTAGCTCTGACAGAGCGACCATAGGGTTCTTGGTCACTTTCCAGACTATAGCCCTTCTCCCCTGATCGCTCAGTTTCGATGGCCGGCCAGCTCTCGGACGAGTCCTGGTGGTTCCAAACTTCTTCCATTTACAGATGGTGGAGGCCAATGTGCTCATTGGGACCTTCAAGGCACCAGATATTTTTCTGCACCCTTCTCCAGACTTGTGCCTGGAGACAATCTTGTCTCGCAGGTCTACAGACAATTCCTTGGACTTCATTCTTGGTTTGTGCTCTGCCATGCACTGTCAAGTGTGGGACCTTAAATATAGACAGGTGTGTGCCTTTCCAAATCATGTCCAACCAACTAAATTCACCACAATTAAGCTGTAGGACAATCTCAAGAACGATCAATTGAAACAGGATACACCTGAGCTCACTTCACGGCAAAGGCTGTGAATACGATTTCTTATTCTGAAAAATTCACGTTGGCCCTTGGAAGCAAAAAGTTTGGCCACCCCTGGTCTAGACCACACACTCCCCTGTACCCCAGCAAAGATGTAATCGCACTCTTACACTCTTTTAAAGGCTCTTTTAAAAAAAAGTGACTCTGGTTGTCTTCCAGGAGGATGACTTCATTTGGACTGATGGCACAGAGTTTGACTTTGAAGACTTTGCCGACGGAGAGCCCAACAGCTTGGGTGGAAATGAAGACTGCGTGGACATTGAGGGAGATGGTATGAAGAACAAAAGCTTGGACACTGGATCTGACTGGCAGGAGGTTTCACAAGTTGTTTTTGTTTCCTCACAGATGGACAGTGGCACGATAACGAGTGCAGTGACGAGAGCCCGTTTATTTGCACCAGAGACGTCATCGTCAAGAGTGACCACTAACTAACCATGCAAGGCAAACTATGACTCTGCCTGGCCAATAACTTTTTTCTTCTTCCCTGCAGAACCTTTCCGAACTCGCCTTTACTAACTTTTAACATCCAATGTTATTTTTAAATGACGCTAACTCTTGAACTATCCAAATAAATGGTTTGTGAGAACCACATTTTTGCTGTGTTTGTTCTTGATAGCAAACATGTGCTCGATGGGGCGTTCACATACTCTTGATGTTCCAAACTTCATCAACACTGAGTGTCTCATTCAATAAAAACCTGTGAAATTCAGTTTTTTTGTCTGTCATTGCTACATTCAGTGCTAGCATACACATACACCTAATGACATGATGTACTGATATTCCCATCATATTTCTGCATGCTAACTACCATATCATTAGTATGGTAAATCATTGGGTGTTACAGCAAATGGTTAGTTTTAAAGTACCACACTTAATAAGGGTCCCACAATAGAGCCCTCATGCAAAGGTGGGAAGTATTTGCGAGCGGCAATTCTCATCAAGATAAGCCAGCGGAGGAGCCATTATACCATGGTAACCGTAGTCAAATGGGACAAAGACAACCCAAAGTAGAAGGAGAAGACAGACATTTTGGGAGCAGCCAATGTGGGAATTGTACTTCTTTGCTTCAAACAATCACATTACAAAATACAACTAAGAGGGTGAATCTGCAAATTGTCAATGACTTGGTGATCTTGATTAGAGGTTCAACAAACGCGCGCAGGAGAAAAACTTTTCTTAAAGACGAATGAAGTGAATGAACTTATATTATGTTTTGTATATGGTGAATGTTTATATTCATCTGGGAGAACGTAGGTATTTCAGTTTTGGGCATATAATAAATAACATAGGGCCTTTTAGTACTGACATCTGTGTGTGGATTGGATTAGTTCTCGTGGAAGAAAAGGCAATACAATCGGACCTCGGTATGCAAAGGTGATGGCTCTATCTTTTCAGAAACTTACACACAAACATCCGCTTTATGGTCAGGATGTGCTCTCCTGACCTAGCACACACACACACACACACACACACACACACACACACACACACACACACACACACACACACACACACACACACACACACACACACACACACACACAGAGGAGGTAGGAATATAAAAATGATGGTTTGGCTTCTCCAAATTAGGAGTGCTTAATTTTTGACCTGACTGAATCGCAGTCCTGTATAAAGACGCTCACTTGTAATAAAGCAACTTTTGGTTCAGCAAAGCGTCTCTTTTGATCCCTCCACACTGCCGTGTCGCCCTTCTGTCTGGACGAGGATGCCAAGACCAGACGTACACATCACGAACATAACCGCTATTTTGTCCTTCAGACACGGTCAAAAATAAACTCAACAACCGTTTTTCCCTTCTTCCCTCCACTTTCCAAAAGTATCGAAATGTACCTTTTGAAAATGTACACGCTTTAATATTCATGACAGCTTTGGGCTTTGCTTATTTACTTTACTGTGTTTGCTACTGTTTTCATTTCCAGTGCTCTTATTTTCACTGCTACTTCCTGGGAAGCAAACAGTTGGAGCACCTCTGGTCTAAGGGCTGTCTGCCGTACCTGTTCCAGGTTGCCAATCAGGCTGCCAACAGGGCTGGATCCTTGTTTCTTGCCCAGCTTGTAATTGCGTGTCCTCCGTGCACGTCTTAATTGCACTACGGGGCCTCACCTGCCATCATGGAAAGAAAAAAAATGTAAAATTTTTTTTTTAAATTATATTGTTATATGTATCCAGTGATTATACTATAAAGTTATTTTCCATTTAACTTCACCCGTTTTGGATTATTTTTATTTAAAATCGCTAAATTTTCACATTTGCCGTTCAAATACTGAGAAGAGACGGTGCGGTGATCAGCAGCCAGTTGAGGCACGTCACTCAGTGCCTCAACATGGATTGCGGACTCGGCTAACTGCTGGCCTGCTGTGCAGTGAGACTGTATTGCTATATGAATTATATTATACATTTCCATAGTTTAGTTAGCTGAGGTATATAATGTACAGTGTATTTTGTCAACAACTGTATGTGTGTAACGTATTTCTTGTGCTGAGCGATCATAAAACTGCTGCAAAAGACGCACTGGCTGAGGCTCGCCTCCTGCACCCCCGCCGTAGAATGCACGGCAACCCCTGACGGGAGTGTTATATCAACTAAAGCCCACACTTAAACTTTCCACGTGCAAGATTGAATCTATTTTAAAAAGTTATTTCATAAGAAGCCAAAAATTGCAAAAACAATAATGTTCGTGTTGGAGGAGTTGTGAATGACTGCAGGGCCACAACATTAGGTACACCTGCAGACTGCAGGTGTACCTAATTCACAACTCCTCCAACACGAACATTATTGTTTTTGCACTTTTTGGCTTCTTACTAAATAACTTTTGTAACCTATTTTTATGGGCTTTCCTTTTTGTGATGTTAAGTTCCTGTTATGCGCTGTTATACAGTATATGCCTTGAGCTCTTATTTTGAAGGCGCTCAGAGCGGAAGTGATGACACGTTGGAGTGGAGCAGAAGTAACTTGGCACGCTACTTTTGATGTGTTTGAATGTCAACATGAAGTTGAATGCAGGAAGTACATATATATATATGTTCACTAACAAGCAGCACAACACTAAAATGACCCTGATATTAAATAGGAAGAGGAAACATCAATGATACGAGCTGTTCTGAATGTGGACCAGAACATCCACATCACCAACAAGGACCTGTACGGGCAACTGCCAAGGCTCAACAAGAAGGTAACAGCTCGGAGGATGAGGCTGGCCGGCCACTTCCACAGACATCGGGAGGATGAGGCTGGCCGACCACTGCCTCAGACATCGGGAGGATGAGGCTGGCCGGCCACTGCCTCAGACATCGGGAGGATGAGGCTGGCCGGCCACTGCCACAGACATCGGGAGGATGAGGCTGGCCGGCCACTGCCACAGACATCGGGAAGATGAGGCTGGCCGGCCACTGCCACAGACATCGGGAGGATGAGGCTGGCCGGCCACTGCCTCAGACATCGGGAGGATGAGGCTGGCCGGCCACTGCCACAGACATCGGGAGGATGAGGCTGGCCGGCCACTGCCACAGACATCGGGAGGATGAGGCTGGCCGGCCACTGCCACAGACATCGGGAGGATGCGGCTGGCCGGCCACTGCCACAGACATCGGGAGGATGAGGCTGGCCGACCACTGCCTCAGACATCAGGAGGATGAAGCTGGCCGGCCACTGCCACAGACATCAGGAGCTCCCGGCCAGCAGGCTGGTCCTATGGGAACCAACGCACACGGGCATCGATGGCGAGGACGTCCCGCGCTAACGTACGTGGACATCCTGAAGAAAGATGCAGGAGCTGAAAGCTCTACGGAGCTGACCGGGTGTGTGGAGAACCGGAATGATTGGAGACTCCGATGGAAGCTGGTCTGAGGACGACTGAGAGAACATCACACAGCAAACATGTAATACACACAATTACTACCACTACTATTACTACGAGGGGGGATAATGGACAACAAATCAATGATTGATGTGACTAGATTGAAATTCTACGATACCCTGTTTGTGGACACAGAGACTAGAGCCATTGACGCACATTCAATCTCCTTGTTGACCAGAGGTAACATAAGCAAACAAACTACTGCTGCTAAGCTAACAAACAGAGATGAGCTAGAATGCTGTTTTGAACGCTCTTTCGCTGACGCAACACACTCTGCTCTCATGAAACGTCTCTCAACTGCATGTGCTAGGTTTTTTGTAACGCATGAATTGCTTTCCCTTTATTAAAGAGTCATAGCTTTAGTAATTCCATTACTTTTTGGTAAAGTAACGAGAAGTACTTACTTTTTAATTTATTTTCCGAACATAGTTCATCAAGGTATTGTTTTTAAGTCTGTAAATCACTTTGTGTTGCATTTCTTTTATGTATGCAAAGTGTGATTTCATTTTATCGAGTGATTTGGTGAACTAATCTTCAAAAACAATTTCCACAACGGATCTTTCGTAGTCCTGCAGTTTGGACCAAAGCCTTTTGTCTCTCTGACTGGAACGTTAACATACTAACATAGAGAACATACCAGGGCGGCGTCAGGCTGGCATTATAAAGGATGGCTCACTGCTGTCGTCACTGTTTGCATCTTTGCTGCAAAAGTAACTCAACACAACTTGACGTCTTACTTTGACACTTTTAATGCAACAGTGTCTGTCTACCATTGCACAAATGGCATTTTCTCTTGGCGTGTTCTTCCTCCTGTGTGGGATCAGTGGACTAATGTCTTCTCCAGTAAGTCAATAGTCCTATGACCGATTCAGTTCTGTGTTCATAAATGTCGTGTTCTGTTCTTGTCTTTTCTCCAGCAACGCAGTTCCTCTGGCAAAAGTTGGTAGCTGTTACTGGTTTCCCACATATTTCCTGATTGTTTCCCACTCACAATAACAAGTGTGTTGCAGGTGGATACTGCCCTAAAGACTGGACTCAGTTAAACGATCGCTGTTACATCTACCTAGACTATCCCAGTACTTTTGCAGCTGCAGAGGTATGGAAGGATTTTACCGTATGCCAAGAGGAGGATTCAGTCGAGTGATCCTGTTTTGTACTTTGTCTCATCAGAGAACCTGCAAAATTCTTCATGCCAATCTGGTGTCCATCCGCAGTTTAACAGAAAACGCAGTCGTTCTCCAACTGATCCGCGACGCTAATGACGGTGACCTCATAGACACCTGGACAGGACTCCACGACACCATCGAGGTGTGACCAGTAGCAAAGTCAACTGAAGAGGAAGGGGTGGGTGGAGGTGGGACTGAGGTCAAGCTGCGGTGTGGTGGGCTTTCAGTAGTGACTCTGCGTGCACCCGTGCCACCACAATGCTTCACTGTAGGGATGGTGTTGGCCTGGTGATGAGCGGTGCCTGGTTTCCTCCAAACTTGATGCCTGGCATTTGCGTCAAAGGTTTCAAGCTTTGTCTCATCAGACTGGAGAATTTTGTTTCTCATGGTTTGAGCGTCTTTTAGTTGCATTTTGGAAAAACTATGTAGTGAGAAATGGCTTCTTTTTGGCCACTCTACCATACAGGCCTGATTGGTTGATTGCTGCAGAGATGGTTGTCCTTCTGGAAGGTTCTCCTCTGTAGCTCTGACAGAGCGACCATAGGGTTCTTGGTCACTTTCCAGACTATAGCCCTTCTCCCCTGATCGCTCAGTTTCGATGGCCGGCCAGCTCTCGGACGAGTCCTGGTGGTTCCAAACTTCTTCCATTTACAGATGGTGGAGGCCAATGTGCTCATTGGGACCTTCAAGGCACCAGATATTTTTCTGCACCCTTCTCCAGACTTGTGCCTGGAGACAATCTTGTCTCGCAGGTCTACAGACAATTCCTTGGACTTCATTCTTGGTTTGTGCTCTGCCATGCACTGTCAAGTGTGGGACCTTAAATATAGACAGGTGTGTGCCTTTCCAAATCATGTCCAACCAACTAAATTCACCACAATTAAGCTGTAGGACAATCTCAAGAACGATCAATTGAAACAGGATACACCTGAGCTCACTTCACGGCAAAGGCTGTGAATACGATTTCTTATTCTGAAAAATTCACGTTGGCCCTTGGAAGCAAAAAGTTTGGCCACCCCTGGTCTAGACCACACACTCCCCTGTACCCCAGCAAAGATGTAATCGCACTCTTACACTCTTTTAAAGGCTCTTTTTAAAAAAGTGACTCTGGTTGTCTTCCAGGAGGATGACTTCATTTGGACTGATGGCACAGAGTTTGACTTTGAAGACTTTGCCGACGGAGAGCCCAACAGCTTGGGTGGAAATGAAGACTGCGTGGACATTGAGGGAGATGGTATGAAGAACAAAAGCTTGGACACTGGATCTGACTGGCAGGAGGTTTCACAAGTTGTTTTTGTTTCCTCACAGATGGACAGTGGCACGATAACGAGTGCAGTGACGAGAGCCCGTTTATTTGCACCAGAGACGTCATCGTCAAGAGTGACCACTAACTAACCATGCAAGGCAAACTATGACTCTGCCTGGCCAATAACTTTTTTCTTCTTCCCTGCAGAACCTTTCCGAACTCGCCTTTACCAACTTTTAACATCCAATGTTATTTTTAAACGACGCTAACTCTTGAACTATCCAAATAAATGGTTTGTGAGAACCACATTTTTGCTGTGTTTGTTCTTGATAGCAAACATGTGCTCGATGGGGCGTTCACATACTCTTGATGTTCCAAACTTCATCAACACTCTGAGTGTCTCATTCAATAAAAACCTGTGAAATTCAGTTTTTTTGTCTGTCATTGCTACATTCATTGCTAGCATACACATTCCGTATTTTCCGCACTATAAGCCGCACCTAAAAACCACAAATTTTCACAAAAGCTGACAGTGCGGCTTATAACCCGGTGCGCCTTATATATGGATTAATATAAATATTTATTTTCATAAAGTTTCGGTCTCGCAACTACGGTAAACAGCCGCCATCTTTTTTCCCCGTAGAAGAGGAAGCGCTTCTTCTTCTATGGTAAGCAACTGCCAAGGTAAGCACCCGCCCCCGTAGAAGAGGAAGCGCTTCTTCTTCGACGGTAAGCAACCACCCGCCCCCGTAGAAGAAGAAGCGCGCGGGTATTACGTTTCATTTCCTTAGTGTGTTTACATCTGTAAAGACCACAAAATGGCTCCTACTAAGCGACACGCGTATAACGCAGTATTTAAACTTAAGGCAATAAGTCATGCCGAAGAACACGGAAATAGAGCAGCAGCAAGAGAATATAACATAAATGAATCAATGGTGCGTAGGTGGAGGAAGCAAGAAGATGACCTGCGCCAGGTAAAGAAGACAAAACAGAGTTTCCGAGGGAACAAAGCAAGATGGCTACTGTTGGAGGACAAACTGGAACAGTGGGTTGTTGAGCAGAGAGCAGCAAGCAGAAGTGTCAGCACCATCACTATTCCAATGAAGGCAACAGCGACACTGACTCCGATGACTTCGACGAGACGGAGCCGGCCATTTTGGATCCCGTATTCGCCCAACTTTTTAATTCGGACACCGAAGGAGAAGAATTCGAGGGATTTATGAATGAAGAATAACTTCAGAAAGTGAGCGTTATGTTTATTTTGTGTGTTGTGACATTAACGTTCGAGCAACATTAAGTTATTGATGTTGCTATTGCTAAGCACTATTTTGAATTTTACTGTTTGTGATTGCACATTTGCACATTACCGTACATTTTGGGAGTGAACAGAGTTGTTAGAACGCTGGTTTTTAATATATTATTTAAGTTTGACTGACCTATCTGACTGTTTTTTTGACATTCCTTTAGCGCAGTTAGATGCGGCTTACAACACGGGGCGGCTTATAGGTGGACAAAGTTTTGAAATATGCCGTTCATTGAAGGCGCGGCTTATAACCCAGGGCGGCTTATGGTGCGGAAAATACGGTACACCTAATAACATGATGTACTGATATTCCCATCACATTTCTGCATGCTAACTACCATATCATTAGTATGGTAAATCATTGGGTGTTACAGCAAATGGTTAGTTTTAAAGTACCACACTTAATAAGGGTCCCACAATAGAGCCCTCATGCAAAGGTGGGAAGTATTTGCGAGCAACAATTCTCATCAAGATAAGCCAGCGGAGGAGCCATTATACCATGGTAATCGTAGTCAAATGCGACAAAGACAACCCAAAGTAGTAATGTGGGAATTGTACTTCTTTGCTTCAAACAATCACATTACAAAATACAACTAAGAGGGTGAATCTGCAAATTGTCAATGACTTGGTGATCTTGATTAGAGGTTCAACAAACGCGCACAGGAGAAAAACTTTTCTTAAAGACGAATGAAGTGAATGAACTTATATTATGTTTTGTAAATGGTGAATGTTTATATTCATCTGGGAGAACGTAGGTATTTCAGTTTTGGGCATATAATAAATAACATAGGGCCTTTTAGTACTGACATCTGTGTGTGGATTGGATTAGTTCTTGTGGAAGAAAAGGCAATACAATCGGACCTCGGTATGCAAAGCTGATGGCCCTATCTTTTCAGAAACGTACACACAAACATCCGCTTTATGGTCAGGATGTGCTCTCCTGACCTAGCACACACACACACACACACACACACACACACACACACACACACACACACACACACACACACACACACACACACACACACACACACACACACACACACACACACACACACACACACACAGAGGAGGTAGGAATATAAAAATGATGGTTTGGCTTCTCCAAATTAGGAGTGCTTAATTTTTGACCTGACTGAATCGCAGTCCTGTATAAAGACGCTCACTTGTAATAAAGCAACTTTTGGTTCAGTAAAGCGTCTCTTTGGATCCCTCCACACTGCCGTGTCGCCCTTCTGTCTGGACGAGGATGCCAAGACCAGACGTACACATCACGAACATAACCGCTATTTTGTCCTTCAGACACGGTCAAAAATAAACTCAACAACCGTTTTTCCCTTCTTCCCTCCACTTTCCAAAAGTATCGAAATGTACCTTTTGAAAATGTACACACTTTAATATTCATGACAGCTTTGGGCTTTGCTTATTTACTTTACTGTGTTTGCTACTGTTTTCATTTCCAGTGCTCTTATTTTCACTGCTACTTCCTGGGAAGCAAACAGTTGGAGCACCTCTGGTCCAAGGGATGTCTGCCATACCTGTTCCAGGTTGCCAATCAGGCTGCCAACAGGGCTGGATCCTTGTTTCTTGCCCAGCTTGTAATTGCGTGTCCTCCGTGCACGTCTTAATTGCACTACGGGGCCTCACCTGCCATCATGGAAAGAAAAAAAATGTAAAAATATTTTTTTTAAATTAAATTGTTATATGTATCCAGTGATTATACTATAAAGTTATTTTACATTTAACTTCACCCGTTTTGGATTATTTTTATTTAAAACCGCTGAATTTTCACATTTGCCGTTCAAATACTGAGAAGAGACGGTGCGGTGATCAGCAGCCAGTTGAGGCACGTCACTCAGTGCCTCAACATGGATTGCGGACTCGGCTAACTGCTGGCCTGCTGTGCAGTGAGACCGTATTGCTATATGAATTATATTATACATTTCCATAGTTTAGTTAGCTGAGGTATATAATGTACAGTGTATTTTGTCAACAACTGTATGTGTGTAAAGTATTTCTTGTGCTGAGCGATCATAAAACTGCTGCAAAAGACGCACTGGCTGAGGCTCGCCTCCTGCACCCCCGCCGTAGAATGCACGGCAACCCCTGACGGGAGTGTTATATCAACTAAAGCCCACACTTAAACTTTCCACGTGCAAGATTTAATCTATTTTAAAAAGTTACTTCATAAGAAGCCAAAAAGTGCAAAAACAATAATGTTCGTGTTGGAGGAGTTGTGAATGACTGCAGGGCCACAACATTAGGTACACCTGCAGACTGCAGGTGTACCTAATTCACAACTCCTCCAACACGAACATTATTGTTTTTGCACTTTTTGGCTTCTTATTAAATAACTTTTGTAACCTATTTTTATGGGCTTTCCTCTTTGTGATGTTAAGTTCCTGTTATGCGCTGTTATACAGTATATGCCTTGAGCTCTTATTTTGAAGGCGCTAAGAGCGGAAGTGATGACACGTTGGAGTTGAGCGGAAGTTTTTGAAAGAAGGTAAATAAAGTGGTCCTCGTGTAAACTGGAGCCTCCGTGTTTGTTATTTTGTAGTATCATACAGTATAGGCCACATTTATAAACCCTCGGTTACACTTTTTTAAATAGATTCAATCTTGCACGTGGAAAGTTGAAGTGAGGGCTTTAGTTGATATAACACTCTCGTCAGGGGGTGCATTAATCCAGCACAACAGCGGCTCATGGACTTATTTTATAAGTAAAGGTAAGACCATAATAACGTTTTTTTTATTAAATGTGCTTTTTTGTGTGCTACAGTTTGTATGTGTAAAGTTAAAGTTAAGTTAAAGTACCAATGATTGTCACACACACACTAGGTGTCATGAAATGTGTCCTCTGCATTTGACCCATCCCCTTGATCACCCCCTGGGAGGTGAGGGGAGCAGTGGGCAGCAGCGGCCTGGGAATCATTTTTGGTGATTTAACCCCCAATTCCAAGCCTTGATGCTGAGTGCCAAGCAGGGAAGAATGCTGGTATGAGCTTTTAAACATAACCCGTTAACTGCTGCCAATCAAATGGTGAATGAGATACTCTTTAGGGTTGATATGTTTGTAAATGTGACTGTGATGAAGTCAGTGCCTCACCAGCCATCAACCTCACCGCACGTCACTGAGTCAAGTTTACCTGCCTACTTCGCCTGCCGTCTCTGCATTTTGGGCTTCAAGACCGACAGAGCGCAAAACGGACACTTTTCTTATGCTCTGCACTAAGAAGCTACACGCTAATGTTGTTCAAAGATAATATCAACAATGACCAGGATGTACAGTGGCGATTAAAAGTGTACATAGACTTGTAAAGAACATCATGTCATGGCTGTCTTGACTTTACAATACTTCTTTTTGTTTTATCTGACCACACAACTTTCCTCCAGAAGGTCTTATCTTTGTCCATGTGATGTCAGATGAAACTAAAATGTTGCTGTTTGGCCACAATACCCAGCAATATGTTTGGAGGAGAAAAGGCGATCCCAGGAACACCACTCCTACCGTCAAGCATGGTGGTGGTAGTATTATGCTCTGGGCCTGTTTTGCTGCCAATGGAACTGCTGCTTTAAATGGGACAATGAAAACGGAGGATTAGCTCCAAATTCTTAGCAATAGTTCATTATGACACTGGCATTACCTTAGACTGACACGAATAATAACCAACCAAATATTGGTGCAAAGCATTTCAAAGCAAATGGCTACGTCCATAAGGTGGAACCAACGTCAGCGTTTGAGCATTCCAAGCTGAATTAAAGGAGGTTGGCCTCCATTTGCTGATTCACGCTCTCGGGTGTGTCACTACTGCGCTCAAACATGAACGTCAGCAATTATCTGAAGGTGTGTTCTACACTCGATTGACCCCGTGCTCTCTTACCTAAGGTTGACGCACGGGGAAAACATGGCCGCCAACTACACAACTAATAGACCAGAAGAATGCGCACCTGGGCTAGCTACTTGGAAAATATTGTGAGCTAAGTTAGAACTTATTTTACATTTCATACACAGAAACCACCCATCATAGAAATGAAGCTCGGCTAAGCTACAATAAAATGACAAGCGTTTTTTTTTACACTGAACACACTTTATTCCAAATCGTTGCTGTATTATCAATAAAACTGATCGCTCCTCCATTAAGTACTGTCGGAGGCAGATATTTACATATATCCGAATTTAAGTGTTACTTCTTTTATTTCATAATCATATTACAAAAACAGCTAGTGTTTTTCTTCCAATTGTGGTCTTTTGGTTGTCTGCAAAAAACTGTGTGCTTAACCTTGAATCTTCTGATGTAAGAAAGAGAGATACTCCTTTCTCTTATCTAGCCTTATTCCCAGGTGCGGAGGACAATGGGTATGTGTTTTGGCTGGAGGGACATGTCTGCGAGGGTGGGAGAGAGAGAGACTTGAGAGGGGAGAGGGTTTTTCGGGGGGGGCAGACCATCTTGGTGGCGCGATTGAATGTTCTATGCTGGACTGGTCTCAATGTATATATGCAAAGCTTTGCAAATATATTACAAAATACCTATTCTGTCTCTGGTGGTTTTTCTACTCAGCTTTAAGTGTCGTAAAGAGCTTGGGAGCGACTTGTGACTTGAATTCCCTGGGAGGAACAACTGGTCCAAAACGCAACAATTTGGGGGCTCGTCCGGTAGTCGAGACACATGTCAGTCTATTTCAAGTGACTTTCGAGAAATGCTAGTTTCCTTCCCTGACAGTGACGACATTGACATAGATTCCATCCGTTTATCTCCCATGTAACTATGCTTTTAATTTTATACTATCTGGCTCAAAGAGGGGCGTATTTTAGAAGTGTTGTACTAGTGATAAAGATCTTTTTAGAAGATCTGAAGGGGGAATTGTCGGAGGCAGATATTTACATATATCCGAATTTAAGTGTTACTTCTTTTATTTCATAATCATATTACAAAACAGCTAGTGTTTTTCTTCCTATTGTGGTCTTTTGGTTGTCTGCAAAAACTGTGTGCTTAACCTTGAATCTTCTGATGTAAGAAAGAGAGATACTCCTTTCTCTTATCTAGTCTTATTCCCAGGTGCGGAGGACAATGGGCATGTGTTTTGGCTGGAGGGACATGTCTGCGAGGGTGGGAGAGAGAGAGACTTGAGAGGGGAGAGGGTTTTTCGGGGGGGGGCGCAGACCATCTTGGCGGCGCGATTGAATGTTCTATGCTGGACTGGTCTCAATGTATATATGCAAAGCTTTGCAAATATATTACAAAATACCTATTCTGTCTCTGGTGGTTTTTCTACTCAGCTTTAAGTGTCGTAAAGAGCTTGGGAGCGACTTGTGACTTGAATTCCCTGGGAGGAACAACTGGTCCAAAACGCAACAATTTGGGGGCTCGTCCGGTAGTCGAGACACATGTCAGTCTATTTCAAGTGACTTTCGAGAAATGCTAGTTTCCTTCCCTGACAGTGACGACATTGACATAGATTCCATCCGTTTATCTCCCATGTAACTATGCTTTTAATTTTTTACTAGCTGGCTCAAAGAGGGGCGTATTTTAGAAGTGTTGTACTAGTGATAAAGATCTTTTTAGAAGATCTGAAGGGGGAATTGTCGGAGGCAGATATTTACATATATCCGAATTTAAGTGTTACTTCTTTTATTTCCTAATCATATTACAAAACAGCTAGTGTTTTTCTTCCAATTGTGGTCTTTTGGTTGTCTGCAAAAAACTGTGTGCTTAACCTTGAGTGAAGAATGTAAGAAAGAGAGATAATGGGCATGTGTTTTGGCTGGAGAGACAAGACTGCGAGGGTGGGAGGAAGAGAGACTTAAGAGGGGAGAGGGTTTTTCGGGGGGGGGGGGCAGACCATCTTGGCGGCGCGATTGAATGTTCTATGCTGGACTGGTCTCAATGTATATATGCAAAGCTTTGCAAATATATTACAAAATACCTATTCTGTCTCTGGTGGTTTTTCCACTCAGCTTTAAGTGTCGTAAAGAGCTTGGGAGCGACTTGTGACTTGAATTCCCTGGGAGGAACAACTGGTCCAAAGCGCAACAATTTGGGGGCTCGTCCGGTAGTCGAGACACATGTCAGTCTATTTCAAGTGACTTTCGAGAAATGCTAGTTTCCTTCCCTGACAGTGACGACATTGACATAGATTCCATCCATTTATCTCCCATGTAACTATGCTTTTAATTTTTTACTAGCTGGCTCAAAGAGGGGCGTATTTTAGAAGTGTTGTACTAGTGATAAAGATCTTTTTAGAAGATCTGAAGGGGGAATTGTCGGAGGCAGATATTTACATATATCCGAATTTAAGTGTTACTTCTTTTATTTCCTAATCATATTACAAAACAGCTAGTGTTTTTCTTCCAATTGTGGTCTTTTGGTTGTCTGCAAAAAACTGTGTGCTTAACCTTGAGTGAGGAATGTAAGAAAGAGATATAATGGGCATGTGTTTTGGCTGGAGAGACAAGACTGCGAGGGTGGGAGGAAGAGAGACTTAAGAGGGGAGAGGGTTTTTCGGGGGGGGGGCAGACCATCTTGGCGGCGCGATTGAATGTTCTATGCTGGACTGGTCTCAATGTATATATGCAAAGCTTTGCAAATATATTACAAAATACCTATTCTGTCTCTGGTGGTTTTTCTACTCAGCTTTAAGTGTCGTAAAGAGCTTGGGAGCGACTTGTGACTTGAATTCCCTGGGAGGAACAACTGGTCCAAAACGCAACAGTACTCACACACATGTTGCTAGCTAGTGCTAATGCTATTTTTGCTTTCAGTATGTCTTGTAGGGACCAGCTAATTCAAGACCACTCAGGAGGCTTTTTTTGCTGCCGTTGCACTAAAAAGTACAAGATCAAGCCTTTTTGGCCAGAAGTACAAATATGACAGGACTGGTTAGGTAGAGGCGCCCCATAAAAAAGGTAAGAAGAGGGGGAAGGGAGAGGGAGAAAGGGCAGTTTGTGACTAGGGAAAAATCCTTAGCCAACATAAGCAAATATTACAACATAGAAAACTTCAGACTTGCAACTTAGTAGTAGTAGTAGTACTTAACGGGTGCGTGTGTTTCCAATGGCCTGGAAGTCTTTTGCCTCAATCACCAGAGTGGCATGGCTGTATAGCACACCTGGTTGCTATGGAGGTGTTCCAGGTCTCGCCCAACAGAGCCAAAAACATCCCAGGTGTCCTTGGAGGAAGGAATGAAGGTATTTCATTTCACACTGCAATGGTCTCCCTGGGTGAGCTTACAGCACGACTTTCCAAGATCCGTGCCGTTGTTCTGGTTATGGCGAGCAGACGCGTTCCAATAAATCGTCAATTGTCCATTCTTGTGGTCAAATTGAACAGGATTTCGCCTTGCAGAGCGGAAAGCTTCACCGAGATGTTATTCAGTTTGCGATTTAGTTCAGTTTAAATGCTTCCAGCCATGCTCATCACATCAGTTATGACGGGCAGCCTCTGGGCACCTTAACGGCTGACATCATCTTACAAATTTCTCGATCTGCAGATGACCTGTAACCACGGTTACAAATAGGTAAATGACTTCGATGTCCTTAACAGACAGAACTGCCAGGCACACCAGCCTCCACTGCTCCCAGGAGTCCATGTTGTGTCAGCAAACACTCCGTCAGAACAGACTGGTTGCCCTGGATCCAGAAGATTGAGACCAGTTGATCAATTCCATGTTTTATGATTATGGTTATGGTTTCATCTATTTCAAACATTGAATATAATACTTAGACATGTTTAATTCTCTTTACAACATGTTTGAAAAGGAGTAGGATGAGGCAAAGCGTACAAACCCCGTTTCCATATGAGTTGGGAAATTGTGTTAGATGTAAATATAAACGGAATACAATGATTTGCAAATCCTTTTCAAGCCATATTCAGTTGAATATGCTACCAAAACAACATATTTGATGTTCAAACTGATAAACTTTATTTATTGCAAATAATAATTAACTTAGAAATTCATGGCTGCAACACGTGCCAAAGTAGTTGGGAAAGGGCATGTTCACCACTGTGTTACATGGCCTTTCCTTTTAACAACACTCAATAAACGATTGGGAACTGAAGAAACTAATTGTTGAAGCTTTGAAAGTGGAATTCTTTCCCATTCGTGTTTTATGTAGAGCTTCAGTCGTTCAACAGTCCGGGGTCTCCGCTGTCGTATTTTACGCTTCATAATGCGCCACACATTTTCAATGGGAGACAGGTCTGGACTGCAGGCGGGCCAGGAAAGTACCCGCACTCTTTTTTTTTTACGAAGCCACGCTGTTGTAACACGTGCTGAATGTGGCTTGGCATTGTCTTGCTGAAATAAGCAGGGGCGTCCATGAAAAAGACGGCGCTTAGATGGCAGTATATGTTGTTCCAAAACCTGTATGTACCTTTCAGCATTAATGGTGCCTTCTCAGATGTGTAAGTTACCCATGTCTTGGGCACTAATACACCCCCATACCATCACACATGCTGCCTTTTGAACTTTGCGTCGATAACAGTCTGGATGGTTCGCGTCCCCTTTGGTCCGGATGACACGATGTGGAATATTTCCAAAAACAATTTGAAATGTGGACTCGTCAGACCACAGAACACTTTTCCACTTTGCATGAGTCCATCTTAGATGATCTCGGGCCCAGAGAAGCCGGTGGCGTTTCTGGGTGTTGTTGATAAATGGCTTTCGCTTTGCATAGTAGAGCTTTAACTTGCACTTACAGATGTAGCGACCAACTGTAGTTACTGACAGTGGTTTTCTGAAGTGTTCCTGAGCCCATGTGGTGATATCCTTTAGAGATTGATGTCGGTTTTTGATACAGTGCCGTCTGAGAGATCGAAGGTCACGGTCATTCAATGTTGGTTTCTGGCCATGCTGCTTACGTGCAGTGATTTCTCCACATTCTCTAAACCCTTTGATGATATTACGGAGCGTAGATGGTGAAATCCCTAAATTCCTTGCAATAGCTGCTTGAGAAAGTTTTTTCTTAAACTGTTCAACAATTTGCTCACGTATTTGTGGACAAAGTGGTGACCCTCGCCCCATCCTTTCTTGTGAAAGACTGAGCATTTTTTGGGAAGCTGTTTTTATACCCAATCATGGCGCCCACCTGTTCCCAATTAGCCTGCACACCTGTGGGATGTTCCAAATAAGTGTTTGATGAGCATTCCTCAACTTTATCAGTATTTATTGCCACCTTTCCCAACTTCTTTGTCACGTGTTGCTGCCATCAAATTCTAAAGTTAATGATTATTTGCAAAAAAAAAAAAAAGTTTATCAGTTTGAACATCAAATATGTTGTCTTTGTAGCATATTCAACTGAATATGGCTTGAAAAGGATTTGCAAATCATTGTATTCCGTTTATATTTACATCTAACACAATTTCCCAACTCATATGGAAACGGGGTTTGTACAAGATGTAGGTATATATGTGATGTAGTAACAGGCACATTCATAATAACATTTAATATTTACGTATTTTGCTCATTTTAAGCATTTATTTCAAAAACGTTTTCTTTATCCTTCGACAACATGACTGATTATTACTCACCCTAATCAATCTGGCGCCCTAGGCAAGATTTTAGGTGGCGGCGCCCCCCCCACATCGGCAGTGAAGTGTATATACTCACAAGAACCCGAATAGCTTTGTCTTTGACCTTTTTTTTTTTACTTACAACTATACCTAATATATAAAGGGGTGGAAAAGTGACTATTACCTGCAGGGCAAACATTAGCTAACCAGAAGGCAATAACAATGTAAACAAAAAACACCTGCTTAAAAGATCTAATACAAATGTCCCTGAGGAATGTAAGGTGGGAGTACTGTAATTACCTAACGTTACATTATTATTTTCCATAACAATTTAGCCCCCTCCACAATATTAACCCGACGTTAAAACAGAACTAGCTATTTATTGATTAGCAATTGCCGACTCATGTAACATTAGCTTAATGCTAAAAAGCCAGGTTACTATCACATTCTGTAACAGACAAATAATTTCATGTAGGCTAACGTTACCTACCTGCTACCTCTGTCTTTTTCTCGTTTCTCCTCCTCTTCTTTTCTCTTTTTTCTTCCCTGGGCACCTGACAGTTTTGGCCGTTTTGACATCTTGTGTTGATTTTTTGATGTGGTGACGTCCAAAAAGAGTCATGATACGGGAAGGGAGGGGGCGCACCGTGCGGGGGGGCGTAATGTTGTAACAAATAATATTTCTATTAAATAGGCTTTACTTTGCATTTTAATTAACGTGGGATTATTTTTTGTATTTAGAAATAATAGTAACAACTTTTTTTTTTTTTTTTTTTTCCTCCAACATTTGTGGCACTGGCATGGCGCCCCCTGATGGACGGCGCCCTTAGCATTTGCCTATACGGCCTATGCCACGGGCCGGCCCTGCTCACCGCAGACTTCATGATAACCAACAAACATGAAAAAACATCACTTACTGTACAATGTCTGCTGTCACTGGGATGTCGACTGCTGGGATGTTCATATATTCCTGTTTGGATGAAGAATAACCCGTAATCATCACAAAGAAAATTGGGAGTGAAACCAAGCGTCATTTTGTGTCTGAATTGGGCGCCAAAGTTGACAAACTTGTCGGATTACATCCTCATCCTTCTACTATCAAGGCGAGAGATTTTATTAATGATCTAGGATTTTACTTGTTCATATTTATAATAACAATATCACTAATACTTGTTCATATTTATAATAATATCACCAATACTTGTTCATATTTATAATAACAATATCACTAATACTTGTTCATATTTATAATGACAATATGACTAATACTTGTTAATATTTATAATAATATGACTAATACTTGTTCATATTTATAATAACAATATCACTAATACTTGTTCAAATTTATAATAAAAATATCAATAAAACTTGTTCATATTTATAATAAAAATATCAATAATACTTGTTCATATTTATAATAACAATATCACTAATACTTGTTCAAATTTATAATAAAAATATCAATAATACTTGTTAATATTTATAATAAAAATATCAATAATACTTGTTAATATTTATAATAAAAATATCACTAATGCTTGTTCAAAATTTATAATAACAATATCACTAATACTTGTTCATATTTATAATAACAATGTGACTAATACTTGTTCATATTTATAATAACAATATCACTAATACTTGTTCAAATTTATTATAACAAATTCACTAATGCTTGTTCATATTTATAATAACAATATCACTAATACTTGTTAATATTTATAATAACAATATCACTAATACTTGTTCATATTTATAATAACAATATCACTAATACTTGTTCATATTTATAATAACAATATCACTAATACTTGTTCATATTTATAATAACAATATCACTAATACGTGTTAATATTTATAATAACAATATCACTAATACTTGTTCATATTTATAATAACAATATCACTAATACTTGTTCATATTTATAATAACAATATCACTAATACTTGTTCATATTTATAATAAAAATATCAATAATACTTGTTAATATTTATAATAACAATATCACTAATACTTTTTCATATTTATAATAACAATATAACTAATACTTGTTAATATTTATAATAACAATATCACTAATACTTTTTCATATTTATAATAACAATATAACTAATATTTGTTCATATTTATAATAAAAATATCAATAATACTTGTTCATATTTATAATAACAATATGACTAATACTTGTTCATATTTATAATAACAATATGACTAATACTTGTTCATATTTATAATAACAATATGACTAATACTTGTTAATATTTATAATAACAATATCACTAATACTTGTTCATATTTATAATAACAATATGACTAATACTTGTTTATATTTATAATAACAATATCACTAATACTTGTTCATATTTATAATAACAATATGACTAATACTTGTTAATATTTATAATAACAATATTACTAATACTTGTTCATATTTATAATAACAATGTGACTAATACTTGTTCATATTTATAATAACAATATCACTAATACTTGTTTATATTTATAATAACAATATCACTAATACTTGTTCATATTTATAATAACAATATCACTAATACTTGTTCATATTTATAATAACAATATCACTAATACTTGTTCATATTTATAATAACTATATGACTAATACTTGTTCAGATTTATAATAACAATATCACTAATACTTGTTCATATTTATAATAACAACAATATCACTAATACTTGTTCATATTTATAATAACAATAACACTAATACTTGTTAATATTTATAATAACAATATGACTAATACTTGTTAATATTTATAATAACAATATGACTAATACTTGTTAATATTTATAATAACAATATCACTAATACTTGTTAATATTTATAATAATATGACTAATACTTGTTCATATTTATAATAACAATATGACTAATACTTGTTAATATTTTTAATAACAATATGACTAATACTTGTTCATATTTATAATAACAATATCACTAATACTTGTTAATATTTATAATAATATGACTAATACTTGTTCATATTTATAATAACAATATCACTAATACTTGTTCATATTTATAATAAAAATATCACTAATACTTGTTCATATTTATAATAACAATATGACTAATACTTGTTAATATTTATAATAACAATATCACTAATACTTGTTCATATTTATAATGACAATATCACTAATACTTGTTAATATTTATAATAACAATATGACTAATACTTGTTCATATTTATAATAACAATATGACTAATACTTGTTAATATTTATAATAACAATATCACTAATACTTGTTAATATTTATAATAACAATATGACTAATACTTGTTAATATTTATAATAACAACATCACTAATACTTATTCATATTTATAATAACAATATGACTAATACTTGTTCATATTTATAATAACAATATCACTAATACTTGTTAATATTTATAATAACAATATAACTAATACTTGTTTATATTTATAATAACAATATCACTAATACTTGTTCATATTTATAATAACAATATCACTAATACTTGTTCATATTTATAATAACAATATCACTAATACTTGTTAATATTTATAATAACAATATCAATAATACTTGTTCATATTTATAATAACAATATGACTAATACTTGTTCAGATTTATAATAACAATATCACTAATACTTGTTCATATTTATAATAACAATATCACTAATACTTGTTCATATTTATAATAATATGACTAATACATGTTAATATTTATAATAATATGACTAATACTTGTTCATATTCAAGTCACCAAATGGAGTATTGTTGGCGCTTCTTAGACGGTTATTTAGAGGACTTTATTGGCAGAATAGACACTTTTATTTACATTTATTTTGCATTTGAAAAAAGTAAATCAGTTTTTATGGGGTCCGAATGTAGAAGTCCAGTCTCACTTTTCCAGCAGATACATTTCTCCGATTTAACTCACTTTCTTGACTTGCCTTCTGACGTTTGGACCTAAGTTTTTTTTTTTTATATTATGCAACTTTATTGTCATTAAGCATCGGTCATGTTTCCTTCTTCCGCAGTAAGAAAGGTGTCCGCACTGAGAGGCAGAGATGTGGGCGCCACTTTGGGGCTGAGAGGCGTCCGATTGGTGGAATATTGACACCCCATAAATCTTCATCTTTACACTTGCCAAGAGATTTACTGCTCACATTTAGATTTAAGATTCAGGTTTAGATTTAACATATATGTTTAGATTCAAGATTTAGGTTTACATTTAGCGCTTACATTTAGATTTAGGATTCATGTTTGGATTGAACATTTAGCGCTCACATTTAGATTTAGCATATAGGTTTAGATCATACTTGCCAACCCTCCCGAATTTTCCGGGAGACTCCCGAAATTCAGCGCCTCTCCCGAAAACCTCCCGGAACAAATATTCTCCCGAAAATCTCCCGATTTTCAGCCGGAGCTGGAAGCCACGCCCCCTCCAGCTCCATGCGGACCTGAGTGAGGACAGCCTTTTTTCATGACGGGAGGACAACAGGGTGACAAGAACTAAATCATCCAGACTAGAGATAAATTATATTATTATGTTTATCTTACCTAAAAATAAATATATTTATTAATTAAAAACAATTTAAAAAAATAAATACATTTTTACTATATTTTCCTAAAAACATCAATATTAATTGTATTTTTATTTGTATTTTTTCGTGACTCCTTATTACATCCAGCCATAGAATTATACATTAAAATAAACATATTTGAAATAATTGATTTTAAATTATCATAATAATTCATTTAAAATGACCATATTTAATTATTAAAATAATTGCTTGTTTATCAACAACTTTAGCATTTTATTCATTACATTTTGAAACTCTCAGAAGCCAAGTTATGTTATATTCCTTAATATTTATTTATGCAAGTTTGAAGTATCAATTATCTAAACACAGTTTTTTTTTTGCATATTTTCAGGATGTAGATATCTCTCTCTCTATATATATATATATATATATATATATATGTATATATATATATATAAATACAAAATAAATATATATATATGTGTATATATATATATATATATATATATATATATATATATATATATATATATATATATATATATATATATATATATATTGACAAACACTTTCCCAAAGACAACACCCTAAGAAAAGTATTCAACAAGAACAACATTAAATTGAGCTACAGCTGCATGAACAATATACGACAAATCCTCTCAAACCACAACAAAACAATTGCAAATGAGCCGTCGGCCCCCGGACAGAGCGACTCCAAAACCAACAAAGGATGTAACTGTCGAAAGAAACCTGATTGCCCTCTCAACGGGGGGTGCTTACAAACATCAGTTGTCTACCAATCTAAGGTAATACGCAAGGACATTAACACATCCGACACATATGTAGGATTAACCGAGGGAGAATTCAAAACCAGATGGAACAATCACAAGGCTTTTTTCAGGAACAAAAACCTGCGAAATACCACAGAACTCAGCAAACACATTTGGGACCTCAAAGACAATAATGTTGAATATTCAATAACATGGCAAATTCTTGCATCCAGCACACCTTACAATAGTGGTAATAAAAGATGCAACCTATGCTTGAAAGAGAAACTGTTTATTATTTACCGTCCAGACCTGTCATCCCTCAACAAGCGCAGCGAAATTGTAACAGCATGCCGCCACAGACGGAAACACCTCCTAGGTAACACATGAGCCAATCACCACGCCCCTACACCAGCCTGTACCCACCCACTCTGTGCCCTATATAAACCATGGTATGCGAATGCTCCCATTAAAATCTCCTGATGATTGAGGGTACCCCCCCTCATGAAACAGGCCTGTAGAGATGAAATAGTCTTGTGATTTTTTCCCCCACACATACATATATATATATATATATATATATATATATATATATATGTATGAAATACTTAACTTGGTGAATTCTAGCTGTCAATATACTCCTCCCCTCTTAACCACGCCCCCAACCACGCCCCGCTCTATCCCCGACCACGCCCCCACCCCCCACCTCCCGAAAATCGGAGGTCTCAAGGTTGGCAAGTATGGTTTAGATTCAAGATTTAGGTTTAGATTTAGCTCTCACATTTAGATTTAGGATTCAGGTTTAGATTGAACATTTAGGTTTAGAGTTAACATTTAGCGCTCACATTTAGATTTAGAGTTAAGTTAAAGTAGCAATGATTGTCACACACGCGCTAGGTGTGGCAAAGTTGTTCTTTGCATTTGACCCATCACCCTTGATTAAGATTTATATCTAAGATTTAGGTTAGGGTTGAAGATTTAGGTTTAGATTTAGCATTGAGTGCTCACATTTATATTTAAGATTTAGGTTTAGATTGAAGATTTAAGTTTAGATTTAGCGCTTACATTTAGATTTGGAATTCAGGTTTAGATTGAACATTTAGTGCTCACATTTAGATTCAAGATTTAGGTTTAGATTTAGCTCTCACATTTAGATTTAGGATTCAGGTTTAGATTGAACACTTAGGTTTAGAGCTAACATTTGGTGCTCACATTTAGATTCAAGATTTAGGTTTATGTTTAAGATTTAGGTTTAGATCCAGCATTTTTTCCGCTCACATTTAGATTTAGATTCAACATTTAGGTTTAGATTGACCACATAGATTTATTTTTGAACTTCAATGTGAGGAGAATGAGCTAAATCTGAGAAAAGTGGATTAAATTTGAGGAAAATGTCTGTGTGACTGAAACTTTTTCAGAGATCCTTTTGTCATACTTGCCAACCCTCCCGGATTTCCCGGGAGACTCCCGAAATTCAGCGCCTCTCCCGAAAACCTCCCGGGACAAATTTTCTCCCGAAAATCTCCCGAAATTCAGGCGGACCTGAGTGACGTGTCGACAGCCTATTTTCACGTCCGCTTTCCCACGATATAAACAGCGTGCCATGCCCAATGACGTTATAACTGTAGAATGATGGAGGGCGAGTTCTTGGTTTCTTATGTGGGTTTATTGTTAGGCAGTTTCATTAACGTCCTCCCAGCGCGGCAACGACACACAACAACAGCAGTCACGTTTTTCGTCTACCGTAAAGCAGTTGGTCTGCCGTAAACAGCAATGTTGTGACACTCTTAAACAGGACAATACTGCCATCTACTGTACATGCATATGTGACAATAACATCTAGGGCTTTTAGAGAGTGCAGTGCACAACTGCGCACACAACAAGGAGACGAAGCAGAATGCATCATCAGAGAGGGTGTTCAGCATGGTTAGAAAAATAGTGACAGAGAATAGAACAAGGATGGACAATTCAACCCTTAACTCAACAATGAGTAGATGAGTGTTATGTGTGTGTATATGTGTAAATAAATGAACACTGAAATTCAAGTATTTCTCTTATATATATATATATATATATATATATTACAGATGCGCGGATAGGCAATTATTTCATCCGCAACCGCATCAGAAAGTCGTCAACCATCCGCCATCCACCCGAATTAACATTTAACCAACACCGCACCCGCCCGCACCCGCCCGTTGTTATATATCTAATATAGACGATGCAAGGCATTAGTGAGGTTATAAAGCTTTTGCCTGTTAAAGAAAGGAGACTGATCCAATGCAGCACAGACATTCGCGTGCCACGCTGTCACGACCCAGACGCACACCAGTGCGCAATCATATGGGAGCCGCGCTGAGCGCACCTCCAAGCGCGTCTCGCTGCCGGCGACGGCCGGGTATGGGCCCGCCGCTCCAGCGCCATCCATTTTCAGGGTTAGTTGATTCGGCAGGTGGGTTGTTACACACTCCTTAGCGGGTTCCGACTTCCATGGCCACCGTCCTGCTCTCTATATCAACCAGGGTGAGCCCCACCCCTTTCGTGAGCGCACTGCGCGCGGAGTGACCCCTGTTACGCGCCCCCGGCAACAGGGGTGGCGGGCAGGTAAGCTGCGCGGGCGGAGCGCGCGGAGTGACCCCTGTTACGAGCCCCCGGCCACGGGGGTGGCGGGCAGGTAAGCTGCTTACCTGCTGCGCGTGACGCCGGCCGCGGCGAAGGCGGACGAGGCGGGGTGTCGGTGCGGTGGGCGCGGTGGTGACCCTGGACGTGCGTCGGGCCCTTCTCGCGGATCGCCTCAGCTACGGCTACCGGTGGGGCCCTCTCGGGGGAAGGGGCCTCGGTCCCGGACCCCGGCGAGGCGTCCCTTCTCCGCTCCGTAAAAGTGTCCATCTCTTTTTTTTTTTTTCTTCTGTTGTGGCATATGCTGCAGGTGCCTGCTCGTTTTTCGTATGTGGGTAACAACATTTAACTATGTATATATATTTACCAATTGGTTTAACTGCCACCCGCCTGAATCTATTTAAAATCTTTTTTTTTTTTTTTTTTTCAACCGCCCGACCCGACCCCCGGATAAAATCTAATTTTTTTTAATTTCATCCGCCCGATCCGCGGATAATCCGCGGACTCCGCGGTTGTGCCCGCAAACCGCGCATCTCTAATATATATATATATATATATATATATATATATATATATATATATATATATATATATATATATATATATAGCTAGAATTCACTGAAAGTCAAGTATTTCTTATATATATATATATATATGAAATACTTGACTTGGTGAATTCTAGCTGTAAATATACTCCTCCCCTCTTAACCACGCCCCCCCCTGATCACGCCCCCCCCCCTCCCGAAATCGGAGGTCTCAAGGTTGGCAAGTATGCCTTTTGTATCCCATAATGATTGTGAATGATAAGCAAAAGTGCAGTTGCCCTTTAAGGCTGCCAAGTTGTGTTCCTGCCCAGGTCGCTATAGTGACCGTGAGCGTTTGGGAAGAGCGATGTGGAACAAGTGGACAAGGAACAACGTCGCCTTTGCCCGTGCAATCCTGTCTTCCGCTACACTGAAAAAGCAAAGCCATTTTTCTGATTTTTCATTCCCAGGACCAGTACAATATGGATTGTGGTTCCATTACACCCTAGATCTTTTGTCCCCTGCGCTACACTTTGGAGTTGCAGGTGGAGATATGAAAAAAGACCCACACGTATTCCATGCTGGGACAGTTTCCTTCATTTATTAAAGAGATACACTTCGAGGTTCCAATAAGCTTGATTGACAGTGACCACTAGCCACCCAGAGGACAAAGAAGGTCATATCTTCACGTCATGGCGAGTAGGGAAGATATGACGGCCACGGGGCCGACTAAATGCACACGTCTCTCTCGCAAACAAACGGATTCAAGTCGGTGCAGTCGTCGCCGTTCCAGCGCTCGTCTGTAAGACACAAGAACGGAGTCAGTGCGCCCAGAGAATGCACACCTTTCTGGTACAGGAACACAAAAATGACACAATACCATCGTCAATCTCGACACAGGCGCCAGTGTTAGCCATGTCAAAGTCACTGAAAACGAAAGGCGCGCCGTCGGTCCACCAATAAGTGCCATCCTGTCAAAGTCACATTTGAAGGAGTTAGTCCTGAACAGACTTGGTACAAGTTACATCTCAGATATTCAAAGTGCTCATGGGTTGTCTTTGCAAACCACGTCTCACCAGTAAGGTATCATGGCCTCCAATCCAGGTGTCAATGACGAAACCATCGTTATAGTCGCGGATCAGTTGTAAAACCACCGCATTTTCCACGGGGCCTTCGATGGACACCAGATTGCCGTGGAACAGCTGGCAGGTCTCCTAATGGACAAATGGAGTTGGAGTATTTCTTAAACCACAGTGCTCAGTGAACGGAGGCTTCCATACCTCTGCGTCCGCAAAGGTCTTTTGCAGCTCTATGTGTTTGTAGCAGTACGACTGGAACTGAATCCATTCCTTAGGGCAACCGCATTCTGCAAGGAAATTGTAATTGAAGTCCAAACACAACACGTTGACTGTCCCAAATGGCAAGGAAAAGCACGTGGAGGTCACGGCTACCCACCTTTCTTATGAATAACCGATTGCTAAGTAGAAAAGAAAGAGTGAGAAATAAGGAGACGGCAGTAAACGAAGGACAATGTCAAACGTTGGACTTACGGCTACAGCCAGCAGTCCGCTGATCCCGCACAGGAGGAAGACAACACGGAGTGCAGAAGTCATCTGAGCAACGACACAGGTGTTAAAAGTGGGCCGTGAAACGGAGGAGCCCGACTTAAACAAGTGGAAAAACTTATTGGGGTGTTACCATTTAGTGGTCAGTTGTACGGAATATGTACTGTACTGTGCAATCTACTAATACAAGTCTCAATCAATCAATCAATCAATCAATCAAAGTCAAGTTACCTTTGCGGTGATGCTCGCAGGTGGTGAAGACGGCAACAAGGAGCCGTCCTCTTATATGCTCGCATGACGCAGCCCTGGAATGTGAGACGCGTCACTCCCGTTGGCATGGCGACAAGTTCTGCCACATCCAGCACAAGACAAACCTCTGGACACACCTTCTCATTCCAATGCCCTTTCCTTCTTTTCATGACTTGGCGGATTGTCACGTCAAAACTATGACGCCTGTGAAGTGAAAACCCATCTCATGAAGCTCATGGAGAGAATGCCAAGAGTGTGCAGGGTGGCTATTTTGAAGAAACTAGAATATAAAACATGTTTTCAGTTATTTTTTTTGGTGAAGTACATAACTCCACACGTGTTCATTCATAGTTTTGATGTGACAATCTACAATGTAAATAGTCATGAAAGGCTACATTTTTTAATTTCACATTTAAAAAAACTTTAAAACCAATGTCTTAGAAACATGTATCACTCTTGAATCAACACAGTAGTTAATCAATGTTAATTACAAAACTACATGTGGGATATAAATAATAATGGAAGTATAAGTGTTTGTATATCATTGGTACCAACACTTGTACTGGGATATTTCACAAAAGGAAATATTTCTATGAAGCTCATCTTGTATTTGTTTGTTTCCAGGGTTAGGACAAATAAGTGCTCAACTTCAGCCGAAACCCTTTTGGTCTGTAACATTGTCAATTTATGAATGTTTGTTTTTACATAAACAGCATCTATTATGTTAGATCCACTATGGACTGGACTCTCACACTATTATGTTAGATCCACTATGGACTGGACTCTCACACTATTATGTTAGATCCACTATGGACTGGACTCTTACTATTATGTTGGATCCACTATGGACTGGACTCTCACTATTATGTTGGATCCACTATGGACTAGACTCTCACTATTATGCTAGATCCACTATGGACTGGACTCTCACACTATTATGTTAGATCCACTATGGACTGGACTCTCACACTATTATGTTAGATCCACTATGGACTGGACTCTCACTATTATGTTGGATCCACTATGGACTGGACTCTCACACTATTATGTTAGATCCACTATGGACTGGACTCTCACTATTATGTTGGATCCACTATGGACTGGACTCTCACACTATTATGTTAGATCCACTATGGACTGGACTCTCACTATTATGTTGGATCCACTATGGACTGGACTCACACTATTATGTTAGATCCACTATGGACTGGACTCTTACTATTATGTTAGATCCACTATGGACTGGACTCTCACACTATTATGTTAGATCCACTATGGACTGGACTCTCACTATTATGTTGGATCCACTATGGACTGGACTCTCACTATTATGTTGGATCCACTATGGACTGGACTCTCACTATTATGTTGGATCCACTATGGACTGGACTCACACTATTATGTTAGATCCACTATGGACTGGACTCTTACTATTATGTTAGATCCACTATGGACTGGACTCTCACACTATTATGTTAGATCCACTATGGACTGGACTCTCACACTATTATGTTAGATCCACTATGGACTGGACTCTCACTATTATGTTGGATCCACTATGGACTGGACTCTCAGACTATTATGTTAGATCCACTATGGACTGGACTCTCACTATTATGTTGGATCCACTATGGACTAGACTCACACTATTATGTTAGATCCACTATGGACTGGACTCTTACTATTATGTTAGATCCACTATGGACTGGACTCTCACACTATTATGTTAGATCAACTATGGACTGGACTCTCACACTATTATGTTAGATCCACTATGGATTGGACTCTCACTATTATGTTGGATCCACTATGGACTGGACTCTCACACTATTATGTTAGATCCACTATGGACTGGACTCTCACTATTATGTTAGATCCACTATGGACTGGGCTCTCACTATTATGTTGGATCCACTATGGACTGGACTCTCACACTATTATGTTAGATCCACTATGGACTGGACTCTCACTATTATGTTGGATCCACTATGGACTGGACTCACACTATTATGTTAGATCCACTATGGACTGGACTCTCACTATTATGTTAGATCCACTATGGACTGGACTCTCACTATTATGTTGGATCCACTATGGACTGGACTCTCACTATTATGTTAGATCCACTATGGACTGGACTCTCACTATTATGTTAGATCCACTATGGACTGGACTCTCACTATTATGTTAGATCCACTATGGACTGGACTCTCACACTATTATGTTAGATCCACTATGGACTGGACTCTCACTATTATGTTGGATCCACTATGGACTGGACTCGCACTATTATGTTGGATCCACTATGGACTGGACTCACACTATTATGTTAGATCCACTATGGACTGGACTCTCACTATTATGTTAGATCCACTATGGACTGGACTCTCACTATTATGTTGGATCCACTATGGACTGGACTCTCACTATTATGTTAGATCCACTATGGACTGGACTCTCACACTATTATGTTAGATCCACTATGGACTGGACTCTCACTATTATGTTGGATCCACTATGGACTGGACTCTCACTATTACGTTAAATCCACTATGGACTGGACTCACACTATTATGTTGGATCCACTATGGACTGGACTCTCACTATTACGTTAAATCCACTATGGACTGGACTCTCACACTATTATGTTAGATCCACTATGGACTGGACTCTCACTATTATGTTAGATCCACTATGGACTGGACTCTCACTATTATGTTGGATCCGCTTTAGACTGGACTCAGTTTGTTTGTTTCGTTGACCACAGACCGAAGAAATGATAAACTAAACATTGTGCTTTGGTCAGTTGTGAGACAAGACCTGGACTCATGTCAAGACAAGTCAGAGACGGACCTTTCAGGCAGAAGTGGCTCTGAAGTTCTCGGTGACTTTATTCAATGTTGACAGAAGATTGCGGGACAAGAAGCACTTTTATGACGCGCTCAGTTCAGGAAACGTCAGTCTAAACCTCAAAGGTATTTCATTGTGTTCCCACTTTAATTGGCTGGTGCAGTCATGCGCAAGTTCACACCCAAACAATTAAACTAATGAGAGCGAACCTCCGCCCGTTTTTGTTTTGAACCAGCTGGATTTCAACTTTGTTCCAAAGTGAGTCACTGGCAGCTTCTCTCTGAAAACATTTCCACTTGGTTCACTTCGTCAACGAGGGACTAATTACAGCTCGACTAGCTGAGATCATTATTCATGCGTTCGTTACGTCTCGTCTCCATTACTGTAACCTATTATTTTGGGGTCTCCCTATGTCTAGCATTAAAAGATTACAGTTGGTACAAAATGCGGCTGCTAGACTTTTGACAAGAACAAGAAAGTTTGATCATATTACGCCTATACTGTATATACACCTTTATATACTTATAAACATACCTATACTGGCTCACCTGCACTGGCTTCCTGTGCACTTAAGATGCGACTTTAAGGTTTTACTACTTACGTATAAAATACTACACGGTCTATCTTGCTGATTGTATTGTACCATATGTCCCGGCAAGAAATCTGCCTTCAAAGAACTCTGGCTTATTAGTGATTCCCAGAGCCCCAAAAAAAGTTTAGAGCGTTTTCTATTGGGGCTCCAGTACTATGGAATGTTCTAGCAGTAACAGTTAGAGATGCTACCTCAGTAGAAGCATTTAAGTCCCATCTTAAAACTCATTTGTATACTCTAGCCTTTAAATAGACCCCCCTTTTAGACCAGTTGATCTGCCGTTTCTTTTCTTTTCTCCTCTGCTCCCCCCTATCCCTTGTGGTGGGGGAGACACACAGGTCCGGTGGCCATGGATGAAGTGCTGGCTGTCCGGGGTCGGGACCCGGGGTGGACCGCTCGCCTGTGCATCGGTTGGGAACATCTCTGCGCTGCTGACCCGTCTCCGCTCGGGATGGTTTCCTGCTGGCCCCACTATGGACTGGACTCTTACTATTATGTTGGATCCACTATGGACTGGACTCTCACAATATTATGTTAGATCCACTATGGACTGGACTCTCACAATATTATGTTAGATCCACTATGGACTGGACTCTTACTATTATGTTAGATCCACTATGGACTGGACTCTCACACTATTATGTTAGATCCACTATGGACTGGACTCTCACACTATTATGTTAGATCCACTATGGACTGGACTCTCACTATTATGTTGGATCCACTATGGACTGGACTCTCACTAGTATGTTGGATCCACTATGGACTGGACTTTCACAATATTATGTCAGACCCACTTGACATCCATTGCATTCGGTCTCCCCTAGAGAGGGGGGGGGGGGGTGTTACCCACATATGCGGTCCTCTCCAAGGTTTCTCATAGTCATTCACATCGACGTCCCACTGGGGTGAGTTTTTCCTTGCCCTTATGTGGGCTCTGTACCGAGGATGTCGTTGTGGCTTGTGCAGCCCTTTGAGACACTTGTGATTTAGGGCTATATAAATAAACATTGATTGATTGATTGATTGGGGAGGAACAGTGTGGTTTTCGTCCTGGTGGTGGAACTGTGGACCAGCTCTATACTCTGGGCAGGGTCCTTGAGGGTGCATGGGAGTTTGCCCAACCAGTCTACATGTGCTTTGTGGACTTGGAGAAGGCATTGGACCGTGTCCCTCGGGAAGTCCTGTGGGGAGTGCTCAGAGAGTATGGGGTATCGGACTGTCTGATTGTGGCGGTCCGCTCCCTGTATGATCAGTGTCAGAGCTTGGTCCGCATTGCCGGCAGTAAGTCGGACACGTTTCCAGTGAGGGTTGGACTCCGCCAAGGCTGCCCTTTGTCACCCATTCTGTTCATAACTTTTATGGACAGAATTTCTAGGCGCAGTCAAGGCGTTGAGGGGATCCGGTTTGGTGGCTGCAGGATTAGGTCTTTGCTTTTTGCAGATGATGTGGTCCTGATGGCTTCATCTGGCCAGGATCTTCAGCTCTCGCTGGATCGGTTCGCAGCCGAGTGTGAAGCGACTGGGATGAGAATCAGCACCTCCAAGTCCGAGTCCATGGTTCTCGCCCGGAAAAGGGTGGAGTGCCATATCCGGGTTGGGGAGGAGATCTTGCCCCAAGTGGAGGAGTTCAAGTACCTCGAAGTCTTGTTCACGAGTGAGGGAAGAGTGGATGGTGAGATGGACAGGCGGATCGGTGCGGCGTCTTCAGTAATGCGGACGCTGTATCGATCCGTTGTGGTGAAGAAGGAGCTGAGCTGGAAGGCAAAGCTCTCAATTTACCGTTTGATCTACGTTCCCATCCTCACCTATGGTCATGAGCTTTGGGTTATGACCGAAAGGACAAGATCACGGGTACAAGCGGCCGAAATGAGTTTCCTCCGCCAGGTGGTGGGTCTCTCCCTTAGAGATAGGGTGAGAAGCTCTGTCATCCGGGGGGAACTCAAAGTAAAGCCGCTACTCCTCCACATCGAGAGGAGCCAGATGAGGTGGTTCGGGCATCCGGTCAGGATGCCACCCGATCGCCTCCCTCGGGAGGTGTTTAGGGCACGTCCGACCGGTAGGAGGCCACGGGGAAGACCCAGGACAAGCTGGGAAGACTATGTCTCCCGGCTGGCCTGGGAACGCCTCGGGATCCCCCGGGAGGAGCTGGACGAAGTGGCTGGGGAGAGGGAAGTCCGGGCTTCCTTGCTTAGGCCACCTCGGATAAGCGGAAGAAGATGGATGGATGGATGGATGGATGATTGATTGATTGATCTCAGGGTACCTTTTCCAGGCACTTGACATGCACGGAACCTCACCAATGTTGGCAAGCGCATCAGGTCCGGAGAAAAACGCGACATCCCGAACACAAAATGTCCCAATTAACTCACTAGCGCCCCTTTGAAAATGAGAAAAAATAGACTCTGCCACCAGATTCACGTATCACATACAGTATTTAAAAACAAAGATCTTGGTTTTCGGCGGGCAATTTTTTTTTTAACCAAAAAGAGGGGTCGAACTTTAAAGTAGAAGAATAATGGAAACACTTCATCTGCTTGATTGTGTTTTATTGTGTGCATGAAGCCGTATCTGATTGTATTCACCATCTGCAAAGTATATAAAAACACCGTCTAAACATCACAAATAGCCACAAATTTAGTCAGCCATTTTGAATTTTCCGCTCCGAATATCTTTGGAAATTTCCATAGATTCGGGGTAGGATGCTGTCACACCACATCAGTTACACTGGTAAATACGCAACAATTGGAAAGAGGTGTGCTATTTATCATTCACAATCCTTCTGTAAGACATTTGATTTTTTAGGCATTCTAAATGGCTAACAATTGAGTCAACAGATGGAGGGTCTTTTATTGCGCCCATAAAATTAAAACATCCAGAAACCACCAACAATACCACATTTACATGTGATCTGAAAATGAAGCAAATATGAGTGATATTGTTATTACAAGACCGCCTATTTTAACGGTCCCCCTCCTGAATCTCCGACTCTTAGCTTTGTATGGACTCATTGATCGTTTACAAACTGAGTTTGGAGAGGAAGTAACACCAGAAAGACCGCGCCCACACAGGAAGTGACGCCAGAGAGACCGCGCCCCACACAGGAAGTGACATCAGAAAGAACCCGCCACAGCCAGCCCGTGTTTCTCCTTCTTGTACATGTACAGGCGCGTTTGGAAATCACAAATCAATACCTTCAGAGAAGGAAACGGGCGATTGCAGCTATCTCGGATACAACACATTTCAGACGGCAACCTCGCAATGTTGAGCGACGGCATTGGACAAGACTGGTAGGATATGTTTGTCAGCGAGTCTGTTGTGCCGGAGGAACGGCAAGAGAACTTTCGAATGTCCAGGTCAGCTGTGATTTGACTTGCCGAACAACTTTGTCCATTTGTCGAAGGAGAGACAACGAGAACGCGGGCTCCCGTGGATGTGATAAAACAGGTAGCGTGTGCTTTGTATTACCTGGCGGACAAGGGAAGACTACGAAAAACGGAGAATGCTTTTGGACTGACAAAGCAGACTGTATCAGTTATGGCGCGCAATTACTCAATGTCTTGGTCCAGAGTATATCAAGTCACCAAAAACGGAAGCAGACGTTCAAAATGTTGTGGTAAATTTCGATCAAGCCCATGGTATGCCACAGTGTTTGGGTGCAATTGACTGCACGCATATCGAGGCCAAGAAGATGCCGTGTAATTCGACGGATTTCATCAACAGAAAGGACTGGTACTCTTACAATGTACAGGCGGTGTGTGACTACAAATATTGCTTTATGGATGTGACTGTGAAATGGCATGATGCCCGCATCTTTGATAACTCCGCCATTAGCGCACAGCTGAAAGATGGAACCATCCCATCATGTCCCAAACAACTGCTGGAAGATGGAGATCCGGTCCCTGTTTTTCTTTTGGGTGACCCAGCTTATCCCCTGACGTCATATCTCATGAAAGAATACCCCAACGGCGGAGTCAACCCACAAAAACAATACTTTGGGTATTCTCTGTACAAGGCCCGAATGGTCATCGAGTGTGCAGCGACACATATATAGGTACCTACTAGAGATGCGCGGTTTGTGGGCACAACCGCGGAGTCCGCGGATTATCCGCGGATCGGGCGGATGAAATAAAAAAAAATTAGATTTTATCCGCGGGTCGGGTCGGGTCGGGTCGGGCGGTTGAAATAAAAAAAAATTAGATTATAAATAGATTCAGGCGGGTGGCAGTTAAACCAATTCGGAAATATATATACATAGTTAAATGTTGTTACCCACATACGAAAAACGAGCAGGCACCTGCTGCATATGCCACAACAGAAGAAAAAAAAAAAAAGAGATGGACACTTTTACGGAGCGGAGAAGGGACGCCTCGCCGGGGTCCGGGACCGAGGCCCCTTCCCCCGAGAGGGCCCCACCGGGAGCCGTAGCTGAGGCGATCCGCGAGAAGGGCCCGACGCACGTCCAGGGTCACCACCACGCCCACCGCACCGACACCCCGCCTCGTCCGCCTTCGCCGCGGCCGGCGTCACGCGCAGCAGGTAAGCAGCTTACCTGCCCGCCACCCCCGTGGCCAGGGGCTCGTAACAGGGGTCACTCCGCGCGCTCCGCCCGCGCAGCTTACCTGCCGCGACGAGTAGGATGGTCGCCGCGGTGCGCGCTGAAGCCTCGGGCGCGAGCCCGGGGGGAGCCGCCGCGGTTGCGAGGGACATCGCACCTCCACGCGCTTGGAGGTGCGCTCAGCGCGGCTCCCAGATGATTGCGAACTGGTGTGCGTCTGGGCCGTGACAGCGTGGCACGCGAATGTCTGTGCTGCATTGGATCAGTCTCCTTTCTTTAACAGGCAAAAGCTTTATAACCTCACTTATGCCTTGCATCGTCTATAGTAGATATATAACAACGGGCGGGTGCGGTTCTGATCAAATGTTACATCGGTTGGATGGCGGATGGTTGACGACTTTCTGATGCGGTTGCGGACGAAATAATTGCCTATCCGCGCATCTCTACTACCTACATACATACACACGGATTTACATGCACAATATATATGCGCACCCATATATACACACATATCATTTAACAGAATAAATAAATAGATAAAATAGTTAATTAAAAATAAAAAAATAGGGCAGAGAAAAACACAGGAGAGGGACTTTCGCAGGGCAGTTGGGCAGCACCGCCAGGGCCCCAACAAGGGAGGAAAGCATCCCCCTCAACCCGGCACCAGGTGGGCCCGCACAGCCGCAGCGCAGGGCGACCCGGGACCGACCTCGCTCCGCCCCCCAGGGGAAGGAGGAAGCCCAAGGAGACCCGAGGCCAGAGGGGCACGAGCCGACCCCCGGCAAGCTCCCCAGCCCCCCGGGCGCAACTCCCCGCCCAACCACCCACGAGAGGGACAGCCCCCCCACCCGACCCAAGGCGGCCGCCCGCAGCCCCACCCACACCCCAACCCCCGCCCAGGTACCCCCTATCTACACATGACCGCTAGACCACCCAAGGATCAGCCCGCCAGGCCGGAACCAGGGAACACACCCAAAGCCCACCCTACCCCCGCGGCACCCAGGACCCCCCACCCATGGAGCAAGACCCCTATGACAGGGGTCGGCAACCTTTACCAGTCAAAGAGCCATTTTGACCAGTTTCACAAATTATAGAAAACAATGGGAGCCGCAAACATTTTTTGAAATTTTAAATGAAATAACACTGCATACAAAGTTTTTTTTTGCTTGGTGCTATGTATAAACCAGGGGTCTCAGACACGCTGCCCACACCTTTATGTGGAAATTGAAAGCTGGTGCGGCACGCGGGTTTAAAATGAATGGCGCTTGTCAGCGTCATGCGTGCCGAGGATGGTACAGCATTTTGCACCCACTACAGTCAGCGTGCTTGATCAGCCACACGTTGTATAGGCCTTCCGCTTGTTCACGTAAGTGACAGCAAGGCATACTTGGTCAACAACCACACAGGTCACACTGACGGTGGCGGTATAAAAAAAACAAAAAACTTTAACACTCTTACTAATAATGCGCCACACTGTGAACCCACACCAAACAAGAATGACAAACAAATTTCGGGAAAACATCTGCACCGTAACACAACATAAACACAACAGAACAAATACCCAGAATCCCATGCAGCCCTAACTCCTCCGGGATACATTATACACCCCCTGCTACCAAACCCACACTCTTTTACTATGAGGCCACGTTGATGTAACACGTGGCTTGGCACTGTCTTGCTGAAATAAGCAGGGGCGTCCATGGTAACATTGCTTGGATGGCAACATATGTTGCTCCAAAACCTGTATGTACCTTTCAGCATTAATGGTGCCTTCACAGATGTGTAAGTTACCCATGCCTTGGGCACTAATACACCCCCATACCATCACACATGCTGCCTTTTACACTTTGCGCCTAGAACAATCCTGATGGTTCTTTTCCTCTTTGGTCCGGAGGACACGACGTCCACAGTTTCCAAAAACAATTTGAAATGTGGACTCGTCAGACCACAGAACACTTTTCCACTTTGTATCAGTCCATCTTAGATGAGCTCAGGCCCAGCGAAGCCGACGGCGTTTCCGGGTGTTGTTGATAAACGGTTTTCGCCTTGCATAGGAGAGTTTTAACTTGCACTTACAGATGTAGCGACCAACTGTAGTTACTGACAGTGGGTTTCTGAAGTGTTCCTGAGCCCATGTGGTGATATCCTTTACACACTGATGTCGCTTGTTGATGCAGTACAGCCTGAGGGATGGAAGGTCACGGGCTTAGCTGCTTACGTGCAGTGATTTCTCCACATTCTCTGAACCCTTTGATGATATTACGGAGCGTAGATGGTGAAATCCCTAAATTCCTTGCAATAGCTGCTTGAGAAAGGTTTTTCTTAAACTGTTCAACAATTTGCTCAGGCATTTGTTGACAAAGTGGTGACCCTCGCCCCATCCTTGTTTGTGAATGACTGAGCATTTCATGGAATCTACTTTTATACCCAATCATGGCACCCACCTGTTCCCAATTAGCCTGCACACCTGTGGGATGTTCCAAATAAGTGTTTGATGAGCATTCCTCAACTTTATCAGTATTTATTGCCACCTTTCACAACTTCTTTGTCACGTGTTGCTGCCATCAAATTCTAAAATTAATGATTATTTGCAAAAAAAAAAAAAAAAGTTTATCGGTTTGAACATCAAATATGTTGTCTTTGTAGCATATTCAACTGAATATGGCTTGAAAAGGATTTGCAAATCATTGTATTCCGTTTATATTTACATCTAACACCATTTCCCAACTCATATGGAAACGGGGTTTGTACATGACAATAAAGAATGTGGGATTTACAATATTAACTACAAACGATAAAACACTGAATATTGACAACATATGAACGTCACACCCCCTCTCCATCCACATATTTTACAATCAAGCGAAACACAGCAAAAATGCAACAAACACGGCAAAATATGAAAAAAAACCCCACCTACAATCTGATATATGTGATATATCACGAAGCTTTAGAACTTTGTTGTGAAAATCTTCTTCCGCGTCTGTCCCTGACACCCACATTTCACACTCTGGAAACACTCTGTGGAAACGCTCCCCACCCACACTGCTTGGTGCCTCGTCTGAGCTGCTGTGACTTACATTACCATAGCGACAGATTAGATGACCATAGTAACTAATTAGATTACCATAGTAACTAGTATATCATGCAAAAGCACAGATTCCATCCATCCATCCATCTTCTTCCGCTTATCCGAGGTCGGGTCGCGGGGGCAGCAGCCTAAGCAGGGAAGCCCAGACTTCCCTCTCCCCAGCCACTTCGTCCAGCTCCTCCCGAGGGATCCCGAGGCGTTCCCAGGCCAGCCGGGAGACATAGTCTTCCCAACGTGTCCTGGGTCTTCCCCGCGGCCTCCTACCGGTCGGACGTGCCCTAAACACCTTCCTAGGGAGGCGTTCGGGTGGCATCCTGACCAGATGCCCGAACCACCTCATCTGGCTCCTCTCCATGTGGAGGAGCAGCGGCTTTACTTTGAGCTCCTCCCGGATGACAGAGCTTCTCACCCTATCTCTAAGGGAGAGCCCCGCCACCCGGCGGAGGAAACTCATTTCGGCCGCTTGTACCGTGATCTTGTCCTTTCGGTCATAACCCAAAGCTCATGACCATAGGTGAGGATGGGAACGTAGATCAACCGGTAAATTGAGAGCTTTGCCTTCCGGCTCAGCTCCTTCTTCACCACAACGGACCGATACAGTGTCCGCATTACTGAAGACGCCGCACCGATCCGCCTGTCGATCTCACGATCCACTCTTCCCTCACTCGTGAACAAGACTCCGAGGTACTTGAACTCCTCCACTTGGGGCAAGATCTCCTCCCCAACCCGGAGATGGCACTCCACCCATTTCCGGGCGAGAACCATGGACTCGGACTTGGAGGTGCTGATTCTCATCCCAGTCGCTTCACACTCAGCTGCGAACCGATCCAGTGAGAGCTGAAGATCCTGGCCAGATGAAGCCATCAGGACCACATCATCTGCAAAAAGCAGAGACCTAATCCTGCAGCCACCAAACCAGATCCCCTCAACGCCTTGACTGTGCCTAGAAATTCTGTCCATAAAAGTTCAGAACAGAATGGGTGACAAAGGGCAGCCTTGGCGGAGTCCAACCCTCACTGGAAACGTGTCCGACTTACTGCCGGCAATGCGGACCAAGCTCTGACACTGATCATACAGGGAGCGGACTGCCACAATCAGACAGTCCGATACCCCGTACTCTCTGAGCACTCCCCACAGGACTTCCCGAGGGACACGGTCGAATGCCTTCTCCAAGTCCACAAAGCACATGTAGACTGGTTGAGCAAACTCCCATGCACCCTCAAGGACCCTGCCGAGAGTATAGAGCTGGTCCACAGTTCCACCACCAGGACCAAAACCACACTGTTCCTCCTGAATCCGAGGTTCGACACAGATTCCGCCTATTGAAATACTTTGTAAAGTTGAAGACTTACGGTCATTAGAAAACATGAGTGCACATCATAATGGCAGCTACAGTTCCCATCTTAAAGATCTAAAAAATATATTTGGGAATGTCGGGCGGGCCAGATTGAGAAGCTTAATGGGCCCCATGCGGCCCCCGGGCCTTCATTTGCCCAGGTCTGCTGTAGACGGAAGCTGCCATGCATGGCGCTAATGAGAGCACAATGGCCTTGACTTGGAACCTGGATTCGAACTAGGGACCCTTTACCATCTCTACCACAGCACTCCTTATTGTCTTATTCCCTACATTGCGTTGAAACGTATGCACAATGTATGGCTGGATGCACCACTGAGCTGGTGGAGCTTGGTGCAAAGGGACAGAGCAGGAACAAAACAGAAGGCTTGAGCTGGTCCTGTTCCAGGATGGTTGTCACTGCCAGCAACCGGTTGGTGCAGTGAGCAAAGTGCAGGGCGACACGCGGGGAGTTTGGAGCACAAGGGTTCATCTTTCTTGTGGTTTGGGACGATGATGTGGAAGGTTTGAATGGACTTGAAAGGGAATAGCGTCACCCAAAACGCCGACTCTGGCTCTCACCTGGTTCGATACAGTTGACGACGGCTTTAGTTGGTACGTCGGGTACAGGTTAGGCTGATTGTAGGGCGTCTGACAGTAGCTCACTCTGGGTGTGTCATCAATTATAACATGGACGTGCCAACATGAGGAACACTCAAGAAAAGCAGCTATTTTCCAAGGCGTGTGCGTTTAATTAATGAAGTCAGTACGCACTTGACAAATACAAGTGAAGGGCGTTTGAGGTGATCAACTTGTTTTGATGTTACCAGAAGGTTCTGCAATGCCATTGGTTGGTCTGTTAGTTAGTTAGCAACACAACTCCGAAAGATTTTCATCAAACTTTCAGAAACAAATGTTCAAAATGGGAAAAGGAACAACTGATAGGGTTTTTGGCTAATACGGATCATTCTTATTATGTTGACACTTCTGTGTGTCGTGTGAATGCTCGTGGAGAAGAAAAAGGGTTTTTACTCAGTTTTTATAGATAGTTCAAAACGTTATAATAATAATAGATTTTATTTGTAAAAAGCACTTTATAATGAGTAAACAATCTCAAAGTGCTACAGTGTATTAAAAAATAAATAAATAAAAAGATAATAAAGAAATGATAAATGGGTTGTACTTGTATAGCGCTTTTCTACCTTCAAGGTACTCAAAGCGCTTTGACACTATTTCCACATTCACCCATTCACACACACATTCACACACTGATGGCGGGAGCTGCCATGCAAGGCGCTAACCATCAGCCATCAGGAGCAAGGGGTGAAGTGTCTTGCCCAAGGACACAACGGACGTGACTCGGATGGTAGAAGGTGGGGATTGAACCCCAGTAACCAGCAACCCTCCGATAAATAAATAAATACAAATAAAAACTAGAACAGCCAAATAGCTATAACTAGTATGAACCTCGGATTCAGGAGGAACAGTGTGGTTTTCGTCCTGGTCGTGGAACTGTGGACCAGCTCTATACTCTCGGCAGGGTCCTTGAGGGTGCATGGGAGTTTGCCCAACCAATCTACATGTGTTTTGTGGACTTGGAGAAGGCATTCGACCGTGTCCCTCGGGAAGTCCTGTGGGGAGTGCTCAGAGAGTACGGGGTATCGGACTGTCTGATTGTGGCAGTCCGCTCCCTGTATGATCAGTGCCAGAGCTTGGTCCGCATTGCCGGTAGTAAGTCGGACCCGTTTCCAGTGAGGGTTGGACTCCGCCAAGGCTGCCCTTTGTCACCGATTCTGTTCATAACTTTTATGGACAGAATTTCTAGGCGCAGTCAAGGCGTTGAGGGGATCTGGTTTGGTGGCTGCAGGATTAGGTCTCTGCTTTTTGCAGATGATGTGGTCCTGATGGCTTCATCTGGCCAGGATCTTCAGCTCTCACTGGATCGGTTCGCAGCTGAGTGTGAAGCGACTGGGATGAGAATCAGCACCTCCAAGTCCGAGTCCATGGTTCTCGCCCGGAAAAGGGTGGAGTGCCATCTCCGGGTTGGGGAGGAGATCTTGCCCCAAGTGGAGGAGTTCAAGTACCTCGGAGTCTTGTTCACGAGTGGGGGAAGAGTGGATCGTGAGATCGACAGGCGGATCGGTGCGGCGTCTTCAGTAATGCGGACGCTGTATCGATCCGTTGTGGTGAAGAAGGAGCTGAGCCGGAAGGCAAAGCTCTCAATTTACCGGTCGATCTACGTTCCCATCCTCACCTATGGTCATGAGCTTTGGGTTATGACCGAAAGGACAAGATCACGGGTACAAGCGGCCGAAATGAGTTTCGTCCGCCGGGTGGCGGGTCTCTCCCTTAGAGATAGGGTGAGAAGCTCTGTCATCCGGGAGGAGCTCAAAGTAAAGCCGCTGCTCCTCCACATGGAGAGGAGCCAGATGAGGTGGTTCGGGCATCTGGTCAGGATGCCACCCGAACGCCTCCCTAGGGAGGTGTTTAGGGCACGTCCCACCGGTAGGAGGCCGCGGGGAAGACCCAGGACACGTTGGGAAGACTATGTCTCCCGGCTGGCCTGGGAACGCCTCGGGGTCCCACAGGAAGAGCTGGACGAAGTGGCTGGGGAGAGGGAAGTCTGGGCTTCCCTGCTTAAGCTGCTGCCCCCGCGACCCGACCTCGGATAAGCGAAAGAAGATGGATGGATGGATGGATGGATAGTATGCACATATCTAAAAAAAAAGGCTTTTTAAAAAAAAAGAAGGGCTTTTAAGCCTTTTTTAAAAGCATCCACAGTCTGTGGTGCCCTCAGGTGGTCAGGGAGAGTGTTCCACAGACTGGGAGCGGCGGAGCAGAAAGCCCGGTCTCCCATTGGGCACATAGGACTTACGGTGGTCTTTTCTGGCTTAAAAATGTTGGAAACTGGCGTCCAACAACGCCAAAGCGTGGAATTACAAGGTTTATGCATTTCTGCGTGAGCTTACACGCAGTTTTGGATGCCTCTGTTCGCGAAGTTTTTGCAGTGGCCACGGTCGCGACATCACAGCTAGGTGTACGTACTTATTTAGACATGAATTTAAACGCTCTTGACTTCAAGCGATGAGGAAACACAAAAAAAGGTAGGATAAAGTGTTGTTTTCATGTGCACCTAATGGTATGATGAATCTATATAATGTTTATAAAGTTCATTTTTGAACCATGTGTGGAAATAACATACTGGTGACGACTCCAATATATTTATTTAAACAGTGTACATTTTCAAAAAATGAATGATCATAGTTATGGAGAGGACGGGGTGTAGTTTCATTTGCAATCTGGGAATGCCTCCAGAATCGAACATCTTGCAGACAGAGTTAAAAAAGCGGTCTATAAAAGTGACTGTGGAGCAAAATGTACACCAAAACATATCCGATAGATAATATCTAGACAAACTTCTTTCACTTAAAACGTTGTCTGGCCAAGTACCACAATAGTGACCATGATTCCGGTCCTTTCTGATTCCTTGATTTGTTTTGACGCTTTATTGGCTTTTATTGGGTAGCTTTTGTGTGTCAATGAATTTGTCCAATTGATTATTAAAAAGTTGTTCTAATATTTTGGAGAATTGAGGGTGTTTATTCCCAGGTGTGTATGAAGTTCCTGGAATGCAGGCACAACACAGACCAAATAGGTTTGCAGGGCACACCAACACTTCTGTGGTTGAAAATGATTGCGACAGTCAAGGTGCAAAACAAAATGTACTAATCAACACAATTAAATAGTTACCAAGCAAGGTGACGCCTCTCTTTATGAGCAGGAAGAAAATTATTTATGAGCAGGAAGAACATTAAACAGTAGAAACTATTTAAATCCTGACGTATTATCGCAGCCGTCTGGTGACAACAAAGAATGTAAATTGTATTTATAAAGAGCTTTTCACAGATAAAATCACAAAGCTGTGTACAAAACACAGGTGAAGTGTGGCGTGGTTAAGATATATATATATAAGAAATACTTGACTTTCAGTGAATTCTAGCTATATATATATATATAAATAAATAAAAGAAATACTTGAATTCCAGTGTTCATTTATTTACACATATACACACACACATAACACTCATCTACTCATTGTTGAGTTAAGGGTTGAATTGTCCATCCTTGTTCTATTCTCTGTCACTATTTCAGAACACACACATTATACAAATATACATTATAAAATCAATAAGAAAAAGGGGAGCTCTAATTTGGGAGTCTGAATTAGGATCAGAAGTTCCTATATAAACATTGCGCACTCACGTCGCCTTTTTGTATTGATTACTGCAGCCGTGCACTGGATTCATTCACAAATACAAACTACAACTCACAAACACTTTAGAGTTAGGCTCCACCATCAGAATGTGTGCTTAAACTTATAAAGATCACATGGATATTATTCAGTGAGTTGATTCACCAAAACTAACCTGTCATACAGGAGGAAAAAGCACACAGGACGTTTCAATTGTTCACAGACTGGTCGCGCTCATCAGAATGACAAGACACTTCCGGTCTGCAGGTGATAGCATTCAATTGGGAAGAAACGCCCTACTGCCCCCTACTGACCAATGTGAATACTGATAAATGTGTAATGACAGCTCCAAAAACAAATTCAAACCACAAAATAAAATAAATAGATCAACACAAAAATGTGACACATTATGGGTGGGTCACATATGCATGTACAGTAGATGGCAGTATTGTCCTGTTTAAAAGTGTCACAACATTGCTGTTTACGGCAGACGAACTGCTTTACGGTAGACGAAAACTTGACTGCTGTTGTTGTGTGTTGTTACCGCGCTGGGAGGACGTTAATGAAACTGCCTAACAATAAACCCACATAAGAAACCAAGAACTCGCCCTCGATCATTAGCTGTTTATATTGTGGGAAAGCGGACGTGTGAACAGGTTGTCAACACGTCACTCAGGTCCGCATGGAGCTGGAGGGGGCGTGGCCTCCAGCTCCGCCTGAATTTCAGGAGAGTTTCGGGAGAAAATTTGTCCCGGGAGGTTTTCGGGAGAGGCGCTGAATTTCGGGAGTCTCCCGGAAAATCCGGGAGGGTTGGCAAGTATGATTGTACGGAATATATACTGTACTGTGCAATCTACTAATAAAAGTTTCAATCAAACAATCAATTCCATATCAGTGGGTGGCAGCAGGTAGCTAATTGCTTTGTAGATGTCGGAAACGGCGGGAGGCAGTGTGCAGGTAAAAAGGTGTCAAATGCTTAAACCAAACATAAACAAAGGGTGAGTGCCCCTAAGAAAAGGCATTGAAACTTAGGGAAGGCTACGCAGAACGAAACTAAAACTGAACTGGCTACAAAGTAAACAAAAACAGAATGCTGGACGACAGCAAAGACTTACTGTGGAGCAAAGACAAAGTACATCCGAACATGACATGACGATCAACAATGTCCCCACAAAGAAGGATAAAAACAAGTGAAATATTCTTGATTGCTAAAACAAAGTAGATGCGGGAAATATCGCTCAAAGGAAGACATGAAACTGCTACAGGAAAATACCAAAAAAAGAGAAAAAGCCACCAAAATAGGAGAGCAAGACAAGAAGTAAAACACTACACACAGGAAAACAGCAAAACAGTCCAAATAAGTCAGGGTGTGATGTGACAGGTGGTGACAGTACACCTTCTTTGAGACAAGAGCTATAGTGATGCATGCTTGGTTATGCTTTAAAGTCGTATCCAACAACGACTTTTTACTGTCAACTGACTTACGTTTTTTAATGATTTCTACTGGTGGTGTACCTCCACATTTTTTCAATGCAAAAAATGTGCCTTGGCTCAAAAAAAGGTTGAAAAACACTGCTTTAGGAGACCCTGGCCTGAAGACTGGAGGCTGCGACCTGAAGAGTAGGGGCCTAACAAGTCAGTGATGTACTGAAGGGCCCCACCATGCAACTGAAGAGTAGGGGCACAACAAGTCAGTGATGTACTGAGGGGCCCCACCATGCAACGCACGGAAATCTTAAACACTTTGCGGAATTTGACTGGGAGCCAATGAAGACTAGGTAGAATGTAGGCTGGTCTGGGTGCAGCAGTCTGGTCTAAAGTCTGGCAGGCGCATTTTGTAGCGCCTGAAGTCTCTGAAGCGTTGACTTGTTGAAGAGAGTGAAGAGAGAATTGCAACAGTCAATACGAGGACAAAATGATCATTTGGAGATCCCATTTTCTCACTTTAGAGAAAGTTCTCAGGCGATAGAAACAGTTTTTGGTCAGTTGAGGACAGTGACCATACTGCTGCTTGGGGGTGTGCAACTGTCATACGCACATTTCTACATGCTGTAGATATTTTGGCAACACACAGGTGATGCTGGGAAATTGTTCAAAGGAAGAATGTCAGTCAATTCCTTTTCAGAATGACTGATGCGCACATCGGAGACATATGAACAATATGAACACACTCCCGTGCACGAATGGATATAAAAGCTTAGGCAAAGTGGTGTAAAAAAAAACATGAAGTTACGGCACGTTAGCCAGGTATATTACATTGAATCAGAATCAGAAACTGTTCTGATTCTGAAACCCGTACAATGCAGCGGAACAGGACAACATTTAAATGCTATTTGTAGCAACAACCGGTTTTCCTGATGTCACCACAGCTATGGACTGCACACACCTTGCTACAATAGCGCCATCACATGGCAAATATGTGCATGTCAAGAAGAAACCTGTTCATTGTGGTCAATGTACAGAACATTGTGGTCAATGAACAGAACATTGTGGTCAATGTACAGAACATTGTGGTCAATGAACAGAACATTGTGGTCAAAGAACAGAACATTGTGGTCAATGTACAGAACATTGTGGTCAATGAACAGAACATTGTGGTCAATGAACAGAACATTGTGGTCAATGAACAGAACATTGTGGTCAAAGAACAGAACATTATGGTCAATGAACAGAACATTGTGGTCAATGTACAGAACATTGTGGTCAAAGAACAGAACATTATGGTCAATGAACAGAACATTGTGGTCAATGTACAGAACATTGTGGTCAAAGAACAGAACATTGTGGTCAATGGAGAGAACATTGTGGTCAATGAACAGAACATTGTGGTCAAAGAACAGAACATTGTGGTCAATGAACAGAACATTGTGGTCAATGTACAGAACATTGTGGCCAATGTACAGAACATTGTGGTCAATGAACAGAACATTGTGGCCAATGTACAGAACATTGTGGTCAATGAACAGAACATTGTGGCCAATGTACAGAACATTGTGGTCAATGAACAGAACATTGTGGTCAATGAACAGAACATTGTGGTTAATGTACAGAACATTGTGGTCAATGAACAGAACATTGTGGTCAATGGAGAGAACATTGTGGTCAATGGAGAGAACATTGTGGTTAATGTACAGAACATTGTGGTCAATGAACAGAACATTGTGGTCAATGGAGAGAACATTGTGGTCAATGTACAGAACATTGTGGTCAATGTACAGAACATTGTGGTCAATGTACAGAACATTGTGGTCAAAGAACAGAACATTGTGGTCAATGAACAGAACATTGTGGTCAATGAACAGAACATTGTGGTCAATGGGGACGGCGTGGCGAAGTTGGTAGAGTGGCCGTGCCAGCAATCAGAGTGTTGCTGGTTACTGGGGTTCAATCCCCACCTTCTACCATCCTAGCCATGTCCGTTGTGTCCTTGGGCAAGACACTTCACCCCTTGCTCCTGATGGCTGCTGGTTAGCGCCTTGCATGGCAGCTCCCGCCATCAGTGTGTGAATGTGTGTGTGAATGGGTGAATGTGGAAATACTGTCAAAGCGCTTTGAGTACCTTGAAGGTAGAAAAGCGCTATACAAGTATAACCCATTCATCATTTAATGAACAGAACATTGTGGTCAATGAACAGAACATTGTGGTCAATGGAGAGAACATTGTGGTTAATGTACAGAACATTGTGGTCAATGAACAGAACATTGTGGTCAATGGAGAGAACATTGTGGTTAATGTACAGAACATTGTGGTCAATGGAGAGAACATTGTGGTTAATGTACAGAACATTGTGGTCAATGAACAGAACATTGTGGTCAATGAACATAACATTGTGGTCAATGAACAGAACATTGTGGTTAATGTACAGAACATTGTGGTCAATGAACAGAACATTGTGGTCAATGTACAGAACATTGTGGTCAATGGAGAGAACATTGTGGTCAATGTACAGAACATTGTGGCCAATGAACAGAACATTGTGGTCAATGGAGAGAACATTGTGGTCAATGTACAGAACATTGTGGCCAATGAACAGAACATTGTGGTCAATGGAGAGAACATTGTGGTCAATGTACAGAACATTGTGGTCAATGAACAGAACATTGTGGTCAATGTACAGAACATTGTGGTCAATGAACAGAACATTGTGGTCAATGTACAGAACATTGTGGTCAATGTACAGAACATATGTGATGCAACGTTGTGTCCATGAGGCCTGCTTCATCACATGGTGACATGTAAGTGAGTAATGCTGGAGACACATCATGCATGTCAGCACACTTTGAGGGGAAAAAAGAGGACAATTGAGGAAAAAAGAGGAACATTTCTACACAATATCTTTTTGACACTTACAAGTGATGTGCCACAGATTTTTTAGTTTTTCTAGGAGATGGTTTACTAACATTATCATTGAAAATGTCTTGTCAAGTTCTGGAACATGCATGCAAAGAACGTTTCCCATTTGGCACTTGTGGTTAGAGCAGACCTGGGCAAATGAAGGCCCGGGGGCCACATGCGGCCCGTTGAGCTTTTCAATCTGGCCCGCCGGACATTCCCAAATCATTTTTTTTTAGATCTTTAAGATGTAAAGTGTAGCTGCCATTATGATGTGCACTCATCTTTTCTAATGACCGTAAGTTTTCAACTATACTAAGTCTTTACATGCTGGAACCTGCGCTTATGGATGATATACCAGTTATTATGGTCATCTAATTAGTTATTATGGTCATCTAATTAGTTACTATGGTCATCTAATTAGTTACTATGGTCATCTAATTAGTTACTATGGTCATCTCCGTCACAGCAGCTCAGACGAGGCACCAAGCAGTGTGGGTGGGAAGCGTTTCCACAGACGCAGAGGGAGATTTTCACAACAAAGTTCTAAAGCTTAGTGATATATAGAATAAAATAGAATATAAAGTACTTTATTGATCCCTTGGGGAAATTCAGCAAATATCAGATGTATCAGATTGTAGGTGGGTTTCTTTTGTACCCTTCGCGTTCATATTTCACTGTTTGTTGCATTTTTGTTGCGTTTTACTTGATTGTGAAATATGTTTAATCGAAAGGGGGTGTGACGTTCATATTTTGTCAATATTCAGTGTTTTATCGTTCATAGAAAAATTTAAAATTCCATTACGTTTTTTAAGGCGGTCTGTCATAACGTTTTTAGCATTCAATCAGACGTTATTGTGAGGTTTTGTATTAGTGTTCCTAAAAATAGATATACCGGCCCCCAGACACATTTTTCTCTCTAAATGTGGCCCCCGATTCAAAATAATTCTAGTTAGAGTGTCCACCCTGCTCTGAGACGGGTAGGTCGTGAGTTCAAACCCCGGCCGAGTCATACCAACGACTATAAAAATGGGAGCCATTACCTTCCTGCTTGGCACTCAGCATCAAGGCTTGGAATTGGGGGTTAAATCACCAAAAGTGATGCTGCTGCTCACTGCTCCCCTCACCTCCCAGGGGGTGAACAAGGGTGATGGGTCAAATGCAGAGAATAATTTCGCCACACCTAGTGTGTGTGTGACTATCATTGGCACAAGACATTGACACAAGGTAGACAACTTGTTGATTTAGGTCCTGACGCTGAGCAACTCAAACATATCGTTGAAACAAGATGGTTTTTGACAACGTTTGATCAATGTCGGGTTCTGACCTTGATTTGACTTTGGAATTTGGGTGATTTTCCAACCAATATTCTACCACACAAATACAATGTTGAAACAACATGCTTTTTGTCGACGTTTAATCAACGTGGAATCAGAAGCAGTGCATGGTTCTTTGATTGATTGATTGATTGAAACTTGTATTAGTAGATTGCTCAGTACAGTACATATTCCCTACAATTGACCACTAAATGGTAACACCCCAATAAGTTTTTACACTTGTTTAAGTCGGGGTCCACGTTAATCAATTCATGGTAGTGAATTAGTGATGGTGAATGTGATTCTTTTTACCTGTGAGTTACTCACCAAAGTGAATCGATTCCAGAGGTGGGTAGAGTAGCCAGAAATTGTACTCAAGTAAGAGTACTGTTACTTTAGAGATTTATTACTCAAGTAAAAGTAAGGAGTAGTCACCCAAATATTTACTTGAGTAAAAGTAAAAAGTATGTTGTGAAAAAACTACTCAAGTACTGAGTAACTGATGAGTAACATACACACACATATCATATATATATATATATATATATATATATATATATATATATATATATATATATATATATATATATATATATATATATATATATATATATACATTGATATATACAGTATATAATTTATATGTATTTATTTAGCTGTTTTTGTTTACATGTTAAAGATGTTTTAATGAATATACATGCATGTTTAACATATAGATTCCTTTCTTTCATGAAGACAAGAATATAAGTTGGTGTATTACCTGATTCTGATGACTTGCATTGATTGTAATCAGACAGTAGTGATGATAACGTCCACGTTTTCAAATGGAGGAGAAGAAAAGTTCCTCCTTTCTGTCTAATACCACATGAAAGTGGTGGGTTTTTGGCATCTTATTTGTCCAGCTTCCATATTCGTTTTTATACACTTTACAAGAAATACATTGGCGTCAAACTCCTTAGCTTGCTAGCTTGTTTGCGCTGGCTTTCGGAGACTCTTGTTTTGAAAGCGCAGGCGCGATGGAGCGGCACTTTTATTGTGAAGACAGGAACTGTGCAGTCAGTCTTTAGGCTTGTGACGGGATGTACGGTTGAAATAAAAAGTATCTTTTTTCCTTCACACTTTTGATTGATTGATTGGAACTTGTATTAGTAGATTACACAGTACAGTATATATTCCGTACAATTGACCACTAAATGGTAACACCCGAATACGTTTTTCAACTTGTTTAAGTCAGGTCATGTGACCACCTGGCTCTGTTTGATTGGTCCAACGTCACCAGTGACTGCATCTGATAGGTGGAACGAAGTGAAACGTCACCAGTAAGGCAGGCACTTTGAAGGTCTGTCTGACAGACCAAAACAAACAAAGCGTGCATTAACAGATCGATAAAAATTAGTAGCGAGTAGCGAGCTGAATGTAGATAAAAGTAGCAGAGTAAAAGTAGCGTTCCTTCTCTATAAATATACTTAAGTAAAAGTAAAAGTATGTTGCATTAAAACTACTCTTAGAAGTACAATTTATCCCAAAAGTTACTCAAGTAGATGTAACGGAGTAAATGTAGCGCGTTACTACCCACCTCTGATCGATTCACTCACCACAACATGCACGCCAAATAGCTTGCGCACCATTCACGTGATTCACTCAGCACAGAGCGCATGTGCAGAAGGTTGCACGTGATTGGCGACTGCACAAGTCTCGCCGTCAACCGTCACAAGGCGTGAGCAAGGCCGTAACCCTAAGATTGGACAAATACCGAAGTCAAAGGCTGAAATCACGGGTAGTCAGTCTAACTGCTCTGGACTTGTGATGAGTTTGCAGGCAGCTATCACGCAATGGACTTCTTTACAGGAGGTTTTATTCTGAAAATGAAGTAAAAATCACATAAACTCCTTCTCAGTGACTCCTTGTACCGCTCTGCTTCCTCAGCATGGCCAGCAGCCAAGTCAAAGTTGAACGTTTTGCAGAAATACACACTATCAGTATACAGCATTGACTCAATACAAGATGCAAAAAGTCAACACTGCCGACTAGCGGCCAAAATAAAGAACTGCACGGGGAAAGAGTTCAATAAAAGCACATTTACAGTATCACACATATTTGAAAATGGAGTAAAAATCACATCAACTCCTTCTCTGTGACTCCTTATAGCGCTCTGCTTGCTACACATAGAAAACAGACTTTTTACCAACAGGAAGTAGTGGTCACGTGACATGAAAGACAGAAAACAGACTTTTTACCAACAGGAAGTAGTGGTCACGTGACATGAAAGACAGAAAACAGACTTTTTACCAACAGGAAGTAGTGGTCACGTGACATGAAAGATAGAAAACATATATCAGTAGGTGGCAGCAGGTAGCTATTTGCTTTGTAGATGTGGGAAACAGCGGGAGGCAGCGTGCAGGTAAAAAGGTGTCTAATGCTTAAACCAAAAATAAACAAAAGGTGAGTGCCCCTAAGAAAAGACATTGAAGCTTAGGGAAGGCTATGCAGAACGAAACTAAAACTGAACTGGCTACAAAGTAAACAAAAACAGAATGCTGGACGACAGCAAAGACTTACTGTGGAGCAAAGACAAAGTGCATCCGAACATGACATGACGATCAACAATGTCCCCACAAAGAAGGATAAAAACAAGTGAAATATTCTTGATTGCTAAAACAAAGTGGATGCGGGAAATATCGCTCAAAGGAAGACATGAAACTGCTACAGGAAAATACCAAAAAAAGAGAAAAAGCCACCAAAATAGGAGAGCAAGACAAGAAGTAAAACACTACACACAGGAAAACAGCAAAAAAGTCCAAATAAGTCAGGGTGTGATGTGACAGGTGGTGACAGTACACCTTCTTTGAGACAAGAGCTATAGTCATGCATGCTTGGTTATGCTCCTGATGGGTGCTGGTAGCGCCTTGCATGGCAGCTCCCTCCATCAGTGTGTGAATGTGTGTGTGAATGGGTAAATGTGGAAGTAGTGTCAAAGCGCTTTGAGTACCTTGAAGGTAGAAAAGCGCTATACAAGTACAAGTACAACCCATGCTTTAAAGTCATATCCAACAACGACTTTTTACTGTCAACTGACTTTTGTTTTTTAATGATTTCTGCTGGTGGTGTGCCTCCACATTTTTTCAACGCAAAAAATGTGCCTTGGCTCAAAAAAAGGTTGAAAAACACTGCTTTAGGAGACACTGGCCTGAAGACTGGAGGCTGCAACCTGAAGAGTAGGGGCCTAACAAGTCAGTGATGTACTGAGGGGCCCCACCATGCAACTGAAGAGTAGGGGCACAACAAGTACGGAAATCTTAAACACTTTGCGGAATTTGACTGGGAGCCAATGAGGACTAGGTAGATTGTAGGCTGGTCTGGGTGCAGCGGTCTGGTCTAAAGTCTGGTCTAAAGTCTGGTCTAAAGTCTGGCAGGCGCATTTTGTAGCGTCTGAAGTCTCTTAAGCGTTGACTTGTTGAAGAGAGTGAAGAGAGAATTGCAACAGTCAATACGAGGACAAAATGACCATTTGGAGAGCCCATTTCTCACTTTAGAGAAAGTTCTCAGGCAATAGAAACAGTTTTTGGTCAGTTGAGAACAGTGACCATACTGCTGCTTGGGGGTGTGCAACTGTCATACGCACATTTCTACATGCTGTGGATATTTTGGCAACACACAGGTGATGCTGGGTAATTGTTCAAAGGAAGAATGTCAGTCAATTCCTTTTCAGAATGGATATAAAAGCTTAGGCAAAGTGGTGTCAAAAAAACATGAAGTTACGGTACGTTAGCCAGGTATATTACATTGAATCGGAATCAGAAACTGTTCTGATTCTGAAACCCGTACAATGCAGTGGAACAGGACAACATTTAAAAGCTATTTGTAGCAACAGCCGGTTTTCCTGATGTCACCACAGCTATGGACTGCACACACCTTGCTACAATAGCGCCATCACATGGCAAATATGTGCATGTCAAGAAGAAACCTGTTGATTGTGGTCAATGTACAGAACATTGTGGCCAATGTACAGAACATTGTGGTCAATGTACAGAACATTGTGGTCAATGAACAGAACATTGTGGTCAATGAACAGAACATTGTGGTCAATGCACAGAACATTGTGGTCAATGGAGAGAACATTGTGGTATTTTTTCAATGCAAAAGATGTGCCTTGGCTCAAAAAAGGTTGAAAAACCCTGTCCTACACAAATGACATTTACAGTCATTATACTCGCCACTAGTCGGCGCCATGCAGCCACTGAACTTGTTATTCTGCCTTGAAGTAAACAAGCACGGACCACACTCGCTGTGAGTAAAAGTTCATGTTTTAGCAGTAAGTTGGCTTATATTTTTGTCTTCTTCAAATCAGTTGTCAGTCATTCTGTCTGTAAACAAGTTAGGTTTTCTTAGCGTGTGTGTCCCTGAGCAAACACAAGCGTTAGATGTTATTATTCACATCATTAAGTTGTAAGCAGGCTGCAAAGGTCCATCCATCCATCCATCCATCCATCTTCTTCCGCTTATCCAAGGTCGGGTCGCGGGGGCAGCAGCTTAAGCAGGGAAGCCCAGACTTCCCTCTCCCCAGCCACTTTGTCCAGCTCCTCCCGGGGGATCCCGAGGCGTTCCCAGGCCAGCCGGGAGACATAGTCTTCCCAACGTGTCCTGGGTCTTCCCCGTGGCCTCCTACCGGTCGGACGTGCCCGAAACACCTCCCGAGGAAGGCGTTCGGGTGGCACCCTGACCTGATGCCCGAACCACCTCATCTGGCTCCTCTCGATGTAGAGGAGCAGCGGCTTTACGTTGAGCTCCCCCCGAATGACAGAGCTTCTCACCCTATCTCTAAGGGAGAGCCCCGCCACCCGGCGGAGGAAACTCATTTCGGCCGTTTGTACCCGTGATCTTGTCCTTTCGGTCATAACCCAAAGCTCATGACCATAGGTGAGGATGGGAACGTAGATCGACCAGTAAATCGAGAGCTTTGCCTTCTGGCTCAGCTCCTTCTTCACCACAATGGATCGATACAGCGTCCGCATTACTGAAGACGCCGCACCAATCCGCCTGTCGATCTCACGATCCACTCTTCCCTCACTCGTGAACAAGGCTGCAAAGGTAACAATTATAACCTCATTTTAAAAGAATTGTGCGTTGGCTGTAAATTGTCTGATCAGAGTCGAGGTGCGCGTTGGAAGTCCAGCAAGCCCCGGAGTACCTTGGAGTGCGTCTGGATCGGACATTATCCTTCAAACAACACTTGGAAGAAGTCAAGGCCAAGGTGACACCCAGAGCCGCGCTGATCCGCCGCCTCGCTGGAACAACCTGGAGAGCCTCCGCTAAGACGCTGCGGATATCCACCCGAGTCCTGGTCTTCTCTGCAGCGGAATACTGCAGCCCAGTCTGGAGCAGAAGCCCTCATGTGAGAAAGCTTGACGTGGCTATTAATACCTCCCTCCGGATAATAACTGGATGCTTGAAACCTACCCTATTGTCCCTCCTGCCAGTCCTCGCGGGAATAGCACCAGCCGGCCTCTGACGGGAGTCTGAGGGTGGCAGCAAAAATATGACTGGCACATCTTGCACAACACCACAGTAACACCAGCACCTCCAAGCAGATTCAAGTCCCGCCACCCCTACAACAAGGCAGCACAAGAGATGCTCAACTCCACCTCTGAGGACATCTCCAGAGGTGCATGGTTGGAAGCAGGAGTGGGAGTCGGCCGGGCCCTCCCGAGTCCACGCTACATTTGGGACCCAGGAGATGGCGCCTTAGGAGGAGACTACCTACCACGCTGGCAATGGACAACGCTGAACTGTCTACGGACTGGGGTGGGTCGCTTTGGGTCATCATTGACAGTGCGGCATGCGAGTGTGGTGACCCTGAGCAGACCGCCGACCATATAATGTAATAAGTGTATCAATAAATAGAACTGAGTGATCCTTAAAAATATGAACAATCGTAAATACTGTACATGTTTTGTGACCAATCATTTCCAGGCCTTGTCATGGGGAAAAAGGAGGTTTGCAACCAAGAACTCCAAAAAGCACACATCTGATTGAGGAGTCAGAGTGTTACAACCTGGCTTTTACACATTGTGTGGCGTTGGGGTTGTCTGACTTTTTGTGTGGCCCTAAACGCAGCACTGGCTAAGTGCCATGAGTGCGTGTGTTGGTGCAGGTGAGACTGAGCGAGCGGCTTCTGTTGAAACGACGGATGATAACGTTGGTTTAAGCCTGGTTTGTATGGCAGAAAATTACCAGTTTTTATAGATAAAAGTTTTTTTTTACTCATGTTTTTGGTGTGGTTACAAACAGTTTTGCTGAATAAAGTGATTGATGGAATTCCTGTCCGTAAAGTGTCTCCACAGATGATAATTGAACTGTGTTGACAAACATTGTTTTATTCATCGGGGCCACTCTTGTTGTCACCTGTCACTTTTGAGATTGTTTATAGGGTTAGGTGAAATAAGTGCTCAACTTCAGCCTGAACCCTTTTGGTCTGTAAAATTGTCAATTTATGAATGTAAAACCGTTTGTTTATTTTGTGGACCACTTCTGTTTCTGTAATATTACAATATTTTCTCGTAAAATAACTTTTTTTTATGTCAAATTATTACTTGTTAATGCTTCTTAATGGACAACATGTAAAATTCTGACTTTTATCACAATATTGCCAATAGTTTTGTTGTTCTTGTAAAATAGTGAAATTTTCTTGGCAAAATTATGCCTTTTGTCATCGTTTTGCCAAGTAAAATTCCAACTATCATTATAATATTGCCAAAATTTTAAAGTTTTCTTATAGAATTGTGACTTTTGTAGAGTAATATTACGACTCTTCATAAAATTGCCAAAATTTTAAGCTTTTCTTGTAAAATTGCGACTGTTAATGAGTAAAATTGCAATTTTTGTCATAATATTGCACAAATGTTTGGTTTTTCTTGTAAACTTTTGGCTTATGTTGAGTAAAATTACGACTTTTATTAGATGAAGGCTGCAGCAGAAAAGTGTCCCCAGTCGTCTTGGACTCCATGCCACTGGACCCTGACCCGATTCTGTCAAGGATCGTGTGGTGACTGTCTGTGCACCAGTCTCCCCACGTTAAACAAAGTCACGCACAGGCAATCCTCCATAAAGGGATACACCCCTACCAGGATGACCGTCATACTCGCTTCGAGTGACCGCCGATGATGATGACTCACAGAGTTGCATTGCAAAATCACACAGAATAAATTGTAATGTGTTTATTTTGTTTAGAGTTCAGATGGGATTTTTGATTTCATTTGCTGTGCGCAGAGGATGCGTGAGCAATGAGCAATTGCGCAGGCGTGCACCTTAGAGGTAATGTTGGGTGCTGGTTAGCGCCTTGCATGGCAGCTCCCGCCATCAGTGTGTGAATGTGTGTGTGAATGGGTAAATGTGGGAATAGTGTCAAAGCGCTTTGAGTACCTTGAAGGTAGAAAAGCTTTACAAGTATAATCCATTTACCATTTTTTTACATTCTTACAAACATAAATAAAGAAATACAACTGAGGAAGAAAAATAATTCAATCAACCATCAACAAAACTTAGTTTCTGATTCTTTATGCTGTTAACTATCTGTATAGCTGCACACACTGGAAAGGAGTAGCGAAGGCAGGATAATACATTTATTGACAGTGTTGAAAGCTGAAAACTTTGTAAAAAGGTAATTGCAGACTCTAAGGAATATAACCTGTGGACATAGGCCGTATAGGCAAATGCTAAGGGCGCCGTCCATCAGGGGGCGCCATGCCAGTGCCACAAATGTTGGAGGGAAAAAAAAAAAAAAAGTTGTTACTATTATTTCTAAATACAAAAAATAATCTCACGTTAATTAAAATGCAAAGTAAAGCCTATTTAATAGAAATATTATTTGTTACAACATTACGCCCCCCCTCCTCCCCCAGCACGGTGCGCCCCCTCCCTTCCCGTATCATGACTCTTTTTGGACGTCACCACATCAAAAAAATCAACACAAGATGTCAAAACGGCCAAAACTGTCAGGTGCCCAGGGAAGAAAAAAGAGAAAAGAAGAGGAGGTGAAACGAGAAAAGACAGAGGTAGCAGGTAGGTAACGTTAGCCTACATGAAATGATTTGTCTGTTACAGAATGTGATAGTAACCTGGCTTTTTAGCATTAAGCTAATGTTACATGAGTCGGCAATTGCTAATCAATAAATAGCTAGTTCTGTTTTAACGTCGGGTTAATATTGTGGAGGGGGCTAAATTGTTATGGAAAATAATAATGTAACGTTAGGTAATTACAGTACTCCCACCTTACATTCCTCAGGGACAGTTGTATTAGATCTTTTAAGCAGGTATTTTTTGTTTACATTGTTATTGCCTTCTGGTTAGCTAATGTTTGCCCTGCAGGTAATAGTCACTTTTCCACCCCTTTATATATTAGGTATAGTTGTAAGTAAAAAAAAAAAGGTCAAAGACAAAGCTATTCGGGTTCTTGTGAGTATATACACTTCACTGCCGATGTGGGGGGGGGGGGGCGCCGCCACCTAAAATCTTGCCTAGGGCGCCAGATTGATTAGGGCCGGGCCTGCCTGTGGAGGCACTTTCTAAAGAAACCGTCACATTTTGATGTCCGGCCCCTGAGCACTTGGACTGTTGAACCTGTGGCCCTCGTCATTATGTAGTTGAATAGCCCTGTTCTATACCAATAATTACTAAACTAGAAAAGCACTGGAAAAGCGTAAACCTGCGCCAAGGCATCCCTGATGTGCAGTACATGCAATTGGCCAACAGAGGTCAGCAAAAGGCCATCGATCAGATCTATTTCCTCTGCACAATAAACATTCAAACCTTATTTATTGTGTTTGTTTTTTTTAGCATTATTTTACATTCCAGGAAACAAACCCAAACAACAACGGCATAAACCTTGATTTACCTAAAATGCATGAATGGTTGCTTGTCTATGCTGTACGGTGACATAATTACTTCCAACAATAGGTGCTTTTGTGACAGGATGTAAATGTAGCTACTAGTAGAATACAGAGATTGTAAGTAGCAGTCACTGTTTTACTGTATTGACTTGTATTACTATGTCATTTTATATTGGCAACTTAAAAATGTTTATTGTTTATGGCAACAGTAAAATATTTAGCTAATGTGATTGTAATGGCAGCATTAATAAGAGCCATTGCATTATTGGAGGGCTCCAGCAGGGGGCGCATTGTGCTGGGAGCTATACTAGAGGACACCTGACTTCCTCCTGACTTCCGGTTCAGATTGCTGGACTCTCGTTGAAGCACCCCTTCGTGGTTGACCTGCACACACCTTGCCTAATTGGTAATGACCTCCTTTACAGACTGTACCCTGACATTCAATATCGCACAGAAGGAACCTTCCTGGTGTTACCTGACGGCTCAACCACCAAGCTGCGACACCACTACCAAAGCTCCTCCATGAGCTCCTACCACAGCCTGAAACACCAGAAATGGCTGACATCTCCAACTGCTCTATCAGTGAAAACCCTGGCTGACTGAGATGCTTCCGTGTGTACCGCCACCCGACTCGCCTCATGTTCATGCCAGGAGGCCTTTGACTCCTTTATATTTATATACAGGTAAAAGCCAGTAAATTAGAATATTTTGAAAAACTTGATTTATTTCAGAAATTGCATTCAAAAGGTGTAACTTGTACATTATATTTATTCATTGCACACAGACTGATGCATTCAAATGTTTATTTCATTTAATTTTGATGATTTGAAGTGGCAACAAATGAAAATCCAAAATTCCGTGTGTCACAAAATTAGAATATTACTTAAGGCTAATACAAAAAAGGGATTTTTAGAAATGTTGGCCAACTGAAAAGTATGAAAATGAAAAATATGAGCATGTACAATACTCAATACTTGGTTGGAGCTCCTTTTGCCTCAATTACTGCGTTAATGCGGCGTGGCATGGAGTCGATGAGTTTCTGGCACTGCTCAGGTGTTATGAGAGCCCAGGTTGCTCTGATAGTGGCCTTCAACTCTTCTGCGTTTTTGGGTCTGGCATTCTGCATCTTCCTTTTCACAATACCCCACAGATTTTCTATGGGGCTAAGGTCAGGGGAGTTGGCGGGCCAATTTAGAACAGAAATACCATGGTACGTAAACCAGGCACGGGTAGATTTTGCGCTGTGTGCAGGCGCCAAGTCCTGTTGGAACTTGAAATCTCCATCTCCATAGAGCAGGTCAGCAGCAGGAAGCATGAAGTGCTCTAAAACTTGCTGGTAGACGGCTGCGTTGACCCTGGATCTCAGGAAACAGAGTGGACCGACACCAGCAGATGACATGGCACCCAAAACCATCACCCAACCATGCAAATTTTGCATTTCCTTTGGAAATCGAGGTCCCAGAGTCTGGAGGAAGACAGGAGAGGCACAGGATCCACGTTGCCTGAAGTCTAGTGTAAAGTTTCCACCATCAGTGATGGTTTGGGGTGCCATGTCATCTGCTGGTGTCGGTCCACTCTGTTTCCTGACCAACCTGACTCGTGATAGTTGAGGGGCTTGCTGAACAACTTGCCCCAACTTCCCTCAACACCGTCCAGAACCGCATAGCCCTTGACCGTATCCTAGCCAAGGAAGAAGGTGTGTGTGCAATGTTTGGTGACCAATGCTGTACCTTCATTCCTAACAACACCGCCCCCGATGGCTCGGTCCAGAGGGCCCTGGAGGGCCTCCATGCCCTGTCTAAGGAACTTACTGAAGTTTCCGGTGTCTCTGACCCCTTCAAAGATTGGCTCCAAAGCACCTTTGGAAGGTGGTCTGACCTATTTAAGTCTGCCCTGATCTCCGTTGGAGTTTTCCTGGCCATCATAGCTTCATGCGGTTGCTTTATCGCCCCTTGTGCTAGGTCTTTATGCAACCGCATCATTGTTCGAGCTGTAGAAGGACAACCCCACCCTATTTCTGGGTTTGGGTCAAGCAAAGTGGTGACTTTCGAGAAATGCTAGTTTCCTTCCCTGAGGTGACGACATTGACATAGATTCCATCCGTTCATCTCCCATGTAACTATGCTTTTAATTTTTTACTAGCTTGCTCAAAGAGGGGCGTATTTTAGAAGTGTTGTACTAGTGATAAAGATCTTTTTAGAAGATCTGAAGGGGGAATTGTCGGAGGCAGATACCTCCGCCAATTTAAGTGTTACTTCTTTTATTTCATAGTCATATTTGAAAACAGCTCTTGTTTTTCCATTTGTTCTCTTTCTGTTTGTCTGCAAGTAAACTGTGTGTGTTAACCTTGAAGCTTTGGAATGTTAGAAAGAGCGATAATGGGCATTTGTTTTGGCTAGAGAGACATGACTGCCAGGGACTTAAGAGGGGAGAGGGTTTGGTCGTGGGGGGAGACCATCTTAGCGGCGCAATTGAATGTTCTATGCTGGACTGGTCTCAATGTATATCTGCAAAGCTTTGCAAATATATTCCAAAATACCTATTCTGTCTCTGGTGGTTTTTCAACTCAGCTTTAAGTGTCGTAAAGAGCTTGGGAGCGACTTGTGACTTGAATTCCCTGGGAGGAACAACTGGTCCGAAACGCAACAATAGCTAGAATTCACTAAAAGTCAAATATTTCTTATATATGTGTGTGTATATATATATATATATATATATATATATATATATATATATATATATATATATATATATATATATATATATATATATAAGAAAAATATATATATATATATGATATAAAATAAATACTTGAATTCCAGTGAATTCTAGCTATAAATATACGCCTCCCCCTTTAACCCCGCCCCCGGCCCCGCCCACCCCGACCCTGCTCACCTCAACCCCCCCTCCCCAAAATCTCCCAAATTTGGAGGTCTCAAAGTTGGCAAGTATGATGTTGATATGAAGGAGGGGGAGAGAGAGAGAGAGAAAGAGAGAGAGAAAGGGGGAGAGATTAGTATTTTGATATTGTTTTTTTTGACATTCAATCAATCAATGTTTATTTATATAGCCCTAAATCACAAGTGTCTCAAAGGGCTGCACAAGCCACAACGACATCCTCGGTACAAAGCCCACATAAGGGCAAGGAAAAACTCACCCCAGTGGGACGTCGATGTGAATGACTATGAGAAACCTTGGAGAGGACTGCATATGTGGGGGGGGGGGGGGGGGGGGTTACATTGTTATTTGTCAAATCGTGGTTATGTCCCTGCTTACTTACTTATTACTAATATCATTCGAGATAAACAAAACACCTGCAATGAACAAATGTGTCCACAAGATGGTGGTGTTTGACAAACATGAACTCAAACAAGCAAAGTGTGAGGTAACAATACTCAATGGTACTTTAAAATCTACCATGCACCCAGACTGTAATACATGAACCACACAAAGGGTGATTTACTGTCATTCAGATGTCTTTTCTCAGCACATCAAATCCCAGAAGAGCCCATAGATCTGGTTTGGACAGAAAGTTTGCCAACTTCTGTCTTTCACATTGTGCACTTCCAGCAGCTGCAGCCTGGATTCTTTCCACTCTTTTACAAGTATTAGTTTGAACAAAAAATATACCCAAGATAAAATCAGAATGAAGTGTAATTTCTTGTCTTTTGAAGAATCATAGTAGTATCAACTAGATACGCTCTTGTACTTGGTATCACTACAGTGGATGTCAGGTGTAGATCCACCCATGGCATTTGTTTACATTGTGACGCTGGTGAGCTATTGTATCCTCCATAGTTACCTGCCTGTGTAATTTGTGTGTAATTGCTGAGTCATCACTCACACAAAGGGTGATTTACTGTCATTCAGATGTCTTTTCTCAGCACATCAAATCCCAGAAGAGCCCATAGATCTGGTTTGGACAGAAAGTTTGCCAACTTCTGTCTTTCACATTGTGCACTGAGTCAGAGCTCTCAACAATGGCTGAGATGTGATGTCATCACAATCAAAATGCTTCCCACAAAAACACTGGATTTTTTTAATGTAGTTACATGAAGTTTATTTTTTGATATGATACCATTCAGAATCCTTTCAACAAAACCACTAAAACTTGATCTCAAGGTTCCTTTTAAATAGGACAAGAAAAGACTTGGCAAAAGTTGGTACTGAAAATGTCCCTTTGGCAAAACCAAAGTCAAGGTGAGGTTGGTGTCAATTTGCAGAAAAAACAAACAAAAGGATTGTTCGTAGGAGTATGCAGGTGCACTTTAATCAATAGGAAACATGTTTGAAAATACCAATTATTTCATTATTCAAACATTTTTACTTTTATAATCTCTGGAATCACTACACTACGTCTGTCTTCTTGGACTTGTCCCCACCTATCTGTGTTCCTTTGTGTGTAGAGACTCCAGTCATTACAGCCCACACTCACAGGATGTCCTCCACATGTTGGTTCCTAGAGCCAACACAGAACTTGGAAAGAAAGCATTCAGTTCTGCTGCTCCCTGGCCATGCAATGACACCCAGAAAGATCTGAGGCTACCAGAATTGATCACTTTGGAGGAGTTTAAGACCATTTTAAAAGATGGAGAAACCAGTTCTCTTGGGAAGTGTACTTGCTTTTAAATATAATTTTTACTTAATCGTTTTAAATAATTGTTGACCTGTTGTGGTATGACTGCTGTTGTTCTGTTGTATTGTCTTGTTGTAATTATTATTGTAACTTTGTTTGTGTTGCCCTCTTTGTCAGGTCGCTCTTGAAAAAGAGATTTTAATCTCAATGAGTCTTTAACTGCTTAAATAAAGGAAATTGATTGATTGATTGATTGACTACACACAGTATGTTTAATTTGCGGTCTTGTGCTTGTGCTGTCACGTGTTACTGACAGATTGTACATTGACATTGTACAGTAAGTGATGCTTTTTTATGTTTGTTGGTTCTCATGAAGTCTGCAGTGAGTAATAATCAGTGATGTTGAAGAAAAAGACGACCATCGTGATGTGTTTTTTAAATTAATGCGCTGCGTATGTTTATATTAAATGTTATGATAAATGCTTCTGTTTTCATGCATCATGTATATAAAATCCTATTGGAGGTGTTTGGATGTTTTTAAGGGCTTTATAGGCAAAATAGGGCGGATTGCCATTTCAAATTAATTGTAGTTGTGAAAAATATAGACTATTTTCAATAAAATGTGTTCTGTCAAACCACTAATGGTAATAAGTGGTGTTCTTATTATATGTTTTTGCTTTGAAAAATGTTACTGTGAAGAAGTATTAAAAAACAAAAAAAAGCTAAATTGCACAAAATTACAATTGTTGTTCATGGACAAAGTTGCCATTTCATATAATTAAGCAATGCACAAGTTCAGAATTGGTTGTGTGGAAAATAAGACACAAATACATATTTTCATGCAGATAGCTTCCTTTATTTAGTAGAAAGATGGTGTTTCAGTTTCAAATGTGTTCCACTAACATTCAACAAGTGAACAGCGTAGGAGAAAAACATAATAGATAGTCAACCCAGATACACAAAGACACCACAAAGTATAATATCTTCTCAGTACACTCGTTGTGATGAGTGAAAGACATTGTTGTAGAAGATATGATGATATGGTTTGATTAGTTATGGTGGTCACAGCACGCGTCTCTGATGCAAACGTATGGCTCTAGGCTGTCACAGGCCTCACCCTCCCATGATTCTAGAAAAAAAAAGTTTTCAGAGTGACATTACAGTTAATCTCAACTAAATTTGATTGACTGATTATACTTATACCGGTGGTGGCGTCAGCATCAATAACCACACAAACATCCGTAGGAAGTACTGATGGAAAGTCACTAAATCCGAAGGGTTTGCCATCAGTCCAAATAAAGGTTCCCGCCTGGAAGTCAAAGTCACATTTGAATGAGTCACTCCTGAAGAGAACAACTGCATGCAATTTTATTTACTGCTCTTTTGTCACAATATTTGACATCTTGATTGTGTTCAAAATATTATTAGCATCGTACAGTATCATTATGAAACACTCAACTCTACACCTCCTATTGTCACGTTTTTGCCCTGATTTAGTGTGGAGGATACATTTATTTGATAGGTGCCAATAAATTATTCGACTGACTACTAGACAATTTTGATATTGTTAAATGTTTCACATCAATGGCATCACTGAGTCCAATCCAGGCTGTATCTGCATCCCCATCATTAACCAGGTCTTGAACGACTGCATTTTTCACCGCACTGGTGATTGAGGCCAGATTCCCACCAAGAATGTTGCAGACACTCTAATGGTAGAAACAGAGTGAAAAAGTAGATTTGATTCATTCCATCGTATAGTTGTCATCTTTTGATAAATGAACAAACAGGTGGCTCAGCAGCCCCTGGTGTATAAATATATTATGACTACATTGTGAAATTCTTTCATACCTCTGCATCTAGAAACATCCTTTCGTCAGCTTGGAAGATGTAACAGTGATCATCCAACTGAGTCCATCCCTCGGGACAGCAAACTTCTGCAACATAATCATTATTTTCGGAATGAATAACATAAAATAAGTCATTGTTAATTGAAAAAACAGTCGTCATAGCTACCAACCTTTGCTAGGACGAGACCACTGTGTAGAAGGTAAGAACAGAGCATTTACAAATATGAAGACAGCAGACAATGAAAGAGGATAATACATGTTTATTAAAGTCAGCAGGTGAGATTTGGACTTACAGCTCCAGTCATCAGTCCACTGATCCCACAAAGGAGGAAAAACACGCGAAGAGAAAACGCCATCTGTGCAATGATAGACAAACTCTGTTATATTGAACATGCCATTAAATAGAGTTCGAAAAGTTGCATTTAAAGTTGTAGTGTGTTACCTTTAGAGTTTTCAGGGCTGTTGGATGCTGAACTAAGGGACAACTAAGAGCCATCCTTTTATTAGCTGGCTTGACGCAACCCTGGAATGATCTGTATGTTAATTATGGACTGGTGTCAGCAACAAGACACTACTGAATAAAAAATAGTCACAAGTTGATGTAAATAATTGGTTTAATTAGTCTATTAACTTGAGCTCAGTTTCACACCCAAACAAGAAACAAAGACACCATTGTTATCCTTGTCAAACCTTTTTTTTTGTATGTACAGGATGCTTCACCTTACGTGGAGCATACAATGTGGGACTATCTTGGTTGGAACTTTGCTTCAACATTGCATGGAAGTCAGTCACTGTTGTTCTCAGGATTGGCAGACCGGGGTGATGGTCTCCCTATTCATGAAGGTTGAAGGGTTTCTGTGGGAAAGTTAATTCCATACTGCTGGAGAAAACTTTAGGACCATTAGTCAAACCTCAGCTATAGGAGGTGCATTGAGGTCTGTGTCTTGGTAATGGAACACTGAACCAGCACTTCAACTAGGTCCCTCACTGTGTCCTGTGGGGAGTGCTCTGCTTGTATGGGGTATGTGGCTCGAGCATTCATACCCCATTCGCAGGAACCGAAGCAGAAGCCTGGTTCGCATTGTTAACATTAAATCGAGTCTGCTCGTCGTAAAAGTTGGCCTCCATCCAGACTGCCCTTTGTCACCGATTCTGTTCATACTTTTTATGGACATGATTTCTAAGGTTCTCATTCATCCAGGTAGTTTTAATCTCAGGGCGTTCAATCGTTCGCAACTGGACTCCTTGATTTGTCTTGGAAGACGTTTCGCCGCTCATCCGAGTAGGCTTCATCAATTCGTGCTCATAGACTTAGATTGGTCAGATCAAGTCCAATGGTTGGTGCCAAAACCCCAAATATTTAATCTTTCTAAGCATAGCCAAAGTGTTTAGGGTTTCAATCAATCAATCAATCAATCAATCAATCAAAGTTTACTTTAAATGTCTCAAAGGTCTGCACAAGCCACAACGACATCCTTGGCTCAGATCCCACTGGGAACAATGTAAACCCTGGAAGTTTTGAGGGGCAGAGGTTGGTGAATGGGTGCTACAGAGCTGTTTGCAGCTGTACATAAATATTTGGGAATGAGACCAAGAACTTTAAAATTTGAGGGCGTGGTTCTGAGCCTGAAAAGGGTGAATTGTACCCTTTAGGTTGGGTGTGAGGTCTTGCTCCAAGTAGAGGGGTCCAAGTAACTTGAGTTAGGGAAGGCTGGAGCGTGCGATCAACGGGGAAATCCTGGCAGTGTCTGCAGGAATGTCAATGCTGTGCCAGACAATTGTGGTGAAGAGGGAGCTGAGCTGGAAAGCAAAGCTTTGGATTTACCTCTCAGTCTTTGTTCCTACTCTCACTTCCTGTCACAAGCTTTGGGTAGTGACTAAAAGAGCAGTAACAAGCAGTTTTCTTCGTAGGGTGGCTGGGCTTACTCTGGCGCTTAGACATCCAGTAGAGCCGGTAGCTACTCATTTTTCATCAAGAGGGGGCCAGTTGATGCAGCTCCGTTATCTGGTCTGGATGCCTTCTGGACACCTCGCTGGCGACTTAGGACACATTGACTACGTTTTTGTGGGAAGCATTTTGATTGTGATGACATCACATCTCAGCCATTGTTGAGAGCTCTGACTCAGTGCACAATGTGAAAGACAGAAGTTGGCAAACTTTCTGACCAAACCAGATCTATGGGCTCTTCTCGGATTTGATGTGCTGAGAAAAGACATCTGAATGACAGTAAATCACCCTTTGTGTGAGTGATTACACAGCAATTACACACAAATTACACAGGCAGGTGAAGCATTTCATCAAAAGCTCCAAAACAAGCTGAAGACAACGTCTGTGGTTTAGGTCAGTCCAACACTGCATAGCTAGCACAAGCACCTTCATACCTAATGTCTGTATTTGGGAAAAAAAATCATATTTTTGTCTCCTTCACTGACACTTGTTTCTAGTCCACTTCCAGACTTTAATTGAGAATTGACAACTTGTTCTGGTTGTGGTGTTTTGATCGTATTTCAGGACAACAATCAGATGTCATCAGTCCACAATTTACTGTCTACAAGCAGGTTTTATAAGCCCATCTTCAAAAGACAAGCAAACACACTTGATTCCTTTCTGATTTAATCCTTGGTTTATTTTTTTGTTCAAACTGATACTTGTCAAAGTGTGGAAAGGATCCAGGCTGCACTGTGGCTTCGTGGTTAGCATGTCAGCACGAATCCCTGTTGGCTCCTTTAAGTAGAGTTTGCATGTTCTCCCCGTGCTTGCGTGGGTTTTTCTCCAGCTATTGCTTGTAATCCGTCACAGGACTTCTTCCCGGAAGTGAAAACCAGTGGTGGTCAACCAAGACAAGATGGCTGTTGTACAGCAAGCAGCTCGCGAACTATTTGTCGGTCACGTTCCCAGACATATCGAACTATTGTGCTCCAGACGCCATTCTACACAACAAAACAAAACTTGGAAAAGCACAAAGTCTACAACTTCATTGTGTGTGTCCGGGTGAAGGGATTTGGTAATAAGACTATTCCACATTGGTACATTTCAGTATATTGTTATATTGCTACAAACTCAGGACATTAGTTCTTGGAAACGGGTGGGCTTCGGAGACATTAATGTTACCTCAGTTTTATCTAAAGTTCAATCAAGGTTTGGTTTGATGCAGTGGGCGCATAGCACATCGCTCTGACTATCACTGGTGTGTCATGTGATCACTGCCTGTGCATAATGTGTGCTGCCTTCTGGAATTGGTAAAAACAATCACTGTGACTAATCATCCATTTATGGTAGAGCGATATTTTTCAAAAATTATTAATCACATGCGTTAACGCGTTAACAATGACAGCCCTAGTATGTATTTAGGTGGATATACATCGGGACCACGCCCCGATGCAAGATGGCGCCAGTATGTGCTTTGGCCTGCCGTCTCTCGCTGTCAGCTCTGTTCGTTTTTGTGTTTTTTGCGTCTATTTTCGTCTCTGTCAGCTCACTGCTTGTGTATGACCGCCAAACACTGTTGGATCTTTGCCCCTCTCCCACTGATATGATCAACTTCGACGTTGGTTTTTCGACGTCCCAGTCAGCTTTTTCACCTGGCCGGATTCCTGCCTTCCTTTCCCGCCCCCTGGCTCCTCTCCCCCGGCGGAAGCGTCTCCGGCGCCGCGGTAAACGTGGCGGCCAGCTGGTGAAAGTTAGGGCACTCCTGGCCCGGCTTCCCGTGGCTCCCCGAAGGAGGAATGGTGCGGTATCCGGTCTCCTCCTGCACCCACGCTCGCTCGATCCTATCGGCTCCTGGCTGGTTCCTATCGTTGGTTTGGAGGAAGAAGCTTGCCGTCGTCGCTCCTGCTGTCCCCGCCCCCGGAGGCGCGGGGTGGATCACCGCCACCTGCGGGCTGTGTATCGGGCCCCACCCGGATTAATTGCGGCCTTGGACGTGCTGGCCCCCGCCAGGTTCGGTCTTGTGAACGCAAGATCTTTGACAAACAAAACTTTTATCCTGAAGGATTTCTTCACTTCCCGCGGACTGGACTTCCTCTGTGTGACGGAGACATGGCTGAGAGCCGGTGAGTCCGCCCCTCTTAATGAACTTCTGCCTCCGGAGTGTTCCTACTTTAATTCCCCACGGCCGTCCGGTCGAAAAGGAGGAGGATTAGCAGTCGTTTTTAAAAATGACTTTAAATGCCGTCAGATCCGCCTACAATCCTCCTTTTCAAGCTTGGAACTGTGCATGTTTGAACTGGGTCTTTCTGATGTCGTCCTGTGTGCCGTCATCTATCGACCACCCAAGTACCACAAAGACTTTATAACTGACTTTTCTGAATTTCTGGCTGAAATCCTGCCCAAATATGATCGTGTCCTTATTGTGGGTGATTTTAATATTCACACCTGCTGTCCAGATGAGCCGCTTTCCAGGAGCTTCCTGAATATAATCGACTCATTTAACTTTGTACAGTCTGTGTGTGGTTCTACACATGAACGCGGGCATACACTCGATTTAGTGCTCTCGTATGGTTTGTGTGTTTTTAATTTGGACATTTGCGACGCTGTGTTCTCTGATCACATGCCGATCCTGTTTGATATTCCCACGCAGTGTCCAGTTAAATTGTGCGCACCGCCCCAACGCTCTCGCATGTTTAATTCTTCGTCTCCTGCTCGGTTCACCTCTATTTTTTCGACTCTTTGTGATGATAATTCTGCAGCATCTGTGTGTCTGAATACTGAAGAGTTGGTTTCTGGGTTCAACTCTATCTGTTTACAAACACTGGACACGATCGCGCCTTTCAAATGCCGCCGCGCTAAAGCTACGCCTCAGCCCTGGTTGAATGACGTCACTCGGGCTGCCAGGCGCGTATGTAGAAGAGCAGAGAGAAAATGGAAAAAAGACAGGCTGCATGTGTCCTTTGCCATTTTTAAAGAAAGCCTGTTTTCCTTTCAGATGACTGTAAAAGCAGAAATGAATATATATCTATCTCAGATGATATCTTCTAACTGTAACAACCCCAGAGTTCTGTTTAAAACTATTAACACTGTCATTGATGCTCCCAAATCTGCTGGTTTTGATGCTTCTTTTGAATTCTGTGAAAATTGTCTCCATTTTTTCACTGACAAAATTGTGTCAACTAGAGCCAGTCTATCTCAGCCTTCATATGACCCTTCTGTTCCCCTGCATTTCTCTTCTGTTTTCCATCAGTTTGAGCCGGTGTCCTTTTCTTTTTGAAGTGACACAGTTAGTCATATGAAGCCCTCTGGTTCTCCTGCAGATGCCCTCCCACCTCGCCTGTTTAAGGAGGTACTTGCTACTATTGGATCAAGTGTCCTTAACATTATCAATAGTAGCCTCTCTTCTGGAATAGTTCCAGTAGAGTTTAAACATGCAGTGGTACGACCTCTACTTAAAAAACCCGGCCTCGACCCCTCTCTCCTCTCTAACTTCAGACCTATCTCTAATCTTCCATTCATTTCCAAAATATTAGAGAAGGTTGTCTACAGTCAGTTGTTGCCCTTCTTAGAGGATAATGGTATCACTGAGCTGTTCCAGTCCGGTTTTAAAGCCCTCCACAGCACAGAGTCAGCGCTTCTAAAAGTTTTGAACGATATCCTCCTGTCCACTGATTCTGGTAAATATGTTGTCCTGGTGCTTTTAGATCTGTCTGCTGCGTTCCACACCGTCGACCACGCCACCTTAATCACTCGTCTTGAGAACTGTGTGGGCATTAAGGGCGCCGCCCTCAACTGGTTCCGGTCGTACCTAACCGACAGGAGTTTTTGTGTAAAAGTAGACAGTTTTATGTCGTCCACAGCTCCTTTACCACATGGGGTCCCCCAGGGCTCAATCCTTGCCCCAATTTTATTTGCGCTTTACCTTCTCCCCCTTGGTTCTATTTTTAGGAAGTACAGTATTGCATTTCATTTTTATGCCGATGATTGCCAGATTTATTTTCCCATGGCACAAAATAACACGGTTCAACGTCTTATTGACTGCCTGCACGACATCAAAGTCTGGCTTTCAGCTAACTTCCTGAGCCTAAATGAAGATAAAACAGAAGTTATGTTGTTCGGTCCAAGTCGCTCTCCCTCCCCCAACGTTGACCTCGGCACTCTGACCCCGTATCTCAGCGACTGTGTCACAAACCTGGGGGTAAAGTTTGACTCAGATTTTAAATTCGAAAAACAAATCAGCAGCGTCGTTCAAAAAAGTTTTTATCAATTACGCCAAATAGCGAAAGTGAAACCGCTTCTATCAAGACATGATCTTGAGAAATTAATCCACGCTTTTATCTCGACTCGTCTTGATTATTGTAATGCCCTGTATGTTGGCATTAGCCAGGCCTCCCTCGCCCGCCTGCAGCTCGTGCAGAACTCTGCTGCTCGTCTGCTAACACAGACCCGCAGACGTGAGCACATCACCCCTATTTTAGCGTACCTTCACTGGCTCCCTGTGCGTTACCGAATACATTTTAAACTCCTTTTATTTGTTTTTAAATGTCTAAACAACCTCGCGCCAACCTATCTCTCCGACCTCCTTCAGCCTTACTGCCCAACCCGATCCTTAAGATCAGCCGATCAGCTGCTGTTGACGGTCCCTGACACAAGGCTGAAGCTTAGAGGTGACAGAGCTTTCGCCGTTGCTGCTCCCAAGCTCTGGAACGACCTACCCCTGAGTGTTAGACAAGCCTCCTCTCTTCCTGTTTTTAAATCTCTCTTAAAAACATACTTTTATTCCATGGCTTTTAACACTGAGTGATATCCATCCTGCAATGGCGCCCCATAATACACCTGCTGTGATCCTGTTTTTATGTTTTTATGTTTTTATTAATTCTATTTTAATTTTTTTTTTTTTTTATCGTGTTCTGTTTGTGTTGTGTTGTGTTTGCTCGGTACTCGTTTTATCTTTTAACCTGCTCATTGTACAGCACTTTGGCTACCCCTGTGGTAAATTTAAATGTGCTCTATAAATAAAGTTGATTTGATTTGATTTGATATAGGCTTCTGCTTTGGTTCCTGCTCCAACGAATGCTAAAGTCACGTACCCCATACAAGCAGAGCACTCCCCACAGGACACAGTGAGGGACCTAGTTGAAGTGCTGGTTCAGTGTTCCATTACCAAGACACAGACCTCAATGCACCTCCTATAGCTGAGGTTTGACTAATGGTCCTAAAGTTTTCTCCAGCAGTATGGAATTAACTTTCCCACAGAAAAATCAAAGGCCTTTTTTGTAAAATCCACAAAACACATGTGGACCGCCTAAACAACCTCTGACGCAAGTGTAACGGGAGCCAGCCTTAGTGGCTGCGGCAGATATACGTTGGTAAACCTCACTCCCTGACTGCTTCGAATAGTGTTATCGCCGCTGGATTGGCAGATCAGACTTTTAGCCTAGTGGCTAGCAAACATTGCTCTCAACGTTGAGGCCACATTATGCCTGTGCGCTTTTATGCTGGAGTCTGATAAAGATCACATTTCACTTGCAGTGTAAACAGTCAGCTGGAAAAAATCAAATTTGGAAAAAATCTGATTTGGGCAACTTTGGCCTGCAGTGTAAACGTAGTCAATGTGTCCTAAGTCGCCAGGGAGGTGTCCAGAAGGCATCCAGACCAGATAACGGAGCTGGATCAACTCGCCCCCTCTTGATGAAAAATGAGTAGCTACCGGCTCTACTGGATGTCTAAGCGCCAGAGTAAGCCCAGCCACCCTACGAAGGAAACTGCTTGCTACTGCTCTTTTAGTCACCACCCAAAGCTTGTGACAGGAAGTGAGAGTAGGAACCAAGACTGACAGGTAAATCCAAAGCTTTGCATTCCAGCTCAGCTCCCTCTTCACCACAATTGTCTGGCACAGCATTGACATTCCTGCAGACACTGCCAGGATTTTCCCGTTGATCGCACGCTCCAGCCTTCCCTAACTCAAGTTACTTGGACCCCTCTACTTGGAGCAAGACCTCACACCCAACCTAAAGGGTACAATCCACCCTTTTCAGGCTCAGAACCACGCCCTCAAATTTTAAAGTGCTTGGTCTCATCCCCCAATATTTATGTACAGCTGCAAACAGCTCTGTAGCACCCATTCACCAGCCTCTGCCCCTCAAAACTTCCAGGGTTTACATTGTTCCCAGTGGGATCTAAGCCGAGGATGTCGTTGTGGCTTGTGCAGACCTTTGAGACATTTAAAGTAAACTTCGATTGATTGATTGATTGATTGAAACCCTAAACACTTTGGCTATGCTTAGAAAGATTAAATATTTGGGGTTTTGGCACCAACCGTTGGACTTGATCTGACCAATCTAAGTCTATGAGCACGAACTGATGAAGCCTACTCGGATGAGCGGCGAAACGTCTCCCAAGACAAATCAAGGAGTCCAGTTGCGAACGATTGAACGCCCTGAGATTAAAACTACCTGGATGAATGAGAACCTTAGAAATCATGTCCATAAAAAGTATGAACAGAATCGGTGACAAAGGGCAGTCTGGATGGAGGCCAACTTTTACGACGAGCAGACTCGACTTAATGTTAACAATGCGAAACAGGCTTCTGCTTCGGTTCCTGCGAATGGGGTATGAATGCTCGAGCCACATACCCCATACAAGCAGAGCACTCCCCACAGGGCACAGTGAGGGACCTAGTTGAAGTGCTGGTTCAGTGTTCCATTACCAAGACACAGACCTCAATGCACCTCCTATAGCTGAGGTTTGACTAATGGTCCTAAAGTTTTCTCCAGCAGTCTGGAATTAACTTTCCCACAGAAACCCTTCAACCTTCATGAATAGGGAGACCATCACCCCGGTCTGCCAATCCTGAGAACAACAGTGACTGACTTCCATGCAATGTGGAAGCAAAGTTCCAACCAAGATAGTCCCACATTGTATGCTCCACGTAAGGTGAAGCATCCTGTACATCCAAAAAAACAAGTTTGACAAGGAAAACAATGGTGTCTTTGTTTCATTGTTTGGGTGTGAAATTGAGCTCAAGTTAATAGACTAATTAAACCAATTATTTACGTCAACTTGTGACTATTTTTTATTCAGTAGTTCCTTGTTGCAGACATCAGTCCATAATTAACATACAGATCATTCCAGGGTTGCGTCAAGCCAGCAAATAAAAGGATGGCTCTTAGTTGTCCCTTAGTTCAGCATCCAACAGCCCTGAAAACTCTAAAGGTAACACACTACAACTTTAAATGCGACTTTTCGAACTCTATTTAATGGCATGTTCAATATAACAGAGTTTGTCTATCATTGCACAGATGGCGTTTTCTCTTCGCGTGTTTTTCCTCCTTTGTGGGATCAGTGGACTGATGACTGGAGCTGTAAGTCCAAATCTCACCTGCTGACTTCAATAAACATGTATTATCCTCTTTCATTGTCTGCTGTCTTCATATTTGTAAATGCTCTGTTCTTACCTTCTACACAGTGGTCTCGTCCTAGCAAAGGTTGGTAGCTATGACGACTTTTTTTTCAATTAACAATGACTTATTTTATGTTATTCATTGCGAAAATAATGATTATGTTGCAGAAGTTTGCTGTCCCGAGGGATGGACTCAGTTGGATGATCACTGTTACATCTTCCAAGCTGACGAAAGGATGTTTCTAGATGCAGAGGTATGAAAGAATTTCACAATGTAGTCATAATATATTTATACACCAGGGGCTGCTGAGCCACCTGTTTGTTCATTTATCAAAAGATGACAACTATACGATGGAATGAATCAAATCTACTTTTTCACTCTGTTTCTACCATTAGAGTGTCTGCAACATTCTTGGTGGGAATCTGGCCTCAATCACCAGTGCGGTGAAAAATGCAGTCGTTCAAGACCTGGTTAATGATGGGGATGCAGATACAGCCTGGATTGGACTCAGTGATGCCATTGATGTGAAATATTTAACAATATCAAAGTTGTCTAGTAGTCAGTCTAATCATTTATTGGCACCTATCAAATAAATGTATCCTCCACACTAAATCAGGGCAAAAACGTGACAATAGGAGGTGTAGAGTTGAGTGTTTCATAATGATACTGTACGATGCTAATAATATTTTGAACACAATCAAGATGTCAATTATTGTGACAAAAGAGCAGTAAATAAAATTGCATGCAGTTGTTCTCTTCAGGAGTGACTCATTCAAATGTGACTTTGACTTCCAGGCGGGAACCTTTATTTGGACTGATGGCAAACCCTTCGGATTTAGTGACTTTCCATCAGCACTTCCTACGGATGTTTGTGTGGTTATTGATGCTGACGCCACCACCGGTATAAGTATAATCAGTCAATCAAATTTAGTTGAGATTAACTGTAATGTCACTCTGAAAACTTTTCTTTTCTAGAATCATGGGAGGGTGAGGCCTGTGACAGCCTAGAGCCATACGTTTGCATCAGAGACGCGTGCTGTGACCACCATAACTAATCAAACCATATCATCATATCTTCTACAACAATGTCTTTCACTCATCACAACGAGTGTACTGAGAAGATATTATACTTTGTGGTGTCTTTGTGTATCTGGGTTGACTATCTATTATGTTTTTCTCCTACGCTGTTCACTTGTTGAATGTTAGTGGAACACATTTGAAACTGAAACACCATCTTTCTACTAAATAAAGGAAGCTATCTGCATGAAAATATGTATTTGTGTCTTATTTTCCACACAACCAATTCTGAACTTGTGCATTGCTTAATTATATGAAATGGCAACTTTGTCCATGAACAACAATTGTAATTTTGTGCAATTTAGCTTTTTTTGTTTTTAAATACTTCTTCACAGTAACATTTTTCAAAGCAAAAACATATAATAAGAACACCACTTATTACCATTAGTGGTTTGACAGAACACATTTTATTGAAAATAGTCTATATTTTTCACAACTACAATTAATTTGAAATGGCAATCCGCCCTATTTTGCCAATAAAGCCCTTGAAAACATCCAAACACCTCCAATAGGATTTTATATACATGATGATGCATGAAAACAGAAGCATTTATCATAACTTTTAATATAAACATACGCAGCGCATTAATTTAAAAAACGTATCACGATGGTCGTCTTTTTCTTCAACATCACTGATTATTACTCACTGCAGACTTCATGAGAACCAACAAGCATAGAAAAGCATCACTTACTGTACAATGTCAATGTACAATCCGTCAGTAACACGTGACAGCACAAGCATAAGACCGCAAATTAAACATACTGTGTGTAGTCAATCAATCAATCAATCAATTTCCTTTATTTAAGCAGGTAAAGACTCATTGAGATTAAAATCTCTTTTTCAAGAGCGACCTGACAAAGAGGGCAACACAAACAAAGTTACAATAATAATTACAACAAGACAATACAACAGAACAACAGCAGTCATACCACAACAGGTCAAAAATAATTTAAAACGATTAAGTAAAAATTATATTCAAAAGCAAGTACATTTCCCAAGAGAACTGGTTTCTCCATCTTTTAAAATGGTCTTAAACTCCTCCAAAGTGATCAATTCTGGTAGCCTCAGATCTTTCTGGGTGTCATTGCATGGCCAGGGAGCAGCAGAACTGAATGCTTTCTTTCCAAGTTCTGTGTTGGCTCTAGGAACCAACATGTGGAGGACATCCTGTGAGTGTGGGCTGTAATGACTGGAGTCTCTACACACAAAGGAACACAGATAGGTGGGGACAAGTCCAAGAAGACAGACGTAGTGTAGTGATTCCAGAGATTATAAAAGTAAAAATGTTTGAATACTGAAATAATTGATATTTTCAAACATGTTTCCTATTGATTAAAGTGCACCTGCATACTCCTACGAACAATCCTTTTGTTTGTTTTTTCTGCAAATTGACACCAACCTCATCTTGACTTTGGTTTTGCCAAAGGGACATTTTCAGTACCAACTTTTGTGTTAAGTCTTTTCTTGTCCTATTTAAAAGGAACCTTGAGATCAAGTTTTAGTGGTTTTGTTGAAAGGATTCTGAATGGTATCATATCAAAAAATAAACTTCATGTAACTACCTTAAAAAAATCCAGTGTTTTTGTGGGAAGCATTTTGATTGTGATGGCATCACATCTCAGCCATTGTTGAGAGCTCTGACTCAGTGCACAATGTGAAAGACAGAAGTTGGCAAACTTTCTGACCAAACCAGATCTATGGGCTCTTCTCGGATTTGATGTGCTGAGAAAAGACATCTGAATGACAGTAAATCACCCTTTGTGTGAGTGATTACTCAGCAATTACACACAAATTACACAGGCAGGTGAAGCATTTCATCAAAAGCTCCAAAACAAGCTGAAGACAACGTCTGTGGTTTAGGTCAGTCCAACACTGCATAGCTAGCACAAGCACCTTCATATCTAATGTCTGTATTTGGGAAAAAAAATCATATTTTTGTCTCCTTCACTGACACTTGTTTCTAGTCCACTTCCAGACTTTAATTGAGAATTGACAACTTGTTCTGGTTGTGGTGTTTTGATCGTATTTCATGACAACAATCAGATGTCATCAGTCCACAATTTACTGTCTACAAGCAGGTTTTATAAGCCCATCTTCAAAAGACAAGCAAACACACTTGATTCCTTTCTAATTTAATCCTTGGTTTATTTTTTTGTTCAAACTGATACTTGTCAAAGTGTGGAAAGGATCCAGGCTGCACTGTGACTTTGTGGTTAGCATGTCAGCACGAATCCCTGTTGGCTCCTTTAAGTAGAGTTTGCATGTTCTCCCCGTGCTTGCGTGGGTTTTTCTCCAGCTATTGCTTGTATTCCGTCACAGGACTTCTTCCCGGAAGTGAAAACCACTGGTGGTCAACCAAGACAAGATGGCTGTTGTACAGCAAGCAGCTCGCGAACTATCTGTCGGTCACGTTCCCAGACATATCGAACTATTGTGCTCCAGACGCCATTCTACACAACAAAACAAAACTTGGAAAAGCACAAAGTCTACAACTTCATTGTGTGTGTCCGGGTCAAGGGATTTGGTAATAAGACTATTCCACATTGGTACATTTCAGTATATTGTTATATTGCTACAAACTCAGGACATTAGTTCTTGGAAACGGGTGGGCTTCGGGGACATTAATGTTACCTCAGTTTTATCTAAAGTTCAATCAAGGTTTGGTTTGATGCAGTGGGCGCATAGCACATCGCTCTGACTATCACTGGTGTGTCATGTGATCACTGCCTGTGCATAATGTGTGCTGCCTTCTGGAATTGGTAAAAACAATCACTGTGACTAATCATCCATTTATGGTAGAGCAATATTTTTCAGAAATTCTTAATCACATCCGTTAACGCGTTAATAATGACAGCCCTAGTATGTATTTAGGTGGATATAGGCTTCTGCTTCGGTTCCTGCTCCAACGAATGCTCGAGCCACGTTCCCCATACAAGCAGAGCACTCCCCACAGGACACAGTGAGGGACCTAGTTGAAGTGCTGGTTCAGTGTTCCATTACCAAGACACAGACCTCAATGCACCTCCTATAGCTGAGGGTTGACTAATGGTCCTAAAGTTTTCTCCAGCAGTATGGAATTAACTTTCCCACAGAAAAATCAAAGGCCTTTTTTGTAAAATCCACAAAACACATGTGGATCTCCTAAACAAACTCTGACGCAAGTGTAACGGGAGCCAGCCTTAGTGGCTGCGGCAGATATACGTTGGTAAACCTCACTCCCTGACTGCTTCGAATAGTGTTATCGCCGCTGGATTGGCAGATCAGGCTTTTAGCCTAGTGGCTAGCAAACATTGCTCTCAATGTTGAGGCCACATTAGGCCTGTGCGCTTTTATGCTGGAGTCTGATAAAGATCACATTTCACTTGCGGTGTAAACAGTCAGCTGGAAAAAATCAAATTTGGAAAAAATCTGATTTGGGCAACTTTGGCCTGCAGTGTAAACGTAGTCAATGTGTCCTAAATCGCCAGCGAGGTGTCCAGAAGGCATCCAGACCAGATAACGGAGCTGCATCAACTGGCCCCCTCTTGATGAAAAATGAGTAGCTATCGGCTCTATTGGATGTCTAAGCGCCAGAGTAAGCCCAGCCACCCTACGAAGAAAACTGCTTGTTACTGCTCTTTTAGTCACTACCCAAAGCTTGTGACAGGAAGTGAGAGTAGGAACCAAGACTGACAGGTAAATCCAAAGCTTTGCTTTCCAGCTCAGCTCCCTCTTCACCACAATTGTCTGGTACAGCATTGACATTCCTGCAGACACTGCCAGGATTTCCCCGTTGATCGCACGCTCCAGCCTTCCCTAACTCAAGTTACTTGGACCCCTCTACTTGGAGCAAGACCTCACACCCAACCTAAAGGGTACAATTCACCCTTTTCAGGCTCAGAACCACGCCCTCAAATTTTAAAGTTCTTGGTCTCATCCCCAAATATTTATGTACAGCTGCAAACAGCTCTGTAGCACCCATTCACCAACCTCTGCCCCTCAAAACTTCCAGGGTTTACATTGTTCCCAGTGGGATCTGAGCCGAGGATGTCGTCGTGGCTTGTGCGGACCTTTTAGACATTTAAAGTAAACTTTGATTGATTGATTGATTGATTGAAACCCTAAACACTTTGGCTATGCTTAGAAAGATTAAATATTTGGGGTTTTGGCACCAACCGTTGGACTTGATCTGACCAATCTAAGTCTATGAGCACGAACTGATGAAGCCTACTCGGATGAGCGGCGAAACGTCTTCCAAGACAAATCAAGGAGTCCAGTTGCGAACGATTGAACGCCCTGAGATTAAAACTACCTGGATGAATGAGAACCTTAGAAATCATGTCCATAAAAAGTATGAACAGAATCGGTGACAAAGGGCAGTCTGGGTGGAGGCCAACTTTTACGACGAGCAGACTCGACTTAATGTTAACAATGCGAACCAGGCTTCTGCTTCGGTTCCTGCGAATGGGGTATGAATGCTCGAGCCACATACCCCATACAAGCAGAGCACTCCCCACAGGGCACAGTGAGGGACCTAGTTGAAGTGCTGGTTCAGTGTTCCATTACCAAGACACAGACCTCAATGCACCTCCTATAGCTGAGGTTTGACTAATGGTCCTAAAATATTCTCCAGCAGTCTGGAATTAACTTTCCCACAGAAACCCTTCAACCTTCATGAATAGGGAGACCATCACCCCGGTCTGCCAATCCTGAGAACGTCTGTGACTGACTTCCATGCAATGTTGAAGCAAAGTTCCAACCAAGATAGTCCCACATTGTATGCTCCACGTAAGGTGAAGCATCCTGTACATACAAAAAAAAAAGTTTGACAAGGATAACAATGGTGTCTTTGTTTCATTGTTTGGGTGTAAATTGAGCTCAAGTTGATAGACTAATTAAACCAATTATTTACGTCAACTTGTGACTATTTTTTATTCAGTAGTTCCTTGTTGCAGTCCATAATTAACATACAGATCATTCCAGGGTTGCGTCAAGCCAGCTAATAAAAGGATGGCTCTTAGTTGTCCCTTAGTTCAGCATCCAACAGCCCTGAAAACTCTAAAGGTAACACACTACAACTTTAAATGCGACTTTTCGAACTCTATTTAATGGCATGTTCAATATAACAGAGTTTGTCTATCATTGCACAGATGGCGTTTTCTCTTCGCGTGTTTTTCCTCCTTTGTGGGATCAGTGGACTGATGACTGGAGCTGTAAGTCCAAATCTCACCTGCTGACTTCAATAAACATGTATTATCCTCTTTCATTGTCTGCTGTCTTCATATTTGTAAATGCTCTGTTCTTACCTTCTACACAGTGGTCTCGTCCTAGCAAAGGTTGGTAGCTATAATGACTTTTTTTTCAATTAACAATGACTTATTTTATGTTATTCATTGCGAAAATAATGATTATGTTGCAGAAGTTTGCTGTCCCAAGGGATGGACTCAGTTGGATGATCACTGTTACATCTTCCAAGCTGACGAAAGGATGTTTCTAGATGCAGAGGTATGAAAGAATTTCACAATGTAGTCATAATATATTTATACACCAGGGGCTGCTGTTTGTTTGTTCATTTATCAAAAGATGACAACTATACGATGGAATGAATCAAATCTACTTTTTCACTCTGTTTCTACCATTAGAGTGTCTGCAACATTCTTGGTGGGAATCTGGCCTCAATCACCAGTGCGGTGAAAAATGCAGTCGTTCAAGACCTGGTTAATGATGGGGATGCAGATACAGCCTGGATTGGACTCAGTGATGCCATTGAGGTGAAACATTTAACAATATCAAAGTTGTCTAGTAGTCAGTCGAATCATTTATTGGCACCTATCAAATAAATGTATCCTCCACACTAAATCAAGGCAAAAACGTGACAATAGGAGGTGTAGAGTTGAGTGTTTCATAATGATACTGTACGATGCTAATAATATTTTGAACACAATCAAGATGTCAAATATTGTGACAAAAGAGCAGTAAATAAAATTGCATGCAGTTGTTCTCTTCAGGAGTGACTCATTCAAATGTGACTTTGACTTCCAGGCGGGAACCTTTCTTTGGACTGATGGCAAACCCTTCGAATTTAGTGACTTTCCATCAGTACTTCCTACGGATGTTTGTGTGGTTATTGATGCTGACGCCACCACCGGTATAAGTATAATCAGTCAATCAAATTTAGTTGAGATTAACTGTAATGTCACTCTGAAAACTTTTCTTTTCTAGAATCATGGGAGGGTGAGGCCTGTGACAGCCTAGAGCCATACGTTTGCATCAGAGACGCGTGCTGTGACCACCATAACTAATCAAACCATATCATCATATCTTCTACAACAATGTCTTTCACTCATCACAACAAGTGTACTGAGAAGATATTATACTTTGTGGTGTCTTTGTGTATCTGGGTTGACTATCAAATATGTTTTTCTCCTACGCTGTTCACTTGTTGAATGTTAGTGGAACACATTTGAAACTGAAACACCATCTTTCTACTAAATAAAGGAAGCTATCTGCATGAAAATATGTATTTGTGTCTTATTTTCCACACAACCAATTCTGAACTTGTGCATTGCTTAATTATATGAAATGGCAACTTTGTCCATGAACAACAATTGTAATTTTGTGCAATTTAGCTTTTTTTGTTTTTTAATACTTCTTCACAGTAATATTTTTCAAAGCAAAAACATATAATAAGAACACCACTGGCCAGCTTATTACCATCAGTGGTTTGACAGAACACATTTTATTGAAAATAGTCTATATTTTTCACAACTACAATTAATTTGAAATGGCAATCCGCCCTATTTTGCCTATAAAGCCCTTAAAAACATCCAAACACCTCCAATAGGATTTTATATACATGATGATGCATGAAAACAGAAGTATTTATCATAACATTTAATATAAACATACGCAGCGCATAAATTTAAAAAACACATCACGATGGTCAAGCAAACAATCTGAAAATTCCCGTCGTATCAATTCCTAGATATGGTCGAAACTATTTAAAGTGCACTACGTATAATAAACGCAACATTATTAATATTTCTACTACGGATAATTTAAACAAAAACTCGTCAAAACAGCCCAATACTTATAATATGGGCTTTTTAAACATAAGATCATTGTCTCCCAAAACGTTATTAGTTAATGAGGTCATTAGAGACAACAATCTTAACGTCATTGGTCTTAGCGAAACCTGGCTCAAACCAGACGATTTTTTTGCGCTAAATGAGGCATCTCCTCCTAACTATACGAATGCACATATTGCCCGTCCCCTTAAAAGGGGTGGGGGGGTCGCACTAATATACAATGAAAACTATAACCTTACCCCTAACCTAAATAATAAATACAAATCGTTTGATGTGCTTACTATGAGGTCTGTCGCACCGCTGCCTCTCGATATGGCTGTTATCTACCGCCCCCCAGGGCCCTACTCGGACTTTATTAATGAATTCTCAGAGTTTGTTGCTGATCTAGTGACGCACGCAGACAATATAATCATAATGGGGGACTTTAATATCCATATGAATACCCCATCGGACCCTCAGTGCGTGGCGCTCCAGACTATAATTGATAGCTGTGGTCTTACACAAATAATAAATGAACCTACGCATCGCAACGGCAATACGATAGATCTAGTGCTGGTCAGGGGTGTCACCACCTCCAAAGTTATGGTACTCCCGTATACTAAAGTAATGTCCGATCATTACCTTATAAAATTCGAAGTTCTGACTCATTGTCAACAAACTAATAATAATAATAACTGCTATAGCAGCCGCAACATTAATGCTGCCACAACGATGACTCTTGCTGACCTACTGCCTTCGGTAATGGCACCATTCCCAAATTATGTCGGCTCTATTGATAACCTCACTAACAACTTTGACAATGCCCTGCGCAAAACCATTGATAGTATAGCACCGCTAAAACAAAAAAGGGCCCCTAAAAGGCGCACCCCATGGTTTACAGAAGAAACCAGAGCTCATAAATTATCATGTAGAAAGTTGGAACGCAAATGGCGCGCGACCAAGCTTGAGGTTTTCCATCAAGCATGGAGTGATAGTTTAATATCGTATAAACGCATGCTTACCTTAGCTAAAGCTAAATATTACTCAAATCTCATCCGCCTCAACAAAAACGACCCTAAATTTTTGTTTAGTACAGTAGCATCGCTAACCCAACAAGGGACTCCTCCCAATAGCTCCACCCACTCGGCAGATGACTTTATGAATTTCTTTAATAAGAAAATTGAACTCATTAGAAAGGAGATTAAAGACAACGCATCCCAGCTACAACTGGGTTCTATGAACACAGATACAACTGTATCTACGACGGATACTGCAATACAAAATAGTCTCTCTCTTTTTGATGAAATAACATTAGAGGAACTATTACAGCGTGTAAGTGGGATAAAACAAACAACATGTTTACTTGACCCACTTCCTGGGAAACTTATCAAGGAGCTTTTTGTATTATTAGGTCCATCAGTGCTAAATATTATAAACTTATCACTTTCCTCTGGCACTGTTCCCCTAGCATTCAAGAAAGTGGTTATTCATCCTCTGCTCAAAAGACCTAACCTTGATCCTGACCTCATGGTAAACTACCGACCGGTGTCCCACCTTCCCTTTATTTCCAAAATCCTCGAAAAAATTGTCGCACAGCAGCTAAATGAACACTTAGTGTCTAACAATCTCTGTGAACCTTTTCAATCCGGTTTCAGGGCAAATCACTCTACGGAGACAGCCCTCGCAAAAATGACTAATGATCTACTGCTAACGATGGATTCTGATGCGTCATCTATGTTGCTGCTTCTTGATCTTAGCGCTGCTTTCGATACCGTCGATCATAATATTTTATTAGAGCGTATCAAAACACGTATTGGTATGTCAGACTTAGCTTTGTCGTGGTTTAACTCTTATCTTACTGACAGGATGCAATGCGTCTCCCATAATAATGTGACCTCGGACTATGTTAAGGTAACGTGCGGAGTTCCTCAGGGTTCGGTTCTTGGCCCTGCACTCTTTAGTAATTACATGCTGCCGCTAGGCGACATCATACGCAAATACGGTGTTAGCTTTCATTGTTATGCTGATGACAGCCAACTCTACATGCCCCTAAAGCTGACCAACACGCCGGATTGTAGTCAGCTGGAGGCGTGTCTTAATGAAATTAAACAATGGATGTCCGCTAACTTCTTGCAACTCAACGCCAAGAAAACGGAAATGCTGATTATCGGTCCTGCTAAACACCGACATTTATTTAATAATACCACCTTAACATTTGACAACCAAACAATTACACAAGGCGAATCAGTAAAGAATCTGGGTATTATTTTCGACCCAACTCTCTCCTTTGAGTCACACATTAAGAGTGTTACTAAAACGGCCTTCTTTCATCTCCGTAATATCGCTAAAATTCGTTCTATTTTATCCACTAGCAACGCTGAGATCATTATTCATGCGTTCGTTACGTCTCGTCTCGACTACTGTAACGTATTATTTTCGGGTCTCCCTATGTCTAGCATTAAAAGACTACAATTGGTACAAAATGCGGCTGCTAGACTTTTGACAAGAACAAGAAAGTTTGATCATATTACGCCTATACTGGCTCACCTGCACTGGCTTCCTGTGCACTTAAGATGTGACTTTAAAGTTTTACTACTTACGTATAAAATACTACACGGTCTAGCTCCGTCCTATCTTGTCGATTGCATTGTACCATATGTCCCGGCAAGAAATTTGCGTTCAAAGAACTCCGGCTTATTAGTGATTCCCAGAGCCCAAAAAAAGTCTGCGGGCTATAGAGCGTTTTCTATTCGGGCTCCAGTACTATGGAATGCCCTCCCGGTAACAATTAGAGATGCTACCTCAGTAGAAGCATTTAAGTCCCATCTTAAAACTCATTTGTATACTCTAGCCTTTAAATAGCCCCCCTGTTAGACCAGTTGATCTGCCGTTTCTTTTCTTTTCTCCTCTGCTCCCCTTTTCCTTGAGGGGGGGGGGGGCGGGGGGGGGGGCACAGGTCCGGTGGCCATGGATGAAGTGCTGGCTGTCCAGAGTCGGGACCCGGGGTGGACCGCTCGCCTGTGCATCGGCTGGGAACATCTCTGCGCTGCTGACCCGTCTCCGCTCGGGATGGTGTCCTGCTGGCCCCACTATGGACTGGACTCTTACTATTATGTTGGATCCACTATGGACTGGACTCTCACAATATTATGTCAGACCCACTCGACATCCATTGCTTTCGGTCTCCCCTAGAGGGGGGGGGGGGTTACCCACATATGCGGTCCTCTCCAAGGTTTCTCATAGTCATTCACATCGACGTCCCACTGGGGTGAGTTTTTCCTTGCCCTTATGTGGGCTTTGTACCGAGGATGTCGTTGTGGCTTGTGCAGCTCTTTGAGACACTTGTGATTTAGGGCTATATAAATAAACATTGATTGATTGATTGATTGATTGATTGATTGATGGTCGTCTTTTTCTTCAACATCACTGATTATTACTCACTGCAGACTTCATGAGAACCAACAAGCATAAAAAAGCATCACTTACTGTACAATGTCAATGTACAATCTGTCAGTAACACGTGACAGCACAAGCATAAGACCGCAAATTAAACATACTGTGTGTAGTCAATCAATCAATCAATTTCCTTTATTTAAGCAGGTAGAGACTCATTGAGATTAAAATCTCTTTTTCAAGAGCGACCTGACAAAGAGGGCAACACAAACAAAGTTACAATAATAATTACAACAAGACAATACAACAGAACAACCGCAGTCATACCACAACAGGTCAAAAATAATTTAAAAGATTAAGTAAAAATTATATTCAAAAGCAAGTACATTTCCCAAGAGAACTGGTTTCTCTATCTTTTAAAATGGTCTTAAACTCCTCCAAAGTGATCAATTCTGGTAGCCTCAGATCTTTCTGGGTGTCATTGCATGGCCAGGGAGCAGCAGAACTGAATGCTTTCTTTCCAAGTTCTGTGTTGGCTCTAGGAACCAACATGTGGAGGACATCCTGTGAGTGTGGGCTGTAATGACTGGAGTCTCTACACACAAAGGAACACAGATAGGTGGGGACAAGTCCAAGAAGACAGACGTAGTGTAGTGATTCCAGAGATTATAAAAGTAAAAAAGTTTGAATACTGAAATAATTGATATTTTCAAACATGTTTCCTATTGATTAAAGTGCACCTGCATACTCCTACGAACAATCCTTTTGTTTGTTTTTTCTGCAAATTGACACCAACCTCACCTTGACTTTGGTTTTGCCAAAGGGACATTTTCAGTACCAACTTTTGCCAAGTCTTTTCTTGTCCTATTTAAAAGGAACCTTGAGATCAAGTTTTAGTGGTTTTGTTGAAAGGATTCTGAATGGTATCATATCAAAAAATAAACTTCATGTAACTACATTAAAAAAATCCAGTGTTTTTGTGGGAAGCATTTTGATTGTGATGGCATCACATCTCAGCCATTGTTGAGAGCTCTGACTCAGTGCACAATGTGAAAGACAGAAGTTGGCAAACTTTCTGTCCAAACCAGATCTATGTGCTCTTCTCGGATTTGATGTGCTGAGAAAAGACATCTGATTGACAGTAAATCACCCTTTGTGTGAGTGATTACACAGCAATTACACACAAATTACACAGGCAGGTGAAGCATTTCATCAAAAGCTCCAAAACAAGCTGAAGACAACATCTGTGGTTTAGGTCAGTCCAACACTGCATAGCTAGCACAAGCACCTTCATACCTAATGTCTGTATTTGGGAAAAAAATAATTTTTTGTCTCCTTCACTGACACTTGTTTCTAGTCCACTTCCAGACTTTAATTGAGAATTGACAACTTGTTCTAGTTGTGGTGTTTTGATCGTATTTCATGACAACAATCAGATGTCATCGGTCCACAATTTACTGTCTACAAGCAGGTTTTATAAGCCCATCTTCAAAAGACAAGCAAACACACTTGATTCCTTTCTGATTTAATCCTTGGTTTATTTTTTTGTTCAAACTGATACTTGTCAAAGTGTGGAAAGGATCCAGGCTGCACTGTGGCTTCGTGGTTAGCATGTCAGCACGAATCCCTGTTGGCTCCTTTAAGTAGAGTTTGCATGTTCTCCCCGTGCTTGCGTGGGTTTTTCTCCAGCTATTGCTTGTATTCCGTCACAGGACTTCTTCCCGGAAGTGAAAACCAGTGGTGGTCAACCAAGACAAGATGGCTGTTGTACAGCAAGCAGCTCGCGAACTATCTGTCGGTCACGTTCCCAGACATATCGAACTATTGTGCTCCAGACGCCGTTCTACACAAGAAAACAAAACTTGGAAAAGCACAAAGTCTACAACTTCATTGTGTGTGTCCGGGTCAAGGGATTTGGTAATAAGACTATTCCACATTGGTACATTTCAGTATATTGTTATATTGCTACAAACTCAGGACATTAGTTCTTGGAAACGGGTGGGCTTCGGGGACATTAATTATACCTCAGTTTTATCTAAAGTTCAATCAAGGTTTGGTTTGATGCAGTGGGCGCATAGCACATCGCTCTGACTATCACTGGTGTGTCATGTGATCACTGCCTGTGCATAATGTGTGCTGCCTTCTGGAATTGGTAAAAACAATCACTGTGACTAATCATCCATTTATGGTAGAGCGATATTTTTCAAAAATTATTAATCACATGCGTTAACGCGTTAATAATGACAGCCTTAGTATGTATTTAGGTGGATATAGGCTTCTGCTTCGGTTCCTGCTCCAACGAATACTCGAGCCACGTACCCCATACAAGCAGAGCACTCCCCACAGGACACAGTGAGGGACCTAGTTGAAGTGCTGGTTCAGTGTTCCATTACCAAGACACAGACCTCAATGCACCTCCTATAGCTGAGGTTTGACTAATGGTCCTAAAGTTTTCTCCAGCAGTCTGGAATTAACTTTCCCACAGAAAAATCAAAGGCCTTTTTTGTAAAATCCACAAAACACATGTGGATCGCCTAAACAAACTCTGACGCAAGTGTAACGGGAGCCAGCCTTAGTGGCTGCGGCAGATATACGTTGGTAAACCTCACTCCCTGACTGCTTCGAATAGTGTTATCGCCGCTGGATTGGCAGATCAGGCTTTTAGCCTAGTGGCTAGCACACATTGCTCTCAACGTTGAGGCCACATTAGGCCTGTGCGCTTTTATGCTGGAGTCTGATAAAGATCACATTTCACTTGCGGTGTAAACAGTCAGCTGGAAAAAATCAAATTTGGAAAAAATCTGATTTGGGCAACTTTGGCCTGCAGTGTAAACGTAGTCACTGTGTCCTAAGTCGCCAGGGAGGTGTCCAGAAGGCATCCAGACCAGATAACGGAGCTGCATCAACTGGCCCCCTCTTGATGAAAAATGAGTAGCGACCGGCTCTACTGGATGTCTAAGCGCCAGAGTAAGCCCAGCCACCCTACGAAGGAAACTGCTTGTTACTGCTCTTTTAGTCACTACCCAAAGCTTGTGACAGGAAGTGAGAGTAGGAACCAAGACTGACAGGTAAATCCAAAGCTTTGCTTTCCAGCTCAGCTCCCTCTTCACCACAATTGTCTGGTACAGCATTGACATTCCTGCAGACATTGCCAGGATTTCCCCGTTGATCGCACGCTCCAGCCTTCCCTAACTCAAGTTACTTGGACCCCTCTACTTGGAGCAAGACCTCACACCCAACCTAAAGGGTACAATCCACCCTTTTCAGGCTCAGAACCACGCCCTCAAATTTTAAAGTGCTTGGTCTCATCCCCAAATATTTATGTACAGCTGCAAACAGCTCTGTAGCACCCATTCACCAGCCTCTGCCCCTCAAAACTTCCAGGGTTTACATTGTTCCCAGTGGGATCTGAGCCGAGGATGTCGTTGTGGCTTGTGCAGACCTTTGAGACATTTAAAGTAAACTTCGATTGATTGATTGATTGATTGAAACCCTAAACACTTTGGCTATGCTTAGAAGGATTAAATATTTGGGGTTTTGGCACCAACCGTTGGACTTGATCCGACCAATCTAAGTCTATGAGCACGAACTGATGAAGCCTACTCGGATGAGCGGCGAAACGTCTTCCAAGACAAATCAAGGAATCCAGTTGCGAACGATTGAACGCCCTGAGATTAAAACTACCTGGATGAATGAGAACCTTAGAAATCATGTCCATAAAAAGTATGAACAGAATCGGTGACAAAGGGCAGTCTGGATGGAGGCCAACTTTTACGACGAGCAGACTCGACTTAATGTTAACAATGCGAAACAGGCTTCTGCTTCGGTTCCTGCGAATGGGGTATGAATGCTCGAGCCACATACCCCATACAAGCAGAGCACTCCCCACAGGGCACAGTGAGGGACCTAGTTGAAGTGCTGGTTCAGTGTTCCATTACCAAGACACAGACCTCAATGCACCTCCTATAGCTGAGGTTTGACTAATGGTCCTAAATTTTTCTCCAGCAGTCTGGAATTAACTTTCCCACAGAAACCCTTCAACCTTCATGAATAGGGAGACCATCACCCCGGTCTGCCAATCCTGAGAACGTCTGTGACTGACTTCCATGCAATGTTGAAGCAAAGTTCCAACCAAGATAGTCCCACATTGTATGCTCCACGTAAGGTGAAGCATCCTGTACATACAAAAAAAAAAGTTTGACAAGGATAACAATGGTGTCTTTGTTTCATTGTTTGGGTGTAAATTGAGCTCAAGTTGATAGACTAATTAAACCAATTATTTACGTCAACTTGTGACTATTTTTTATTCAGTAGTTCCTTGTTGCTGACACCAGTCCATAATTAACATACAGATCATTCCAGGGTTGCGTCAAGCCAGCAAATAAAAGGATGGCTCTTAGTTGTCCCTTAGTTCAGCATCCAACAGCCCTGAAAACTCTAAAGGTAACACACTACAACTTTAAATACGACTTTTCGAACGTTATTTAATGGCATGTTCAATATAACAGAGTTTGTCTATCATTGCACAGATGGCGTTTTCTCTTCGCGTGTTTTTCCTCCTTTGTGGGATCAGTGGACTGATGACTGGAGCTGTAAGTCCAAATCTCACCTGCTGACTTCAATAAACATGTATTATCCTCTTTCATTGTCTGCTGTCTTCATATTTGTAAATGCTCTGTTCTTACCTTCTACACAGTGGTCTCGTCCTAGCAAAGGTTGGTAGCTATGATGACTTTTTTTTCAATTAACAATGACTTATTTTATGTTATTCATTCCGAAATAATGATTATGTTGCAGAAGTTTGCTGTCCCGAGGGATGGACTCAGTTGGATGATCACTGTTACATCTTCCAAGCTGACGAAAGGATGTTTCTAGATGCAGAGGTATGAAAGAATTTCACAATGTAGTCATAATATATTTATACACCAGGGGCTGCTGAGCCACCTGTTTGTTCATTTATCAAAAGATGACAACTATACGATGGAATGAATCAAATCTACTTTTTCACTCTGTTTCTACCATTAGAGTGTCTGCAACATTCTTGGTGGGAATCTGGCCTCAATCACCAGTGCGGTGAAAAATGCAGTCGTTCAAGACCTGGTTAATGATGGGGATGCAGATACAGCCTGGATTGGACTCAGTGATGCCATTGAGGTGAAACATTTAACAATATCAAAGTTGTCTTGTAGTCAGTCGAATAATTTATTGGCACCTATCAAATAAATGTATCCTCCACACTAAATCAGGGCAAAAACGTGACAATAGGAGGTGTAGAGTTGAGTGTTTCATAATGATACTGTACGATGCTAATAATATTTTGAACACAATCAAGATGTCAAATATTGTGACAAAAGAGCAGTAAATAAAATTGCATGCAGTTGTTCTCTTCAGGAGTGACTCATTCAAATGTGACTTTGACTTCCAGGCGGGAACCTTTATTTGGACTGATGGCAAACCCTTCGGATTTAGTGACTTTCCATCAGTACTTCCTACGGATGTTTGTGTGGTTATTGATGCTGACGCCACCACCGGTATAAGTATAATCAGTCAATCAAATTTAGTTGAGATTAACTGTAATGTCACTCTGAAAACTTTTCTTTTCTAGAATCATGGGAGGGTGAGGCCTGTGACAGCCTAGAGCCATACGTTTGCATCAGAGACGCGTGCTGTGACCACCATAACTAATCAAACCATATCATCATATCTTCTACAACAATGTCTTTCACTCATCACAACGAGTGTACTGAGAAGATATTATACTCTGTGGTGTCTTTGTGTATCTGGGTTGACTATCTATTATGTTTTTCTCCTACGCTGTTCACTTGTTGAATGTTAGTGGAACACATTTGAAACTGAAACACCATCTTTCTACCAAATAAAGGAAGCTATCTGCATGAAAATATGTATTTGTGTCTTATTTTCCACACAACCAATTCTGAACTTGTGCATTGCTTAATTATATGAAATGGCAACTTTGTCCATGAACAACAATTGTAATTTTGTGCAATTTAGCTTTTTTTGTTTTTAAATACTTCTTCACAGTAACATTTTTCAAAGCAAAAACATATAATAAGAACACCACTTATTACCATTAGTGGTTTGATAGAACACAGTTTTTTGAAAATAGTCTATATTTTTCACAATTACAATTAATTTGAAATGGCAATCCGCCCTATTTTGCCTATAAAGCCCTTAAAAACATCCAAACACCTCCAATAGGATTTTATATACATGATGATACATGATAACAGAAGCATTTATCATAACATTTAATATAAACATACGCAGCGCATTATTCAAAAAACGCATCACGACGGTCGTCTTTTTCTTCAACATCACTGATTATTACTCACTGCAGACTTCATGAGAACCAACAAACATAATAAAGCATCACTTACTGTACAATGTCAATGTACAATCTGTCATTAGGATGAGGACTGCTAGGATGTTCATATATTTCCATTTAGATGAAGAATGACTCAGGATCCTCGCAAAGAAAAGGGGGGTGGAACCAAGCGTTTTTTCGTGTCGTTCTTGCCAAGTCTTAAATTGGCTGTCAAAGTGTACCAACTTGTCGGAATACTTCCTCGTCCTTCTACTATCCAGGTGAGATGCATGATCTATGATCTACAATAACGTTTGACGAGCAAGGAAACGGAAAAGCAGCTGATCAGTCAATCATTTCAACATTGGGCGCCACTCTAAATAGTTTGTCTGCGTTAGCGCTTATAATAACAATATCACTATGAATATGACTTGTTAATATTCAAGTCACCAAATGTCAATGGAGTATTCTGGATGTTTTTTTTATTGGGTTTCATGGGCGCAGTAGAGGACCTCACATTGGCTCTGCTGTCAGCTGACTTTTATTTACGAGTTAGAATGTGACCCCAAAAGGGACAAGCGGTAAAAATGGATGGAAACTCCATCACATTGTGGGTGTAACAATACTCAATGATACTTTACAATCTGCGATGCACCAAGACCGCCAGAAATGAACTTGAAAGTGGCGAAAGAACACAGTACATCAGTACATGTTTTTAATGTTGAAAACAAGGTTCCTACATTATATATCAATATATATCAATACAGTCTGCAGGGATACAGTCCGTAAGCACACATGATGCTGCTCCACTAATAGTACTAACCTTTAACAGTTAATTTTACTCATTTTCATTAATTACTAATTTCAATGTAACTGTTTTTATATTGTTTTACTTTCTTTTTTATTCAAGAAAATGTTTTTAATTTATTTATCTTATCTTATTTTATTAAATTTTTTTAAAAGTACCTTATCTTCACCATACCTGTGTAACGACTGGGTCGCATAGTGATGCGGGTGTGGTTCTCCCAAGGATGCAGACGGCTTCGGACACAGCTTGCAGGTAGGAAAATGATTTATTTAAAATATAAATCACTCGATGAACAAACAAAAGACATGCACGTAGCACAAAAGGCAAAACAAAAGGACTAGCGTGGGTGCTAGCAGGCAAAAATAGCATAGCATGAAATCTAAGTAGTCGTTATCAGTTGTGTGGGAACAAACTAGGAAGCCAGACCGAGTGAGGCCAGGGCAAAGACTAAATAGCCCTTTGATTAGTGCCCGGGCAACATGTGCGCGTCCCGAACACTAACCAGAGGCAGGTGAATGTAATCGGTCGACATGGCAACTGAAAACAAACAAAATCAAGAGGTGCTGAAAACACAAGTGACTAGAAAACATAAACAAACTATGATCCGGGCAGTGGATCGTAACAACCTGGTTGTCCAAATTAGGCATAATAATGTGTTAATTCTACGACTGTATATATCGGTATCGGTAATTAAGAGTTGGACAATATCGGAATATCGGATATCGGCAAAAAGCCATTATCAGACATCCCTATATTTTACCATTAAAATCTAAGGACAAATCCATCAAGTCAGTCCAACAATGCATAGCTAGAACAAGCACTAATCAAGACTTCATCACTAATGTCTGTATTTGGAAGTAAAGAATAGTTTGTTTGTGTTGGCAACATTTTGATTCTGATTGCTTGGCATCTCAGCCATTGTTGAGAGCGCTGACTCAGCTGCTGGGTTTGGCAAACTTTCTGTCCAAACCAGATCTTATTATCTCTTCTCGGATTTGATGAGCTGAAAAAAAGAATGACACTTATTCACACCTTACTGGATCAATTCTCCGCAATTACTCACTAATTACACCGTCAGGCAAAACATTTCATTTAAAGCTCCTAAACAAGCTAAAAGCTAAGTCTTAGCGGCGTGGCTCAGATAGTAGAGTGAAAACTTGAGAAGGTTCCAGAAAAACCCTTACATGTGTGCCTTCCTTGTCAAATCTGGCAATCTGTGTATTCTCCCATCGACTTTAAGGGTCATATTATGATTGTTTTTCTATATTTAAAACACTTCCTGGTGGTCTACATGAGATCATTGTTTTTATCTTCTTGGAGCAAGGCCAAAGCGAGTAACTTCTGAGGCGTTCCATTTTGCTTAAAGGAGAGAAATGTCCTTACACAAAGATGATGTTGAAGAGCTGCGTAGACATTACACACCCTTGCCTGACCCTAAAATGCAAGGTTGCTGTTTCCCACACGACAAGTGTGGAAAGTCTTAGTGAGTTCTACTATATGTTGTGGTGTCCTGTACACTCTTAGAATTTTCCAAAGCCCATCTCGGTGTGTGCTATCAAGAGCCTTCTCAAAGTCATTTGAAGATGGGCTTATTAAAACCCGCTTAAGGACAATACATTGTGGACTGCTGACATCAAATGGTTGTGTCTTAAATTACAAACAAAACACCAACCAGCGTTTTGGTTGAATAAGTTGTCAATTCTATGTTACCTTAGCAGCAAAGAAGCAAACTAAAAAGTGTCAGTAAATAAGACAAAAGCTATTCTTTGCTTCCAAATGCAGACATTAGTGATGAAGTTTCTCAGTTCCATTTCCAAAGTAGTGGAAAAAATAGTTTATGAACAGGTCGATAGTTACCTTGCTACTAAAAAACTAATGTACAAATTCCAATCCGGCTTCAGAACTAACCACTCCACTGACATATGCCTTCTCTATCTGACTTCAGAACTAACCACTCCACTGACACATGCCTTCTCTATCTGACTTCAGAACTAACCATTCCACTGACACATGCCTTCTCTATCTGACTTGAGAACTAACCACTCCACTGACACACGCCTTCTCTATCTGACTTCAGAACTAACCACTCCACTGACACATGCCTTCTCTATCTGACTTCAGAACTAACCACTCCACTGACACATGCCTTCTCTATCTGACTTCAGAACTAACCACTCCACTGACACATGCCTTCTCTATCTGACTTCGGAACTAACCACTCCACTGACACATGCCTTCTCTATCTGAGCGACCACATCAAACATGAGGTAGACTGCGGCATGGTCATGCTGGACCTTCAGAAGGCCTTTGACAGCGTTAACCACGCTATACTGTTGGATAAGCTCAGAGCAATCGGATTTAACAAAACCTCATGGAGCTGGATGCAATCTTACTTGGAGGGGAGGGAACATGTGGTAGAGGTGAATGGCACCGTGTCCCCCCCTCTCTCAGTGAGCTGTGGAGTCCCCCAAGGCAGTGTATTGGGGCCTTTACTGTTCCTAGTATACATAAACGACTTGTCATCGGCATGCAACTGTGAATTGTTCTTGTTTGCGGATGACTCGGCCCTGCTGGTATCAGACAAGGACAAGTCACAGGTGGAGAAAATCCTCAGTAGAACTTGCACCTGGCTCGCCGACAACAAGCTATCCATACACTTGGGTAAAACTGAATCCATCCTGTTTGGGTCCCACATCAACCTTAAGAAAGTCAATGACTTCACTATAAAAGTGGGTGACATTGTTATCACCAGGAAAGATGAGGTCACCTACCTAGGTTCCATTCTAGAGGCTAATCTTTCCTGTGATAAAATGGCAACCAAGGTCATCAAAAAGGTCAACCAACGAACGATATTTCTCTATAGAATCTCCTCTCTGGTCAACAAAAGCACCATGAAGATTCTAGCGGGAACTCTCGTTCAACCCTTTTTCCATTACGCATGCACCTCCTGGTACCCTAGCACCTCCAAAACCCTCAAATCTAGACTCCAAACATCCCAGAACAAGCTAGTCAGATTACTTCTAGACCTCCACCCCAGATCACACCTCACTCCTACCCACTTCTCCAAAGTGGGCTGGTTGTAGTAACCTCACAACATTCTCTGTTTAAAGTACAGAATGGCTTAATAAGATTTTTTTGTTATCTTCAACTGCATGCCAGGTACATACCTCCTTTGGAAGTTGCCCTTTTTTGTGTCAAAATGGCATTTGACGATGGCACTCTTAACAGGGACAACAATTTTGTGGCTAAATGAAGCCATATTTCACTGCCTATTCTTCTTTGGTCCACTTTCCTTTTCTTGCAAAATGTTGACGTCTTATTAACTTGTTTATTGTTTTAAGATTATTAGTTTGCTGGCGTAGCTGGGGCAGCACGGTGGACAGGGGTTTGCGCGTGTGCCTCGAAGGTCCTGGGTTTGATCCTGGGCTTGGGATCTTTCTGTGTGGAGTTTGCATGTTCTCCCCGTGACTGCATGGATTCCCTCCGGGTACTCCGGCTTCGTCCCACCTCCAAAGACATGCACCTGGGGATAGGCTCCTCCCACCTCCAAAGACATGCACCTGGGGATAGGCTCCTCCCACCTCCAAAGACATGCACCTGGGGATAGGCCCCTCCCACCTCCAAAGACATGCACCTGGGGATAGGCTCCTCCCACCTCCAAAGACATGCACCTGGGGATAGGCTCCTCCCACCTCCAAAGACATGCACCTGGGGATAGGCTCTTTCCACCTCCAAAGACATGCACCTGGGGATAGGCCCCTCCCACCTCCAAAGACATGCACCTGGGGATAGGCTCCTCCCACCTCCAAAGACATGCACCTGGGGATAGAATCCTCCCACCTCCAAAGACATGCACCTGGGGATAGGTTGATTGGCAACACTAAATGGTCCCTAGTGTGTGAATGTTGTCTGTCTATCTGTGTTGGACCTGCGATGAGTTGGTGACTTGTCCAGGGTGTACCCCGCCTTCCGCCCGAGTGCAACTGGGATATGCTCCAGCACCCTCTGCGACCCTGAAAGGGACAAGAGGTAGAAAATGGATGGATGGATGGCGTAACTTTGCTCCAACGGCGGGCGCGCATGTTCTTCTGATTGGCTCAAACTCAAAATAACTGGCTGGGCGGAACTGCTTGAGGAATTTATTTTAATAAAAATAGGAAATATCTTATCTGGTCGCAATGGATGATATCAAAACCCTTGTTTAGAGATAGACATGGGCAAGTACTGTGGAATGGTTATGCTGGACCTTCAAAAGGCATGCGACACAGTTAACCACTCAATACTGTTAAACAAGTTGAGGGCAATCGGTTTTGACAGCAAACTGGATGAAATCTTACCTTGAGGATAGAGAACAGGTGGTCGAGGTGAACGAATCACTGTCCTCTCCCCTCAAGGTGAGCTGTGGTGTCCCACAGGGGAGAATTCTGGGACCATTGTCATCCTTGATTTACATTAACCACATGAAATCAGCATGTAACAGCAATTTGTTCCTGTTCGTGGACGATTCTGCGATCCTGGCCTCGGACAGGGACAAATTGAAGGTTGAAAGTGCACTCAGCATGTTAGTTATCTCTGTCTCTGGCTTTCCGATAACAAACTGTCACTAGCCCTGGGTAAAACAGAGTCCATCCTATTTGGGTCCAAGCACAACCTCGGTAAACCCCCGGGCTTTACGATTAAAGCAGGTGATAGCATAATCACCAGCAAAGACAAGGTCATTGACCTAGGTTGTATATTGGACAACCTGGACCACCAAGGTTCACGACTTTCTCTTTGCGGACGACTGTGCCCTGAATGCTTCCAACGAGCTGGAAATGCAACGAAGCATGAACAACTTTGCCACAGCATGCTCAGACTTTGGACTCACCATCAGTACAAAGAAAACAGTTGTTATGCATCAAACTGCTCCTGGAGACCCGTACACTGAGCCCCTCGTCAGCGTAAATGGTGAGAACCTCAAAGCTGCTGAAAAGTTTGTCTACCTGGGTAGCACCTTGTCACGCATGGGCAACATCGACGAGGAGGTCATGCATAGGATTGCGCATGGAAGTGCTGCATTTGGCCGACTCCGCAGTTCTGTCTGGGAGCGCAGAGGGCTTAGCCTACGGACCAAACTTAAGGTCTACCGTGCTGTTGTCCTACCCGCCCTGCTGTATGCCTGTGAGACCTGGACTGTATACAGCCGGCATGCTAAACAGCTTAACGCCTTCCACATGAGATCCCTCAGGAGGCTGCTCAACATCAGGTGGCAGAACAAGATCCCAGACACCGAGGTCCTCCTCAGGGCTGAGATGGATAGCATCTATGCCATCCTCAAGCGTTTCCAGCTGAGATGGGCTGGCCATGTCTGCCGCATGTCCGATGAACGCCTACCAAAAATGCTCCTGTACGGTGAACTGCACCATTGAAAGCGCTCACGCGGCGGACAGCGGAAACGCTTTAAGGACACCTTAAAGGCCAGTCTCAAGGGCTGTGGTCTGGACCCAGAGACATGGGAAGCTGATGCCCAACACTGTTCAAACTGGCGCTCTGCAGTCTGGCATGGTGTTGCAGACTTCGAGGAAAAATGCATCCATGAAGCCGAACAGAAGCGACAGCTCTGCAAGACCAGAGACAGTTCCTCCCTCTCTGCCAGCCACCCCCTAGCCATAACCTGCCCTCACTGCAGCCGGTCATTCCGCGCAAGGATTGGCCTCATCAGCCATCTTCGCACACACAAATCAACGTGAAGTCACCTGGTCATCTTCGAAAACGAAGGACGAACATGATATTGGACAACACTATCGGGTGAAAAAATGGCCTTAAAAGCAATCACCAAGATCAATAATAAAACTAGATTTTTGGGCAGGATTTCTGCGTTTATCAACAGGGATACACTTAAGACCCTTGCCGGTGCCCTCATACAGAGTCATTTGGACGACGCCTGCACCTCATGCTTCACCACTGTCCCCAAGCCACTAAAAACTAATTCATTTCAATTTCAATTATTGTGCAGAAATATGGGGAAATACATATCATAGAAACATAATGCCTTTATTTCTTTCACAGAAAAGAGCAATTGGTATCATGTTTATAGAGACCACACAAATCCACTCTTCATTAGGTCAGGATTATTAAAACTAAAAGACATTGTAGAATTGCATACTCTATTAGTGATGTTCAAAGTTAGAAATAAAGTTCTTCCAAAGGACTTCCAAAAGTTATTAGTGTTCACGTCGGAAGATGAGAACCACAGAAGGCCGTATGACTTTAAACATCCAAGAGTGCCAACAAATTTGAAGCAAATGTGCTTATCTGTTGCTGGTGTGAAAGCATGGAATTCTCTAGACTTCAAAAGTTGCAAGAATACCTTTGAATTTAAAAGGAGTTACAAAAAGAAACAACTGGAATTATATCAAACTGATTTTTGATTTTGATTGGAACGTGTCATTTTGAAAATGCTTAAACGAAAATGAAAAGTATGTTGGAGTTTGGGTGTTGGTGGAGGGAACAGTTATAAAGTCATCTCAATAATTTGTGTTCAAAAGGAGGCAGATAAATATAAGAATAGTATTCTTCCATCTGCTCCTTTCTGATCATGGAAATGTATAAGAAACAAAAAAACAATGAAAGTGTCAACTGTATATGGCTTGTATTTATGCATTTTCATGAAAGGAATACAAAGAAATCAAATTAAATGATGAACTAAACTGTAAACTTCCCAAAACAAGCTGGTGAGACTCACCTAACTCAAGCCCACTTTACCAAATTGGGATGGCTTAGAGTTGAGGAAAGAGTACACCAAATGGCAATGTGCCTGCTATTCAAAATACTGAGAGAAAGTGTCCCCAAGTACCTGTCCGACTACTTCACCAGAGTAAGTGATGCTCACAGGTACTACACCACAGGGACTTCCTCAGACCTCGTCCCCCGCAAATTCAAGACTCTCATGGGAAAAAATGCATTCTACTATTTTGCCAGCACACAGTGGAATGCACTACCAACACACAGTGGAATGCACTACTCGAAAAAAAGAAAAAAAAAATTGTCGCACAGCAGCTAAATAAACACTTAGTGTCTAACAATCTCTGTGAACCTTTTCAATCCGGTTTCAGGGCAAATCACTCTACGGAGACAGCCCTTGCAAAAATGACTAATGATCTACTGCTAACGATGGATTCTGATGCGTCATCTATGTTGCTGCTTCTTCATCTTAGCGCTGCTTTCGATACCGTCGATCATAATATTTTATTAGAGCGTATCAAAACACGTATTGGTATGTCAGACTTAGCTTTGTCGTGGTTTAACTCTTATCTTACTGACAGGATGCAATGCGTCTCCCATAATAATGTGACCTCGGACTATGTTAAGGTAACGTGCAGAGTTCCTCAGGGTTCAGTTCTTGGCCCTGCACTCTTTAGTATTTACATGCTGCCGCTAGGCGACATCATACGCAAATACGGTGTTAGCTTTCACTGTTATGCTGATGACAGCCAACTCTACATGCCCCTAAAGCTGACCAACACGCCGGATTGTAGTCAGCTGGAGGCGTGTCTTAATGAAATTAAACAATGGATGTCCGCTAACTTCTTGCAACTCAACGCCAAGAAAACGGAAATGCTGATTATCGGTCCTGCTAAACACCGACATTTATTTAATAATACCACCTTAACATTTGACAACCAAACAATTACACAAGGCGAATCAGTAAAGAATCTGGGTATTATTTTTGACCCAACTCTCTCCTTTGAGTCACACATTAAGAGTGTTACTAAAACGGCCTTCTTTCTTCTCCGTAATATCGCTAAAATTCGTTCTATTTTATCCACTAGCGACGCTGAGATCATTATTCATGCGTTCGTTACGTCTCGTCTCGACTACTGTAACGTATTATTTTCGGGTCTCCCTATGTCTAGCATTAAAAGACTACAATTGGTACAAAATGCGGCTACTAGAGTTTTGACAAGAACAAGAAAGTTTGATCATATTACGCCTATACTGTATATACCTTTATATACATATATACATATATATATATACCTATACTGGCTCACCTGCACTGGCTTCCTGTGCACTTAAGATGTGACTTTAAGGTTTTACTACTTACGTATAAAATACTACACGGTCTAGCTCCGTCCTATCTTGTCGATTGCATTGTACCATATGTCCCGGCAAGAAATCTGCGTTCAAAGAACTCCGGCTTATTAGTGATTCCCAGAGCCCAAAAAAAGTCTGCGGGCTATAGAGCGTTTTCTATTCGGGCTCCAGTACTATGGAATGTCCTCCCGGTAACAATTAGAGATGCTACCTCAGTAGAAGCATTTAAGTCCCATCTTAAAACTCATTTGTATACTCTAGCCTTTAAATAGCCCCCCTGTTAGACCAGTTGATCTGCCGTTTCTTTTCTTTTCTCCTCTGCTCCCCTTTTCCTTGTGGAGGGGGGGGCACAGGTCCGGTGGCCATGGATGAAGTGCTGGCTGTCCAGAGTCGGGACCCGGGGTGGACCGCTCGCCTGTGCATCGGCTGGGAACATCTCTGTGCTGCTGACCCGTCTCCGCTCGGGATGGTGTCCTGCTGGCCCCACTATGGACTGGACTCTTACTATTATGTTGGATCCACTATGGACTGGACTCTCACAATATTATGTCAGACCCACTCGACATCCATTGCTTTCGGTCTCCCCTAGAGGGGGGGGGGGGGTTACCCACATATGCGGTCCCCTCCAAGGTTTCTCATAGTCATTCACATCGACGTCCCACTGGGGTGAGTTTTTCCTTGCCCTTATGTGGGCTTTGTACCGAGGATGTCGTTGTGGCTTGTGCAGCCCTTTGGGACACTTGTGATTTAGGGCTATATACATAAACATTGATTGATTGATTGATTGACTACCAACACACAGTGGAATGCACTACCAACACACTTCCCTACTAAATGTTAAAACTGCCATAAAATCATGACTCAGCTCATATATATATATATACATATATTTATATGTGGTTATAGTGTATATATATTTTCTCTTTCTGTTTTGCACACTCTTGGAGTCAACATGTGCATAGTCATGTACATAGTGTATATACTTCTACCCCCCATTTTTTGCATATATTGTTTTTCAAGTCACCTGACATGTATACTGTGACGACCGGAGCGCATGGTGATGCGGGGCTCGTTCTCCCAGGAATGCAGACGGGCTTCAGACACAGCGTGCAGGTAAGAAAGGATTTATTTAATAAATAAATTCTACTGGAACAAACAAAAACGTGCTCATAGCACGGAAGGCAAAAACTAAAAGAGCTAGCGTGGGAGCTAGAAGGTAAAAAGGAGTCTAGCGTGGAAGCTAGCAGGTTCAGAGCAGGAAACAAAAGTCGTCATCTGTTGTATGAAGACAAACTAGGAAGCCAGACCGACTCACTGGCAAGGCAGGCTTAAATAATGTCATTGATGGCTAACAGGTGCGCGTCCGGAAACACACGCGGCAGGTGAAAACAATAAGCAGCCACGGCAACAAACTCAGGTGTACAAAACTAACAGAAAACACAAGTGCCGGCCAGCGGATCATAACAGTATAATGTGTATATGTACATCATTTATCCATTTTTAATGAAATTTTTTAAATACATGTTACAGGTTATATATCTTTTATTATTGAATGAACATCCTAGCAGTCCTCATCCTAATGACAGATTGTACATTAACATTGTACAGTAAGTGATGCTTTATTATGTTTGTTGGTTCTCATGAAGTCTGCAGTGAGTAATAATCAGTGATGTTGAAGAAACAGACGACTGTCGTGATGCATTTTTTAAATTAATGCGCTGCGTATGTTCAAAATGATCAAAGTACGTAAATATTAAATGTTATGATAAATGCTTCTGTTTTCATGTATCATGTATATAAAATCCTATTGGAGGTGTTTGGATGTTTTTAAGGGCTTTATAGGCAAAATAGGGCAGATTGCCATTTTAAATTAATTGTAATGGTGAAAAATATAGACTATTTTCAAAAAAATGTGTTCTGTCAAACCACTAATGGTAATAAGCTGGCCAGTGGTGTTCTTATTATATGTTTTTGCTTTGAAAAATGTTACTGTGAAGAAGTATTTAAAAACAAAAAAAGCTAAATTGCACAAAATTACAATTGTTGTTCATGGACAAAGTTGCCATTTCATATAATTAAGTAATGCACAAGTTCAGAATTGGTTGTGTGGAAAATAAGACACAAATACATATTTTCATGCAGATAGCTTCCTTTATTTGGTAGAAAGATGGTGTTTCAGTTTCAAATGTGTTCCACTAACATTCAACAAGTGAACAGCGTAGGAGAAAAACATATTTGATAGTCAACCCAGATACACAAAGACACCACAAAGTATAATATCTTCTCAGTACACTCGTTGTGATGAGTGAAAGACATTGTTGTAGAAGATATGATGATATGGTTTGATTAGTTATGGTGGTCACAGCACGCGTCTCTGATGCAAACGTATGGCTCTAGGCTGTCACAATCCTCACCTTGCCATGATTCTAGAAAAAAAAAGTTTTCAGAGTGACATTACAGTTAATATCAACTAAATTTGATTGACTGATTATACTTATACCGGTGGTGGCGTCAGCATCAATAACCACACATCCATCCGTAGGAAGTGCTGATGGAAAGTCACTAAATTCGAAGGGTTTGCCATCAGTCCAGAGAAAGGTTCCCGTCTGGAAGTCAAAGTCACATTTGAATGAGTCACTCCTGAAGAGAACAACTGCATGCAATTTTATTTACTGCTCTTTTGTCACAATATTTGACATCTTGATTGTGTTAAAAATATTATTAGCATCGTACAGTATCATTATGAAACACTCAACTCTACACCTCCTATTGTCACGTTTTTGCCCTGATTTAGTGTGGAGGATACATTTATTTGATAGGTGCCAATAAATGATTCGACTGACTACTAGACAACTTTGATATTGTTAAATGTTTCACCTCAATGGCATCACTGAGTCCAATCCAGGCTTCATCTACTTCCGCATGATTAACCAGGTCTTGAACGACTGAATTTTTCACCGCACTGGTGATTGAGGCCAGATTCCCACCAAGAATGTTGCAGACACTCTAATGGTAGAAACAGAGTGAAAAAGTAGATTTGATTCATTCCATCGTATAGTTGTCATCTTTTGATAAATGAACAAACAGGTGGCTCAGCAGCCCCTGGTGTATAAATATATTATGACTACATTGTGAAATTCTTTCATACCTCTGCATCTAGAAACATCCTTTCGTCAGCTTGGAAGATGTAACAGTGATCATCCAACTGAGTCCATCCCTTGGGACAGCAAACTTCTGCAACATAATCATTATTTTCAGAATGAATAACATAAAATAAGTCATTGTTAATTGAAAAAAAAGTCGTCATAGCTACCAACCTTTGCTAGGACGAGACCACTGTGTAGAAGGTAAGAACAGAGCATTTACAAATATGAAGACAGCAGACAATGAAAGAGGATAATACATGTTTATTGAAGTCAGCAGGTGAGATTTGGACTTACAGCTCCAGTCATCAGTCCACTGATCCCACAAAGGAGGAAAAACACGCGAAGAGAAAACGCCATCTGTGCAATGATAGACAAACTCTGTTATATTGAACATGCCATTAAACAGAGTTCGAAAAGTCGCATTTAAAGTTGTAGTGTGTTACCTTTAGAGTTTTCAGGGCTGTTGGATGCTGAACTAAGGGACAACTAAGAGCCATCCTTTTATTTGCTGGCTTGACGCAACCCTGGAATGATCTGTATGTTAATTATGGACTGGTGTCAGCAACAAGGAACTACTGAATAAAAAATAGTCACAAGTTGACGTACATAATTGGTTTAATTAGTCTATTAACTTGAGCTCAGTTTCACACCCAAACAATGAAACAAAGACACCATTGCTATCCTTGTCAAACTTTTTTTTTTGTATGTACAGGATGCTTCTCCTTACGTGGAGCATACAATGTGGGACTATCTTGGTTGGAACTCTGCTTCAACATTGCATGGAAGTCAGTCACAGTCGTTCTCAGGATTGGCAGACCAGGCTGATGGTCTCCCTATTCATGAAGGTTGAAGGGTTTCTGTGGGAAAATTAATTCCAGACTGCTGGAGAAAACTTTAGGACCATTAGTCAAACCTCAGCTATAGGAGGTGCATTGAGGTCTGTGTCTTGGTAATGGAACACTGAACCAGCACTTCAACTAGGTCCCTCACTGTGCCCTGTGGGGAGTGCTCTGCTTGTATGGGGTACGTGGCTCTAGCATTCGTTGGAGCAGGAACCATAGCAGAAGCCTATATCCACCTAAATACATACTAGGGCTGTCATTGTTAACGCGTTAACGCATGTGATTAATAATTTTTGAAAAATATTGCTCTACCATGAATGGATGATTTGTCACAGTGATTGTTTTTACCAATTCCAGAAGGCAGCACACATTATGCACAGGCAGTGATCACATGACACACCAGTGATAGTCAGAGCGATGTGCTATGCGCCCACTGCATCAAACCAAACCTTGATTGAAGTTTAGATAAAACTGAGGTAACATTAATGTCCCCGAAGCCCACCCGTTTCCAAGAACTAATGTCCTGAGTTTGTAGCAATATAACAATATACTGAAATGTACCAATGTGGAATAGTCTTATTACCAAATCCCTTGACCCGGACACACACAATGAAGTTGTAGACTTTGTGCTTTTCCAAGTTTTGTTTTGTTGTGTAGAACGGCGTCTGGAGCACAATAGTTCGATATGTCTGGGAACGTGACCGACAGATAGTTCGCGGGCTGCTTGCTGTACAACAGCCATCTTGTCTTGGTTGACCACCACTGGTTTTCACTTCCGAGAAGAAGTCCTGTGACGGAATACAAGCAATAGCTGGAGAAAAACCCACGCAAGCACGGGGAGAACATGCAAACTCTACTTAAAGGAGCCAACAGGGATTCGTGCTGACATGCTAACCACGAAGCCACAGTGCAGCCTGGATCCTTTCCACACTTTGACAAGTATCAGTTTGAACAAAAAAAATATACCAAGGATAAAATCAGAAAGGAATCAAGTGAGTTTGCTTGTCTTTTGAAGATGGGCTTATAAAACCTGCTTGTAGACAGTAAATTGTGGACTGATGACATCTGATTGTTGTCCTGAAATACGATCAAAACACCACAACCAGAACAAGTTGTCAATTCTCAATTAAAGTCTGGAAGTGGACTAGAAACAAGTGTCAGTGAAGGAGACAAAAATATGATTTTTTTCCCAAATACAGACATTAGGTATGAAGATGCTTGTTCTAGCTATGCAGTGTTGAACTGACCTAAACCACAGACGTTGTCTTCAGCTTGTTTTGGAGCTTTTGATGAAATGCTTCACTTGCCTGTGTAATTTGTGTGTAATTGCTGAGTAATCACTCACACAAAGGGTGATTTACTGTCATTCAGATGTCTTTTCTCAGCACATCAAATCCGAGAAGAGCCCATAGATCTGGTTTGGACAGAAGGTTTGCCAACGTCTGTCTTTCACATTGTGCACTGAGTCAGAGCTCTCAACAATGGCTGAGATGTGATGCCATCACAATCAAAATGCTTCCGACAAAAACACTGGATTTTTTAAGGTAGTTACATGAAGTTTATTTTTTGATATGATACCATTCAGAATCCTTTCAACAAAACCACCAAAACTTGATCTCAAGGTTTCTTTTAAATAAGACAAGAAAAAACTTGGCAAAAGTTGGTACTGAAAATGTCCCTTTGGCAAAATCAAAGTCAAGGTGAGGTTGGTGTCAATTTGCAGAAAAAACAAACAAAAGGATTGTTCGTAGGAGTATGCAGGTGCACTTTAATCAATAGGAAACATGTTTGAAAATAACAATTATGTCAGTATTCAAACATTTTTACTTTTATAATCTCTGGAATCACTACACTACGTCTGTCTTCTTGGACTTGTCCCCACCTATCTGTGTTCCTTTGTGTGTAGAGACTACGGTCATTACAGCCCACACTCACAGGATGTCCTCCACATGTTGGTTCCTAGAGCCAACACAGAACTTGGAAATAAAGCATTCAGTTCTGCTGCTCCCTGGCCATGCAATGACATCCAGAAAGATCTGAGGCTACCAGAATTGATCACTTTGGGGGAGTTTAAGACCATTTTAAAAGATGGAGAAACCAGTTCTCTTGGGAAATGTACTTGCTTTTAAAAATAATTTTTACTTAATCGTTTTAAATTAGTTTTGACCTGTTGTGGTATGACTGCTGTTGTTCTGTTGTATTGTCTTGTTGTAATTATTATTGTAACTTTGTTTGTGTTGCCCTCTTTGTCAGGTCGCTCTTGAAAAAGAGATCTTAATCCCAATGAGTCTCTACCTGCTTAAATAAAGGAAATTGATTGATTGATTGACTACACACAGTATGTTTAATTTGCGGTCTTATGCTTGTGCTGTCACGTGTTACTGAGTGGTCCAAAAGGCTTCAAAAACATTTTATTTCTGACAATAAAGAATCAGAATCTGAATAGAAGGCATCCTCCCCATAGGGCGTACAGCCTCAGGAAGGAGATTAATAAGATAACTGTAAGGCCTATGATTGGGAAGGGAATGTGTCTTTTTCTTGCTTCAAAGTTTATTCAGTTCAAGTGACTCGAGGGCAGGGATTCTCAAAGATCCATATCAGTATAGTATGTACATTTCTTTTGTTTTGGAAAACTGGTTTGCTTGCGTAATTTTTTGCAACGATGGGCCCATTTGTTCTTCTGACTGACTCTAACCACACAATAACTTGTGTACCATCAGAATATCATACTGTATACCTATCAGTAGCCAACAGTCTGCCCGCCCTGCTGTCAGTGTTCCACAGCAGGCAGGTATGCTCAATATTTTTTTTTTATAAATACAGGAAACATTTCATCCAGTCGCCATGAATAATATCACACCCCTTGTTTTTAACATTAAAAAACATGTATTGATGTACAGTGTTCCTTCACCACTTTGTGGTTCCTCACACTTTGGTTGTTTGAGTTCATGTTTGTAAAACACCACCATCTTGTGGACACATTTGTTCATTGCAGGTGTTTTGTTTATCTCTAATGATATCAGTAATAAGTAAGAAAGAAGGGCCCATACTTCGGGAGACTCCCGAAATTCAGCGCCTCTCCCGAAAACCTCCCGGGACAAATCTTCTCCCAAAAATCTCCCGAAATTCAGGCGGAGCTGGAAGCCACGCCCCCTCCAGCTCCATGCGGACCTGAGTGAGGTGTCAACAGCCTGTATTCACGTCCGCTTTCCCACAATATAAACAGCGTCCCTGCCCAAACACGTTATAACTGTAGAATGATCAAGGGCGAGTTCTTGGTTTCTTATGTGGGTTTATTGTTAAGCAGTTTCATTAACGTCCTCCCAGCGCGGTAACAACACACAACAACAGCAGTCATGTTTTATTCTACCGTAAAGCAGTTCGTCTGCCGTAAACAGCAATGTTGTTGTAATATATTGAGTTGGAGGCAATAACCAGGCGAGGTGATGAAGTACGTCTCTTTACTGTAGACTTCAGAACAGACTCACACACTTGACGTCAGGAGAGAGTTTAAGTTCCTACCTTGTGTCAAAAATGATTTACGACCTTATGTCAAAAATGATTTATGACCTAGCTGTCAAAAATGAGCTGTCAAAAATGATTTACGACCTTATGGCAAAAACGATTTATGACCTAGCTGTCAAAAATGATTTACGACCTTATGGCAAAAATGATTTATGACCTAGCTGTCAAAAATGACCAAATGATTTTCGCGCGCTGAGAAGTAGGCGGGGTCTGATTCCGGAGGTGGGGGTTGTTTCCGAATGTGAGCGTGAGAGTATCGAATGAAAACGACAGCGCCACATGCGGATAAAGCGTATCGTGTTTTTCTATACTTTATTGTTACAGCCCATAATGCCAACGAACAATAAAGATGGTAACTTTGTTTAGAAATATTTATTCATACCGTAAATGTGCTGTTTATTACGTTGTTACATGAACACTGATAACTCTTAAAGTTTTGTCCATTTTTATAGCAATGAAAAGTGTTGATAAAAAAACAACTAGTAATCAATGTTTTGAGGACGGTCAAAATAGCGGTAATAAATACAAACAAAACAACACCAAAGCTTTCTCGATGTGTTAAGAAAGCCACACATATGTACAAAACACATTAATGTCTTACAAACAACAAGCGTTTTGCCTCTAACAATAAACGTTCTAAAACATTTACGAATTAAAACATATAAAAAAAACATATTTTAAAACTCATATAATAGTAGAACAATATTTGTTTTTGCTAAAGAAAGTATATTATATAGGTATGTTGCTAATGTTTTACGAATTAAAACATATAAAAAAACATATTTTAAAACTCATATAATAGTAGAACAATATTTATAATGTTTGTTTTTGCTAAAGAAAGTATATTATATAGGTATGTTGCTAATGTTTTACGAATTAAAACATATAAAAAAAACATATTTTAAAACTCATATAATAGTAGAACAATATTTATAATGTTTGTTTTTGCTAAAGAAAGTATATTATATAGGTATGTTGCTAATGTTTTACGAATTAAAACATATAAAAAAACATATTTTAAAACTCATATAATAGTAGAACAATATTTATAATGTTTGTTTTGCTAAAGAAAGTATATTTTATAGGTATGTTGCTAATGTTTTATACATGTGTTTATTTTAAATAACACTTTGTTAAAATATTTTAAGGTATTAGTTATTTTTGAGCACATTTGACAATTGTTGATAACTGTGATATGATTTTATTTTTTTTAAACATTTCTAATTTACATAAACTTGTTGTAAAGACAACATGTTTGTTTCGTGTTTTAACATTAAGGAAAGTTTGTATTGTTTATTATTGTTGTTTGGCACAGTTTATTTTTAATAAGCTAAACGTTTTATTAAAGTACACCACAGATTAACATTCGCACATGTCCAAAAAATTGCAACGTTGTACAAGTTGAAATAAGAATAATAGTTGCAACACACAAACTGTCTGTTGTTTAGAAACGTTTTTGAATCGTTGAAATGAAAATGCTGTACACAATGTGTTTGATGAATAAAAAAAAACATTTTATTGAAACAAAAGTTTTGTCACATCATTCAAGGTTTAGCCAATGCGTCAACAATGTCAATGTTTAACTTAATCCATTCTGGCAAACACACACACATAACAAATGGTTGGAATGTGCACGCCTCAGAATTTATGCATTTACGACCGTTATAAAGAGACAGATTTAATGGGGGGCAGAGGGTATCCCCAAGCCAGAAACCAGATGAACCTTTGAGTACACAAACACATACACACACACTTTTTAACTTCTTTACTTAATCCATTCCGTAATTTTTATTTCTACATACTGATATGCTAAAAGTTTTAAGTGTTGTATGTGCATACAAAGGTTTAAAATTATTTTTTAAGGTTTTATTTCTCCTTTTTTTTTTGTCGAGAATAATTGTTGTACGTTCTTGGATAGCAGAGGTGACAACATAAGTTGTAGTGTCCATAGTTCATTGTCATCTGCAGTCGGTATTGTTTATCATGATGCTGGTTATTATTATTTAAAACATGACCAACATTAGCATTTGAATAGAACATACGTCCTCAAAGAGGTTGTTTCTTCCATTTGATGGATTGAATTATTACATGTACTAAAATATACATGTACTAATATATACAATACATGTATTGAGACAGAGGTCTCCAAATATTTTCCAGCAAGGTTTGCATACTGAAAAAACAAAGCCATTTTGATATTGTTATTACACATACATGCATACATACATATACTACATATGAATATATGTATATTGTTATATATATACATATATACACATACATATACATACTGTATATATATATATATATATATATATATATATATATATCCATATATGTATATATATATATATATATATATATATATATATATATATATATATATATATATATATATATATATATATACACACACACACACACACACACACACACATTCACATACATATATATACATGTCTATATAAATAACTAAAAATGTTCAGCCTGTGCTAAAAGTGACAAAGCGTATCATTATTATTATTTATTAATATTGAAATGTAATGTTTTTGTCATTATATTACATATTTTTGCTCTTTTCAACATTTACATTTTTTAAATTTTTTGTTTGATTTGATTTTGAGAACATGCTGCTGGCCAACAAACAAACATATATATATGTACATTTATACACCGTATATACATACTTCACTTTTCCACACAATACAGTAGCTTTAAGTGATGATGTTTTTACAGAATTAAGAGATAGAAAAGAAGAGAAAGAAGAAAAAAGTAGTAGACAAAGGGTTTTTTAGAAATGGCGGGCGACTCATCTCGGACGCGATAATCAAGAGTGAGTCAGTACTTCTGAGTCACATCAAGCTCGTATTCATTCAACTAACAACACAAAAAACAGCAGTCTAAACTTCTTCTTCTTGCCTCTAATGCGCAAATGTTTCTTCATTTTACCAACAAAAACTTCTGTGACCGAAGCAAAAATATGGATACTTCAAAATACGCTGTGAGTACTAGTATTTCAAAGTTGGTCTTCTTTTGTGTGTAATACCCTGCTAGTATTGCAAACTTGATGTTATTATTGTTATAGTAATTGTCAATTTATTTACACAATGTATTGAACTTTCTGAAAAAAACTCAACTTGAAGTAAGAATACAAGAACACCTTTTTCCTATTTGAGATATTTAGTTGTAATCAAAATGCAATACGATATAATAACATAATAATATGTATGTGTATGCACATATTTATGGAATTTTATCTGATCATTTTCACACTGCTTTGTTTTGATTTTTGTAAAAAAAAAAAAAGACTGTAAAGAATGTGTTTTTATTTGATTATTCTTTTTGTGTTAAGTGAAGAAATGTGGCGTCATAAACTCCTGGTGCATTACACAACATTTATATTATCTATTTATTTATATTTATATATTCTACTGTCATGAGTTGAGGGTAAAATATTTTTTTTTAGGAAATATGTAGGTACAGATGAATAAAGCATTTATTTAGATGTTGTATGAAATAGCAAAATTCCACCATTCATTTACATTTTACTCAATTTATGATGTATAAAATGTAATTAATCTTACTTTTATAATCAAAGGGATCTGTAGCTTGAAGAAGATACAATAAGAGTGATAATATAAAAAAAAATTATAATATGTGCAAGCTATAAGTAATAAACAATCTTAAGTTGCCAAAAGAGGCTAGCAGAAAAAGTATTTTTTCTCATCAAAAGGGGAGAAAAACAAGTTGAGATCTAAACATACTCTAAAACATTTGTATGCACAACATTGTATGTATTTGTATGTGGAATCAAAGTATGTAATAAAAAAAAAAGGCTTGAAATAATATCAAATATGTATCAGTTTGAGAAACAGTATAAGCATACGGTGTTTTCAAAATACAACAAAGGAGAAGAACTGTACTTAATATCGTGTCAAACACTTCATATTTATTGAACATGATTTGGATCAAGTAAGTTTGGCTTCTTCACTCTCCCTTTTTTCTATGTGTTGAACTGTTTGAGTATTAATTGTTTATTTTGAATATGATCCCAATAAACCATATTGTTTTGTAATAATTGCGCGTGAAGCAGTCAACCCCATCTTTTTTTATCACGTATTTGTAAAAAATCCTCTAAATGTTTCATGTAGCAACACCAGATTTAACTCTGACAACTCGATTATTCCAAAAAATAGGTGAAATAATTTTCTCTTTTTGAAGCATTTTTTTTTGCTGTTGATTTTGTTATTTTTTTTCTACCATCATATTTGACATTTTCCCTCTTAATAAACTGAAGAAAAATTAAGGCATAATTTGTAAAAACAAAACAAACAACAACAACACAATATTGTCTGTGTGTTTGAAGTAAATTTAATTGAATTCAACAATAATGTAAAATGTCAAAATTTGATCCAAATGTATTCAAGGATGCTATTTGTAAATAAACATGTTTAACAAATCTAATCCATAGCACTGTGTAATGTATTGCCGGTATATTCTATTTGCTAATGTCTATATTATATACTATGAGAATTTAAATGCTATTAGTGTTGTACAGTTACAGGTTGCACATACATAATGCCATGAAAAAAAAAGCATAATGGTCATAGTGATTGTAAATAATATGTTGGAGCCTTGATCTTTTCATGGAATAATCATTAGCTCTTGTCATACAAAATGTATTTCAGCGAAACTGTAAAAGGACAGTTCTACATAATCAATATATTTCAAGGAAATATAATCTATGAATACAGGATTTAATTTACTGTACAATTCATAAAAAAATTTTTTCATGACGTGTGCTGATTGACCTGATCACTGACGTATAACAACACACCATCCAGGTAAAACTCCACACTTAATGTCAAAGAGTGGTCAAAATCAATTGTGTGATTAATCTTAATTCATACATAATTAATGCATTAATTTTTGATAATTCACATTAGCAAAGTTTTACAACCCAAATTTTTACATTTTTTTTTGTGTTACTTGTTATCCAAACTATACTTTAATATAATGTTAAAATGTACTCTTTAGTTATTTTCATTCAGTCCTGTTACCTTAACACATGACATAATATTCCTCCATAAGTCACATGGTCCACAGGTAGTTGCATCATTCACATCCTCTGCAGGGAAGGAACATTAAAAGTAAGTTTATAAATTGTTATGTATATTCCATCATATATAGAACACTATGACAGGGGGTTCAAATCTCAACACAATCCTGTTACATACATTATTATTATTATTTTTAAATACATGTTTTGTTGATGATTGTAATGTTTTTAGTGTCAACATGACATTAGCGTACATGCCATAAGGTTATATTTCATCTAAAATCTCACTCCTGTTACTTTCAGTGCTGTTATTAAAATGTGTCATCTTCAGCTTCGGAACCTTGTAAAATGAAGTTGTCTGGGATGAAACAATGGGTATTTTGAGTCGTGGAGTATGTGTTTTATCACATTTATAGCTTAGTTTTTATTACATTTTTTAGAGGGAACAAATATACATAGATGTCATAAGAATGTGCTGTAAATGTATGTTGGTTGAAATAATACAACATTTAAAAAGAAAAGCAAGAAGAAACACAACTAAACAAGTTATTTTTTTCCCACTCTTCTAGTACTTATCGGCAAAAAGGTGTTTCTATACCAAAGATAAATATTGTTTAAAAAAAAAAAATCTGAATTAGAAGTCCGTTTCAGTAATTATTATTATTTTTTTTTTGGTCTTCCCTCCAAAAGATATATTTTATCATATTTAAAAATGAAAAAGACATAACTTAAGTTTATTTGGAACATTACAACAATCACATGATTCAAGTTTTTTTTTACCGTAATCATTAATAATAATAATAATAATAACAGACGACATGTTTATAGCAGGCCATTTTTTCGGTCTCCCTATTTTTTAATGAACGATTACTTCCTGCTGCTGTTTGCGGCACCTGCTGTTTGATGCCTTCCAATCCTGCGTTTATTTTGTAAAAACTACATTCCAAACGCCGTGAGTCAGACGCCACTTTGACCTGTGGGCTCCTTCTAAAGGCCGCCAATTATGCCTTAATTTTTCTTCAGTTTATTAAGAGGGAAAATGTCAAATATGATGGTAGAAAAAAAATAACAAAATCAACAGCAAAAAAAAATGCTTCAAAAAGAGAAAATTATTTCACCTATTTTTTGGAATAATCGAGTTGTCAGAGTTAAATTTGGTGTTGCTACATGAAACATTTAGAGGATTTTTTACAAATACGTGATAAAAAAAGATGGGGTTGACTGCTTCACGCGCAATTATTACAAAACAATATGGTTTATTGGGATCATATTCAAAATAAACAATTAATACTCAAACAGTTCAACACATAGAAAAAAGGGAGAGTGAAGAAGCCAAACTTACTTGATCCAAATCATGTTCAATAAATATGAAGTGTTTGACACGATATTAAGTACAGTTCTTCTCCTTTGTTGTATTTTGAAAACACCGTATGCTTATACTGTTTCTCAAACTGATACATATTTGATATTATTTCAAGCCTTTTTTTTTTATTACATACTTTGATTCCACATACAAATACATACAATGTTGTGCATACAAATGTTTTAGAGTATGTTTAGATCTCAACTTGTTTTTCTCCCCTTTTGATGAGAAAAAATACTTTTTCTGCTAGCCTCTTTTGGCAACTTAAGATTGTTTATTACTTATAGCTTGCACATATTATACATTTTTTTTTATTATCACTCTTATTGTATCTTCTTCAAGCTACAGATCCCTTTGATTATAAAAGTAAGATTAATTACATTTTATACATCATAAATTGAGTAAAATGTAAATGAATGGTGGAATTTTGCTATTTCATACAACATCTAAATAAATGCTTTATTCATCTGTACCTATATATTTCCTAAAAAAAACTATTTTACCCTCAACTCATGACAGTAGAATATATAAATATAAATAAACAGATAATATAAATGTTGTGTAATGCACCAGGAGTTTATGATGCCACATTTCTTCACTTAACACAAAAAGAATAATCAAATAAAAACACATTCTTTACAGTCTTTTTTTTTTTTTACAAAAATCAAAACAAAGCAGTGTGAAAATGATCAGATAAAATTCCATAAATATGTGCATACACATACATATTATTATGTTATTATATCGTATTGCATTTTGATTACAACTAAATATCTCAAATAGGAAAAAGGTGTTCTTGTATTCTTACTTCAAGTTGAGGTTTTTTCAGAAAGTTCAATACATTGTGTAAATAAATTGACAATTACTATAACAATAATAACATCAAGTTTGCAATACTAGCAGGGTATTACACACAAAAGAAGACCAACTTTGAAATACTAGTACTCACAGCGTATTTTGAAGTATCCATATTTTTGCTTCGGTCACAGAAGTTTTTGTTGGTAAAATGAAGAAACATTTGCGCATTAGAGGCAAGAAGAAGAAGTTTAGACTGCTGTTTTTTGTGTTGTTAGTTGAATGAATACGAGCTTGATGTGACTCAGAAGTACTGACTCACTCTTGATTATCGCGTCCGAGATGAGTCGCCCGCCATTTCTAAAAAACCCTTTGTCTACTACTTTTTTCTTCTTTCTCTTCTTTTCTAACTCTTAATTCTGTAAAAACATCATCACTTAAAGCTACTGTATTGTGTGGAAAAGTGAAGTATGTATATACGGTGTATAAATGTACATGTATATATGTTTGTTTGTTGGCCAGCAGCATGTTCTCAAAATCAAATCAAACAAAAAATTTAAAAAATGTAAATGTTGAAAAGAGCAAAAATATGTAATGTAATGACAAAAACATTACATTTCAATATTAATAAATAATAATAATGATAAGCTTTGTCACCTTTAGCACAGGCTGAACATTTTTAGTTATTTATATAGACATGTATATATATGTATGTGTGCGTGTGTGTGTGTGTGTATATATATATATATATATATATATATATATATATATATATATATATATATATATATATATATATATATATATATATATACATACATATATGGATATATATATATATATATATATACAGTATGTATATGTATGTGTATATATGTATATATATAACAATATACATATATTCATATGTAGTATATGTATGTATGCATGTATGTGTAATAACAATATCAAAATGGCTTTGTTTTTTCAGTATGCAAACCTTGCTGGAAAATATTTGGAGACCTCTGTCTCAATACATGTATTGTATATATTAGTACATGTATATTTTAGTACATGTAATAATTCAATCTATCAAATGGAAGAAACAACCTCTTTGAGGACGTATGTTCTATTCAAATGCTAATGTTGGTCATGTTTTAAATAATAATAACCAGCATCATGATAAACAATACCGACTGCAGATGACA